>NW_026577879.1:5748553-6064737 GCF_029407905.1 Bubalus kerabau
TTGATCAGCACCTTTCATCCGCTTGATCAGCACCTGTCAGCAGGTTGAAGAGTGCCTACTCAGCCACAAGAATTGCATAACTCAGCCAGTTGATCTGCGCCTACTGAGCCCCGCAATCAGCACCTACTCAACCGCCCGATCAGTGCCTGTCAGCCACTTGAGAAGTAACTGTCAGCCAGTTGATCAGCACCTCTCAGCCAGTTGATCACCACCTGTAAGCCACTGGATCAGCACCTGTCAGGCGCTTGATCAGCACCTTTCAGCTGCTTGATCAGCGCCTATCAGCCGCTTGATCAGCACCTGTCAGCCGCTTAATGAGCGCCTATCATCTGTTTGATTAGCACCTGTCAGCAGTTGACCAGCACCTGTCAGCCGCTTGATCAGCGCCTGTCAGCTGCTTGATCAGTGATTATCAGCCGCTAGATCAACATCTGTCAACGACTATCAGCACCTGTCAGCCGCTTGATCAGCCCCTGTCAGCCGCTTGATCAGTGATTATCAGCTGCTAGATCAACATCTGTCAACGACTATCAGCACCTGTCAGCCGCTTTATCAGCAACTGTCAGCCTCTATAGCAGCACTTGTCAACTGCTTGATCAGCGACCACTTTGCTGCGTGATCAGATCCTACTCAGCCACGTGATCAGTGACCCTCAGCCGGTTGATCAGCGCCTGTCAGCCGCTTGATCATTTCCTGCTCTGGTGGTCATTCAGCGCCTGGTCAACCACTTCATCAGTGCCTGTCAGCCACTTGACCAGTGCACACTCAGCTGATTGAAAAGGGCCTATGCAGCCGTGCGATAAGGGCCTCTCAGCCGATTGACAAGCACCTGTCAGAAGCTTGATCAGGGCCTATCAGACACTTGAATAGTACCTGTCAGCCAGTTGATCGGCACCTGTCAGCCGCTTGATCAGGACCTTTCTGCAGCTTGATAAACGTGTGTCAGCCTCTTGATCAGCACCTAATCAGCCATGCGATGATCATTTATGCAGCCGCGTGATCATCGCCTCAGCCTCTTGATCTGTGCCTACTCAGCCATGCGATCTGCTCCAGACAGCCACTTGATCAACGACTATCAGCTGCTTGATCAGCTCCTGTCAACCACTTTATCAGCACCTGTCAGCCGCTTGATCAGTGCCTGTTAGCCACTTTATCATCGCCTAATCAGCTTCATGATCAGCGCCTACTCAGCCGCTTGATCAGTACCAGTCAGCCAGTTGATCAGCACCTGTCAGCAGCTTGATAAGCGCCTATCAGCTGCTTCATTAGCACCTGTCAGCATGTTGATCAACACCTGTCAACTGCTTTTTTAGCAACTGTCAGCCCGTTGATCAGCAACTGTGAGCCGCTGGATTAGCATCTGTCAGCCAGTTGATCAGCACCTGTCAGCTGCTGGATCATCAACTCTAAGACGCTTAAACACCGCGTGCCAGCCGCTTCATCAGTGCCTGTCAGCTGCTTGATCATTGCCTTCTCAGCTGCGGGATCAGCGCCTACTCAGCCGCGAATCAGCCCCTACACAGTCGAGTGATCATAGTCTGTCAGCCTCTTTATCAGAGTAGGTTATCCGCTTGATCAGCACCTGTCAGCAGGTTGAAGAGTGCCTACGTAGCCGCGCGAATTGCATCTCTCAGCCAGTTGATCTGTGCCTACTGAGCCCCGCAATCAGCGCCTACTCAGCCAACCGATCAGTGCCTGTCAGCCGCTTGAGAAGTACCTGTCAGCCAGTTGATCAGCACCTCTCAGCCAGTTGATCTCCACCTGTTAGCCATTGGATCAGCACCTCTCAGGCGCTTGATCAGCACCTTTCAGCAGCTTGATCAGCGCCTAACAGCTGCTTAATTAACACTTCTCAGCCAGTTGATCAGCACCATTTAGCCGCTTGATCAGCGCCTATCAGCCGCTTGATTAGCACCTGTCAGCCAGTTGATTAGCACCTGTCAGCCGCTTCATTAACAACTGTGAGCCAGTTGATCAGCACCTGTCAGCTGCTTTATCAGCACCTGTAAGCCGCTTAAACAACGCCTGCCAGCCGCTTGATCAGTGCCTTCTCAGCTGCGCGATCAATGCCTACTCAGCCGTGAATCAGACCCTACACAGCCGCGTGATCATACTCTGTCAGCCGCTTGGTCAGAGGCTGTCAGACGCTTGATCAGCGCCTAATCACCCCCTCCATCAGCGCCTATTGAGCGGCGCGATCAGCACCTGTCAGCCGCTTGACAGGCACCTATAAACCACTTGATCAACACCTAATTAGGTTCGCTATCAATATTTACTGAGCCATGCGATCATCGCCTCAGCCGCATGATCTGTGCCTACTCAGCCCCTCGATCAGTGACTACTCAGCTGTGCGATATGTACCTGACAGCCGATTGAGAAGTACTGTCGGCCACTTGATCAGCACCTGTCAGCAGCTTGATAAACGCGTTTCAGCCTCTTGATCAGCACCTAATCAGCCACGTGATGATCATTTACACAGCTGCATGATCATCGCCTCAGCCTCTTGATCTCTGCCTACTCATCCCCACCACCAGCGACCTCTCAGCCATGCGATCTGCGTCTGACAGCCAATTGATCAACGACTATCAGACGCTTGATCAGCACCTGTAAACCACTTATCATCAACTGTCAGCCGATTGATCAGCCCCTGTTAGCCGCTTTATCATAGCCTAATCAGCTGCATAATCAGCGCCTATCAGCCACTTGATTAGCACCTGTCAGCCATTTGATTAGCACCTGTCAGCCGCTTAATCAGCACCTGTCAGCAGCTTGATCAGCACCTATCAGCAGCTTCATCAGCGCCTATCAGATGCTTGATTAGCACGTGTCAGCTTGTTGATCAACACCTGTCAGCTGCTTCATTAGTAACTGTCAGACAGTTGATCAGCACCTGTCAGCAGCTTGATAAACGCGTGTCAGCCTCTTGATCAGCACCTAATCGGCCAAGCGATTATCATTTAGTCAGCCCCGCGTTCATCGCCTCAGCCTCTTGATCTGTGCCTACTCAGCCCCAGGACCAGCACCTACTCAGCCACGCGATCTGCACTGGACAGCTACTTAATCAACGACTATCAGCCGCTTGATCAGCACCTGTCAACCACTATATCATCACATGTCAGTCGCTTGATCAGCGCCTGTTAGCCGCTTTATCATCACATAATCAGCTGCATGATCAGCGCCTACTCAGCTGCTTGATCAGTACCAGTCACCAAGTTGATCAGCACCTGTCAGCACCTTGATAAGTGCCTATAAGCTGCTTGATTAGCACCTGTCAGCCAGTTGATCAGCAACTCTCAGCCAGTTGATCAGAACCTGTAAGCCACTGGATCAGCGCAAGTTAGCTGCTTGATCATAGCCTTATCAGCTGCAGGATCAGCCCTACTCAGCCGCTTGATCAGAACCTGTCAGCCAGTTGATTAGCACCTGTCAGCCGCTTGATCAGCACCTGTCAGCAGCTTTATCAGCACCTATCAGCCGCTTGATTAGCACCTCTCAACCAGTTGACCAACACCTCTCAGCCGCTTGATCAGCGCCTATCAGTGGCTTGATTAGCCCCTGTCAGCCAGTTGATCAGCAATTGTCAGCCACTTGTTAAGCACCTGTCAGCAGCTTGATCAGCGCTTGACCACTTTCCACTCAGCCGATTGAAAAGCACCGACTCAGCCACGCGAATTGCGTCTTTCAGCCAGTTGATCTGTGCCCACTGAGCCCCGCAGTCAGTGCCTACACAGCCGCCTGATCAGTGCTTGTCAGCCGCTTGACAAGTACCTGTCAGCCTCTTGATCAGCACCTAATCAGCCACACGATGATCATTTACTCAGCCGCGCGATCATCGCCTCAGCCTCTTGATCTGTGCCTACTCAGCCCCATGACCAGCGCCTACTCAGCCATGGGATCTGTGCCTGACAGCCACTTGATCAACGACTATCAGCCGCTTGATCATCGCCTTATCAGCTGCACGATCAGCGGCTACTCAGCCGCTTGATCAGAACCTGTCAGGCAGTGGATCAGCACCAGTCAGCCGCTTGATCATTTCCTGCTCTGCTGGTCATTCAGCGCCTGGTCATCCACTTGATCAGTGCCTGTCAGCCGCTTGAGAAGTACCTGGCAGCCACTTGACCAGCACCTAGTCAGCCACGCGATCATCATTTACTCAGCCGCACGATCATCACCTCAGCCGCTTGATCTGTCTACTCAGCCCCGCGATCAGCGCCTACTCAGCTGTGCGATGTGCGCCTGACAGACACTTGAGAAGTACTGTCAGCCACTTTATCAGCGACTATCATTCGCTTGATCGGCACCTGTCAACGACTTTATCAGCACCTGTCAGCCGTTTGATTAGCAGCTCTCAACCAGTTGACCAACACCTGTCAGCCGCTTGATCAGCGCCTATCAGTGGCTTGATTAGCCCCTGTCAGCCAGATGATCAGCACCTGTCAGCAGCTTGAGCAGCGTGTATCAGCTGCTTGATCAGCACCTGTAAGCCAGTTGATCAGCACCTGTCAGCCGATTGATCAGGGCCTATCAGCCACTTGATTAGCACCTGTTAGCCAGTTGATCAGCACCTGAGAGTCGATTCATTAGCACCTGTCAGCCAGTTGATCAGCACCTGTCATCCGCTTGATCAGCACCTGTCAGCAGGTTGATCAGTGCGTATCAGCTGCTCGATTAACACCTGTCTGTCTATTGATCATCACCTTTCAAACGCTAGATCAGCACCCACTTTGCTGCATGAACAGAGACTACTCAGCCACGCGGTCAGTGACGCTCAGCCGGTTGATCTTCTCCTGTCAGGCGCTTGATCATTTCCTGCTCTGCTGGTCATTCAGCGCCTGGTCAACCACTTCATCAGTGCCTGTCAGCCACTTGACCAGTGCCCAATCAGCTGATTGAAAAGCGCCTACGCAGCCAAGCGATAAGCGCCTGTCAGCCGCTTTACAAGCACCTGTAAACCGCTTGATCAACACTTACTGAGCTGCGCTATCAGTGCTTAATCAGCCGCGAGATCAGTGTCTGTCAGCTGCTTGATCAGCACCTGTCAGCCGGTTGAACAGTGCCTATTCAGCCGCGCAAATAGCATCTCTCAGCCAGTTGATCTGCTCCTACTGAGCCCCACGATCAGCGCCTACTCAGCCGCCCGGTCAGTGCCTGTCAGCCTCTTGAGAAGTACCTGTCAGCCACTTGATCAGCACCTGTCAGCCGCTTGATAAACGCGTGTCAGCAGCTTGATCAGTACCTGTCAGCCACTTTATCAGCACCTGTCAGCCAATATATCAGCAACTCTCAACAGCTTGATCAGTGCCCGCTTAGCTGCATAATCAGAGCCTACTCCGCCACAGGATCAGTGACCCTCAGCCGGCAGATCGGCGCCTGTCAGCGGCTTGATCATTTCCTGCTCTGATGGTCATTCAGTGCCTGGACAACCACTAGATCAGTGCCTGTCAGCCCCTTGACCAGTGCCCACTCAGCTGATTGATAAACGCATACGCATCCACGTGATAAGCGCCTGTCAGCCTCTTGAGAAGCATCTGTCAGCAACTTGATCAGGGCCTATCAGCCACTTGATCAGTACCTGTCAGCCAGTTGATCAGCACCTGTCAGCCACTTCATTTGCACCTGTCAGCCACTTTATCAGCAACTGTCAGGCGCTAGGGCAGCCCCTATAAGCAGCTTGATCATTTACTGTCAGCCACATTATCAGCACCTGTTAGCCGCTGTATCAGAACCTGTCCACCGCTTGATCAGCACCTGTCAGCAGCTTTATCAGCACCTATCAGCTGCTTGATTAGCACCTGTCAGCATGTTGATCAACACCTGTCAGCCGCTTCATTAGCAACTGTCAGCCAGTTGATCAGCAACTGTCAGCCGCTTGATTAGCACCTTTCAGCCAGTTGATCAGCACCTGTCAGCCGCTTGATCAGCACCTGTAAGCCGATTAAACAGCACCTGCCAGCCGCTTCATCAGTGCCTGTCAGCTGCTGGATCATTGCCTTCTCAGCTGCGCAATCAGCGCCTACTCAGCTGCGAATCAGCCCCTCCACAGCCACGTGATCATAATCTGTCAGTCTCTTTATCAGAGTCAGTCATCCACTTGATCAGCAACTGTCTGCAGGTTGAAGAGTGCCTCCTCAGCCGCGCGAATTGCATCTCTCACCCAGTTGATCTGCGCCTACTGAGCCCCGCAATGAACGCCTACTCAGCCGCCCGGTCCGTGCCTGTCAGCCGCTTGAGAAGTACCTGTCAGCCAGTTGATCAGCACCTCTAAGCCAGTTGATCAGCACCTGTAAGCCACTGGATCACCACCTGTCAGCCGCTTGATCAGCAACTTTCAGCAGCTTGATCAGCACCTATCAGCTGCTTAATTAACACTTCTCAGCCAGTTGATCGGCACCTGTCAGCAGCGTGATCAGGGCCTAACAGCCACTTGATCAGTACCTGTCAGCCAGTTGATCAGCACCTGTCAGCCACTTCAATTGCACCTGTCAGCCACTTTATCAGCAACTGTCAGGCGCTAGGGCATCCCCTATAAGCAGCTTGATCATTAACTGTCAGCCACATTATCAGCACCTGTGAGCCGCTGTATCAGAACCTGTCAACCGCTTGATCAGCACCTGTCAGCAGCTTTATCAGCACCTATCAGCTGCTTGATTAGCCTCTGTCAGCCACTTGATCAGCGATTGTCAGCCGCTTGTTATGCACCTGTAGGCAGCTTGATCAGCGCTTGACCAATTTCCACTCAGCCGATTGAAAAGCAAAGACTCAACCGCGTGAATAGCATCTTTCAGCCAGTTGATCTGTGCCTACTGAGCCCCGCAGTCACTGCCTACACAGCCGCCCGATCAGTGCTTGTCAGCCGCTTCACAAGTAACTGTCAGCCACTTGATCAGCACCTGTCAGCAGCTTGATGTGCACCTATCAGCCGCTTGATTAGCACCTGTCAGCCAGTTGACCAGCACCTGTCAGCCGCTTGGTCAGCGCCTATCAGTGGCTTGATTAGCCCCTGTCAGCCAGTTGATCAGTAATTGTCAGCCGCTTGTTAAGCACCTGTCAGCAGCTTGATCAGCGCTTGACCACTTTCCACTCAGCCGATTGAAAAGCACTGACTCAGCCGCGTGAAAAGCATCTTTCAGCCAGTTGATCTGTGCCTACTGAGCCCTGCAGTCAGTGCCTACACAGCCGCCTGATCAGTGCTTGTCAGCCGCTTGACAAGTACCTGTCAGCCGCTTGATCAGCGATTATCAGCCGCTAGATCAACATCTGTCAACGATTTATCAGCTCCTGTCAACCGCTTTTTCAGCGCCTGTCAGCCGCTTTATCATGGCCTAATCAGCCCCGCGATCAGCGCCTACTCAACCGCTTGATCAGTACCTGTCAGCCACTTTATCAGCACCTTTCGGCCACTATAACAGCACCTGTCAACTGCTTGATCAGCGACCACTTTGCTGCGTGGTCAGATCTTTCTCAGCCACGTGATCAGTGACCCTCATACAGTTGATCAGCACCTGTAAGCCACTGGATCATCGCCTGTTAGCCGCTTGATCATCGCCTTATCAGCTGCACGATCAGCACATACTCAGCCGCTTGATCAGCACCTGTCAGCCACTTGATGAGCGCTTATCAGCTGCTTGATTAGCACCTGTCAGCCAGTCGACCAGCACCTGTCAGCCGCTTGATCAGCACCTGTCAGCAGGTTTATCAGCACCTATCAGCCACTTGATCATTTCCTGCTCTGCTGGTCATTCAGCGCCTGGTCAACCACTTCATCAGTGCCTGTCAGCCACTTGACCACTGCCCACTCAGCTGATTGAAAAGCGCCTACGCAGCCGCGCATTAAGTGCCTCTCAGCCGCTTGACAAGCACCTTTCAGAAGATTGATCAGGGCCTATCAGCCACTTGAATAGTACCTATCAGCCAGTTGATCAGCACCTGTCAGCCCCTTGATCAGCACCTTTCAGCAGCTTGATCAGTGCCTATCAGGTGCTTAATTAACAATTCTCAGCCAGTTGATCAGCACCTGTTAGCCGCTTGATCAGCACCTATTGGCCACTTGATTAGCAGCTGTCCGCCAGTTGATTAGCACCTGTCAGCCGCTTAATCAGCACCTGTCAGCAGCTTGATCAGCACCTGTCAGCCCCTTGATCAGCGCCTATCAGTGGCTTGATTAGCCCCAGTAAGCCTGTTGATCAGCAACTGTCAGCCGCTTGATGAGCGCTTGACCACTTTCCACTCAGCCAATTGAAAAGCACCGACTCAGCCGCGCGAATAGCATCTTTCAACCAGTTGATCTGTGCCTACTGAACCCCACAGTCCGTGCCTACACAGCCGCCCGATCAGTGCTTGTCCGCCGCTTGACAAGTACCTGTCAGCCACTTGATCAGCACCTGTCAGCAGCTTGATGAGCACCTATCAGCCGCTTGATTAGCAACTCTCAGTCAGTTGACCAGCACCTGTCAGCCACTTGATCAGCCCCTATCAGTGGCTTGATTAGCCCCAGTAAGCCTGTTGATCAGCAATTGTCAGCCGCTTGTTAAGCACCTGTCAGCAGCTTGATCAGCGCTTGACCACTTTCCACTCAGCCGATTGAAAAGCACTGACTCAGCCGCGCGAAAAGCATCTTTCAGCCAGTTGATCTGTGCCTACTGAGCCCCGCAGTCAGTGCCTACACAGCCGCCCGATCAGTGCTTGTCAGCCGCTTGACAAGTACCTGTCAGCCTCTTGATCAGCAGCTAATCAGCCACACGATGATCATTTACTCAGCCGCGCGATCATCGCCTCAGCCTCTTGATCTGTGCCTACTCAGCCCCATGACCAGCGCCTACTCAGCCATGTGATCTTTGCCTGACAGCCACTTGATCAACGACTATCAGGCGCTTGATCATCACCTGTCAACCACTTTATCATCACCTGTCAGCCGCTTGATCAGCGCCTGTTAGCCACTTGATCATCGCCTTATCAGCTGCACGATCAGCGCCTACTCAGCCGCTTGATCAGAACCTGTCAGGCAGTTGATCAACACCAGTCAGCCGCTTGATCATTTCCTGCTCTGCTGGTCATTCAGCGCCTGGTCATCCACTTGATCAGTGCCTGTCAGCCGCTTGAGAAGTACCTTTCAGCCACTTGCCCAGCGCCTACTCAGCCATGCGATCTGTGCCTGACAGCCACTTGGTCAACGACTATCAGCCGCTTGATCATCACCTGTCAACCACTTTATCATCACCTGTCAGCCGCTTGATCAGCGCCTGTTAGCCACTTTATCATCACTTAATCAGCTGCATGATCAGCGCCTACTCAGCCGCTTGATCAGTTCCAGTCAGCCAGTTGATCAGCACCTGTCAGCAGCTTGATCAGCGCCTATCAGCTGCTTGATTAGCACGTGTCAGCCAGTTGATCAGCACCTCTCAGCCACTTGATCAGCACCTGTTAGCCACTGGATCAGGGCCTGTTAGCCGCTTGATCATCGCCTTATCAGCTGCACGATCAGCGCCTACTCAGCCGCTTGATCAGAACCTGTCAGGCAGTTGATCAACACCAGTCAGCCGCTTGATCATTTCCTGCTCTGCTGGCCATTCAGCGCCTGGTCATCCACTTGATCAGTGCCTGTCAGCCGCTTGAGAAGTACCTGGCAGCCACTTGAACAGCACCTAATCAGCCACACGATCATCATTTACTCAGCCGCACGATCATTGCCTCAGCCGCTTGATCTGTGTCTACTCAGTCCCGCAATCAGTGCCTACTCAGCCCTGTGAGGTGCGCCTGACAGACACTTGAAAGTACTGTCAGCCACTTTATCAGCGACTATCAGTCACTTGATCAGCACCTGTCAACGACTTTATCAGCACCTGTCAGCCGCTTGATTAGAGCCTGTCAGCTGCTTGACCACTGACCATTCAGCCGATTGATAAGCACCAATGCAGCCACGCGATAAGCACCAGTCAGCCGCCTGAAAATCACCTGTCAGCAGCTTGATCAGGGCCTATTAGCCACTTGATTAGCACCTGTCAGCTAGTTGATCAGCACCTGTCAGCCACTTCATTAGCACCTGTCAGCCAGTTGAACAGCACCTGTCAGCACCTTGATCATCGCCTATCAGCCCTGTGATTAGCACCTGTCAGCCTCTTGATCAGAACCTGTCAGCAGCTTGAACATCGCCTATCAGGTACTTGTTTAGCACCTGTCAGCCAGTTGATCAGCACCTGTCAGCACCTTGATCATCGCCTATCAGCCGCTTGATTAGCACCTGTCAGCGAGATGATCAGCACCTGTCAGCAGCTTGAGCAGCGAGTATCAGCTGCTTGATCAGCACCTGTCAGCCAGTTGATCAGCACCTGTCAGCAGATTGATCAGGGCCTATCAGCCACTTGATTAGCACCTGTCAGTCAGTTGATCAGCACCTGAGAGTCGCTTCATTAGCACCTGTCAGTCAGTTGATCAGCACCTGTCAGCAGCTTGATCAGCGCCTATCAGCTACTTGATTAGCATCTGTCAGCCAGTTGATCAGCATCTCTCAGCCAGTTGATCAGCACCTGTAAGCCACTGGATCAGTGCCTGTTAGATGCTTGATCATCGCCTTATCAGCTGCACGATCAGCGCCTACTCAGCCGCTTGATAAGAACCTGTCAGCCAGTTGATCGGCACCTGTTCACCCGCTTGATCAGCACCTGTCAGCAGCTTTATCAGCACCTATCAGCTGCTTGATTAGCACCTGTCAGCATGTTGATCAACACCTGTCAGCTGCTTCATTAGCAGCTGTCAGCCGCTGGATTAGCACCTGTCAGCCAGTTGATCAGCACCTGTCAGCTGCTTGATCAGCACCTGTAAGCCGCTTAAACAGCACCTGCCTGCTGCTTTATCAGTGCCTGTCAGCTGCTTGATCATTGCCTTCTTAGCTGCTCGATCAGCGCCTACTCAGCTGCGAATCAGCCCCTCCACAGCCGCGTGATCATAGTCTGTCAGAGTCTTTATCAGAGTCGGTCATCCACTTGATCAGCACGAGTCAGCAGGTTTAAGTGTGCTTACTCAGCCACGCGAATTGCATCTCTCAGCCAGTTGATCTGCACCTACTGAGCCCTGCATCCAGCACCTACTCAGCTGCCCGATCAGTGCCTTTCAGCCGCTTGAGAAGTACCTGTCAGCCAGTTGATCAGCACCTCTTAGCCAGTTGATCACCACCTGTAAGCCACTGGATCAGCACCTGTCAGCCGCTTGATCAGCACCTTTCAGCAGCTTGATCAGTGCCTATCAGCTGCTTAATTAACACTTCTGAGCCAGTTGATCAGCACCTGTTAGCGGCTTGATCAGCAACTATCAGCCAGTTAATCATCACCTGTAAGCCACTGAATCAGCACATGTCAGGGGCTTGATCAGCACCTTTCAACATCTTGATCAGCACCTGTCAGCAACTTGATCAGCACTTTTCAGCCGCTTGATCAGCACCTTTCAGCAGCTTTATCAGCACCTATCAGCTGCTTGATTAGCACCTGTCAGCATGTTGATCCACACCCTTCAGCCTCTTCTTTAGCAACTGTCAGCCAGTTGATCAGCGGCTGTCAGCCGCTTAATTAGCAACTGTCAGCCAGTTGATCAGCACCTGTCAGCTGCTTGATCAGCACCTGTAAGCCGCTTAAACAGCGCCTGCCAGCCGCTTGATCAGTGCCTTCTCAGCTGTACGATCAATGCCTACTCAGCCGTGAATCAGCCCCTACACAGCAGCGTGATCATAGTCTGTCAGCCGCTTGATCAGAGACTGTCAGACGCTTGACAGTCACCTATACACCACTTGATCAACACCTAATTAGCTTTGCTATCAATATTTACTGAGCCATGTGATCATCGCCTCAGCCGCATGATCTGTGCCTACTCAGCCCCTCGATCAGTGCCTACTCAGCTGTGCGATATGTACCTGAAAGCCGATTGAGAAGTACTGTCAGCCGCTTGATCATCGCCTAATCAGCTGCGCGATCAGCGCCTACTCAAGCGCTTGATCAGGACCTGTCATCCACTTTTAAGCAGCTTTCAGCCACTATATCAGCACCTGTCAACTGCTTGATCAGCGACCACTTTGCTGCGTGATCAGATCTTACTCAGCCACGTGATGCGTGACCCTCAGCCGGCTGATGAGCGCCTGTCAGCGACTTGATCATTTCCTGCTCTTCTGGTCATTCAGTGCCTGGTCAACCACTTCATCAGTGCCTGTCAGCCACTTGACCAGAGCCCACTCAGCTGATTGAAAAGCGCCTACGCAGCCGCGCCCTAAGTGCCTCTCAGCCGCTTGATCAGGGCTTTCAGCCACTTGAAGAGTACCTATCAGCCAGTTGATCAGCACCTGTCAGCCCCTTGATCAGCGCCTATCAGCCGCTTGATCAGCACCTGTCAGCTGCTTGATGAGCGCCTATCAGCCTCTTGATTAGCCCCTGTCAGCCAGTTGACCAGCAATTGTCAGCCGCTTGTTAAGCTCCTGTCAGCAGGTTGATCAGCACCTGTCAGCAACTTGATAAAAGCGTGTCAGTCTCTTGATCAGCACCTAATCAGCCACGCGGTGATCATTTACTCAGCCCCACGATCATCGCCTCAGCCTCTTGATCTGTGCCTACTCAGCCATGCGATCTGCTCCAGACAGCCGCTTGATCAACGACTATCAGCTGCTTGATCGGCTCCTGTCAACCACTTTAACAGCACCTGTCAGCCGCTTGATCAGCGCCTGTTAGCCACTTTATCATCGACTAATCAGCTGCATGATCAGCGCCTAATCAGCCGCTTGATCAGCACCTGTCAGCCGCTTGATCAGCACCTGTCAGCAGATTTATCAGCACCTATCAGCTTCTTGATTAGCACCTGTCAGCATGTTGATCAACACCTGTCAGCGGCTTCATTAGCAACACTCAGCCAGTTGATCAGCAACTGTCAGCCCCTGAATTAGCACCTGTCAGCCAGTTGATCAGCACCTGTCAGCTGCTTGATCAGCACCTGTAAGCCGCTTAAACAGCGCCTGCCAGCCGCTTCATCAATGCCTGTCAGCGCTTGATCAGTTCCTTCTCAGCTGTGCGATCAATGCCTACTGAGCCTCGTATCAGCCCCTACACAGCCGCGTGATCATAGTCTGTCAGCCTCTTTAGCAGAGTCGTTCATCCGCTTGATCAGCACCTGTCAGCAGGTTGAAGAGTGCCTACTCAGCCGCGCGAATTGCATCTCTCAGCCAGTTGATCTGCGCCTACTGAGCCCCGCAATCAGCGCCTACTCAGCCGCCCGATCAGTGCCTGTCAGCCGCTTGAGAAGTACCTGGCTGCCAGTTGATCAGCACCTCTCATCCATTTGATCACCACCTGTAAGCCACTGGATCAGCACCTGTCAGCCGCTTGATCAGCACCTTTCAGCCGCTTGATTAGCCCCTGTCAGCCAGTTGACCAGCACCTGTCAGCCGCTTGATCAGCGCCTGTCAGCTGCTTGATCAGTGATTATCAGCCGTTAGATCAACATCTGCCAATGAAAATCAGCACCTGTCAGCCGCTTGATCAGCGCCTGTCAGCCACTTTATCATCGCCTAATCAGCTGCACGATCAGCACCTACTCAACCGCTTGATCAGTACCTGTCAGCCACTTTATCAGTACCTATCAGCCACTATATCAGCACCTGTCAACTGCTTGATCAGAGACCACTTTGCTGCGTGATCAGATCCTACTCAGCCACGTGATCAGTGAGCCTCAGCCTGTTGATCAGCGCCTGTCAGCCGCTTGATCATTTCCTGCTCTGCTGGTCATTCATCGCCTGGTCAACAACTTCATCAGTGCCTGTCAGCCACTTGACCACTGCCCAGTCAGCTGATTGAAAAATGCCTACGCAGCCACGAGATAAGTGCCTCTCAGCCGCTTGATCATGGCTTTCAGCCACTTGAAGAGTACCTATAAGCCAGTTGATCAGCACCTGTCAGCCGCTTGTTCAACGCCTATCAGCTGCTTGATCAGCTCCTGCCAGCCGCTTGATCAGTGCCTCTCAGCTGTGCAATCAATGCCTACTCAGCCGCAAATCAGCCTCTACACAGCCGCGTTATCATAGTCTGTCAGCCGCTTGATCAGAGACTGTCAGACGCTTGATTAGCGCCTAATCACCCCCTCCATCAGCGCCTATTTTTGCGGCGCGATCAACACCTGTCAGCCGCTTGACAAGCACCTAAAAACGTCTTGTTCAAAACGTAATTAGCTTGGGTATCAGTATTTACTGTTCCATGGGTTCAAAGCCTCAGCCGCATGATCAGTGCATACTCAGCCCCGCGATCAGTGCCTACTCAGCCGTGCGATATATGCCTGACAGCAGATTGAGAAGTACTCTCAGCCGCTTGATCAGCGATTATCAGCCGCTAGATCAGCATCTGTCAACGACTTTATCAGCACTTTTCAGCCGCTTGATCAGTGCCTGTCAGCTGCTTGATCAGCGATTACCAGCCACTAGATCAACATCTGTCAACAACTTTATCAGCACCTGTAAGCCGCTTAAACAGCGCCTGCTAGCCGCTTCATCAGTGCCTGTCAGCTGCTTGATCATTGCCTTCTCAGCTGCGCGATCAGCGTCTACTCAGCCGCGAATCAGCCCCTACACAGCCACGTAATCATAGTCTGTCAGCCTCTTTATCAGCGCCGGTCATCCACTTAATCAGCACCTGTCAGCAGGTTGAAGAGTGCCTACTCAGCTGCGCGAATTGCATCTCTCAGCCAGTTGATCTGCGTCTACTGAGCGCGCAATCAGCGCTTACTCAGCTGCCAGATCAGTGCCTGTCAGCCGCTTGATTAGCACCTGTCAGCCAGTTGATCAGCACCTGTCAGCCGCTTGATCAGCACCGGTCAGCAGCTTTATCAGCACCTAACAGCTGCTTGATCAGCGCCTGTCAGCCGCTTCATTAGCAACTGTCAGCCAGTTGATCAGCAACTGTCAGCCCCTTGATTAGCACCTGTCAGCCAGTTGATCAGCACCTCTCAGCTGGTTGATCAGCACCTGTAAGCCGCTTAAAGAGCGCCTGCCAGCCGCTTCATCAGTGCCTGTCAACTGCTGGATCATTGCCTTCTCAGCTGCGGGATCAGCGCCTACTCAGCCGCGAATCAGCCCCTACACAGCCGCGTGATCATAGTCTGTCAGCTTCTTTATCAGAGTCAGTCATCCGCTTGATCAGCACCTGTCAGCAGGGTGAAGAGTGCCTACTCAGCCGCGCGAATTGCATCTCTCACCCAGTTGATCTGCGCCTACTGAGCCCCGCAATGAATGCCTACTCAGCCGCCCGGTCCGTGCCTGTCAGCCGCTTGAGAAGTACCTGTCAGCCAGTTGATCAGCACCTCTCAGCCAGTTGATCAGCACCTGTAAGCCACTGGATCAGCACCTGTCAGCCGCTTCATCAGCACCGTTCAGCATCTTGATCAGCACCTATCAGCTGCTTAATTAACACTTCTCAGCCAGTTGATCAGCACCTGTGAGCCGCTCGATCAGCGCCTATCAGCCGCTTATTTAGCACCTGTCTAGCCAGTTGATTAGCACCTGTCAGCCGCTTAATCAGCACCTGTCAGCAGCTTGATCAGAACCTGTCAGCAGCTTGATCAGCACATATCAGCTGCTTGATTTGCACCTGTCATCACCATGTTGATCAACACCTGTTAGCCGCTTCATTAGCAACTGTCAGCCAGTTGATCAGCACCTGTCAGTTACTTGATCAGCACCTGTAAGCCACTTAAACAGCGCCTGCCATCCGTTTGATCAGTGCCTTCTCAGCCCCGGAATCAGTGCCTACCCAGCCGTGCGATATGTGCCTGACAGCCGATTGCGAAGTACTGTCAGTCGATTGATCAGCGATTATCAGCCGCTAGATCAGCATCTGTCAACGACTTTATCAGCACATTTCAGCCGCTTGATCAGCGCCTGTCAGCCGCATGATCAGCGATTATCAGCAGCTAGATCAACATCTGTCAACGACTTTATCAGCACCTGTCAGCCACTTGATCAGCGCCTGTCAGCCACTTGATCATTTCCTGCTCTGCTGGTCATTCAGCGCCTGGTCAACCACTTCATCAGTGCCTGTCAGCCACTTGACCAGTGGCCACTCAGCTGATTGAAAAGCGCCTACGCAGCTGCGCGTTAAGTGCCTCTCAGCCGCTTGACAAGCACCTGTCAGAAGCTTGATCAGGGCCTATCAGCCACTTGCATAGTACCTATCAGCCAGTTGATCAGCACCTGTCAGCGCCTTGATCAGCGCCTATCAGCCGCTTGATTAGCATCTGTCAGCTGCTTGATGAGCGCCTATCAGCCGCTTGACCAGCACCTGTCAGCCGCTTGATCAGCGATTATCAGCCGCTAGATCAGCACCTGTCAACCACTTTATCATCACCTGTCAGCCGATTGATCAGCGCCTGTTAGCCGCTTTATCATCGCCTAAACAGCAGCCTGATCAGCGCCTACTCAGCCGCTTGATCAGTACCAGTCAGCCAGTTGATCAACACCTGTCAGCAGCTTGATCAGCGCCTATCAACTGCTTGATTAGCACCTGTCAGCCAGTTGATCAGCACCTCTCAGCCAGTTGATCAGCACCTGTAAGCCACTGGATCAGCGCCTGTTAGCCGCTTGATCATCGCCTTATCAGGTGCACGATCAGCGCCTACTCAGCTGCTTGATCAGAACCTGTCAGCCAGTTGATCGGCACCTGTCAGCCGCTTGATCAGCACCTGTCAGTAGCTTTATCAGCCCTTATCAGCTGCTTGATTAGCACCTGTCAGCATGTTGATCAACACCTGTCAGCCGCTTCATTAGCAACTGTCAGCCAGTTGATCAGCACCTGTCAGCTGCTTGATCAGCACCTGTAAGCCGCTTAAACAGTGCCTGCCAGCCGCTTCATCAGTGCCTGTCACGTGCTTGATCATTGCCTTCTCAGCTGCGCGATCAGCGCCTACTCAGCCGCGAATCAGCCCCTCCACAGCCGCGTGATCATAGTCTGTCAGCCTCTTTATCAGAGTCGGTGATCTGCTTGATCAGCACCTGTCAGCAAGTTGAAGAGTGCCTACTCAGCCGCGCGAATTGCATCTCTCAGCCAGTTGATGTGCGCGTACTGAGCCCAGGAATCAGCGCCTACTCAGCCGCCCGGTCCGTGCCTGTCAGCCGCTTGAGAAGTACCTGTCAGCCGCTTGATCAGCACCTATCAGCAGCTTGATCAGCGCCTATCAGCTGCTTAATTAACACTTCTCAGCCAGTTGATCAGCACCTGTGAGCCGCTTGATCAGCGCCTATCAGCCGCTTGATTAGCACCTGTCAGCCAGTTGATGAGCACCTGTCAGCCGCTTAATCAGCACCTGTCAGCAGCTTGATCCGCACCTGTCAGCATCTTTATCAGCACATATCAGCTGCTTGATTAGCACCTGTCAGCATGTTGATCAACACCTGTCAGCCGCTTCATTAGCAACTCTCAGCAAGTTGATCAGCTACTCTCAGCCTCTGGATTAGCACCTGTCAGCCACTTGATCAGCACCTGTCAGCCGCTTGATAAACGCGTGTCAGCCTCTAGAGAAGTACCTGTCAGCCACTTGATCAGCACCTGTCAGCCAATATATCAGCAACTCTCAACATCTTGATCAGTGCCCGCTTAGCTGCGTAATCAGAGCCTACTCAGCCACAGGATCAGTGACCCTCAGGCGGCTGATCAGAGCCTGTCAGCGGCTTGATCATTTCCTGCTCTGATGGTCATTCAGCGCCTGGACAACCACTAGATCAGTGCCTGTCAGCCCCTTGACCAGTGCCCACTCAGCTGATTGATAAACGCATACGCATCCACGGGATAAGCGCCTGTCAGCCACTTGAGAAGAATCTGTCAGCAACTTGATCAGTACCTGTCAGCCAGTTGATCAGCACCTCTCAGCCACTTCATTTGAACCTGTCAGCCACTTTATCAGCAACTGTCAGGCGCTAGGGCAGCCCCTATAATCAGCTTGATCATTAACTGTCAGCCACATTATCAGCACGTGTTAGCCGCTGTATCAGAACCTGTCAACCGCTTGATCAGCACCTGTCAGCAGCTTTATCAGCACCTATCAGCTGATTGATTAGCCCCTGTCAGCAGCTTGATAAGCACTTAATCACTTTCCACTCAGCCGATTGAAAAGCAAAGACTCAACCGCCTAAATAGCATCTTTCAGCCAGTTGATCTGTGCCTACTGATCCCCGCAGTCAGTGCCTACACAGCCGCCCGATCAGTGCTTGTCAGCCGCTTGACAAGTACCTGTCAGCCACTTGATCAGCACCTGTCAGCAGCTTGATGTGCGCCTGTCAGCCGCTTGATTAGCACCTGTCAGCCAGTTGAACAGCACCTGTCAGCCGCTTGATCAGCGCCTATCAGTGGCTTGATTAGCCCCTGTCAGCCAGTTGATCAGCAATTGTCAGCCGCTTGTTAAGCACCTGTCAGCAGCTTGATCAGCGCTTGACCACTTTCCACAGCCGATTGAAAAGCACCGACTCAGCCACGCGAATAGCATCTTTCAGCCAGTTGATCTGTGCCTACTGAGCCCCGCAGTCAGTGCCTACACAGCCGCCTGATCAGTGCTTGTCAGCCGCTTGACAAGTACCTGTCAGCCTCTTGATCAGCACCTAATCAGCCACACGATGATCATTTACTCAGCCGCGCGATCATCGCCTCAGCCTCTTGATCTGTGCCTACTCAGCCCCATGACCAGCGCCTACTCAGCCATGCGATCTGTGCCTGACAGCCACTTGATCAACGACTATCAGCCGCTTGATCATCGCCTTATCAGCTGCACGATCAGCCCCTACTCAGCCGCTTGATCAGAACCTGTCAGGCAGTTGATCAGCACCAGTCAGCCACTTGATCATTTCCTGCTCTGCTGGTCATTCAGCTCCTGGTCATCCACTTGATCAGTGCCAGTCAGCCGCTTGAGAAGTACCTGGCAGCCACTTGACCAGCACCTAATCAGCCAAGCGATCATTATTTACTCAGCCGCACGATCATCGCCTCAGCCGCTTGATCTGTGTCTACTCAGCCCCGCGATCAGCGCTTACTCAGCCGTGCGAGGTGCGCCTGACAGACACTTGAGAAGTACAGTCAGCCACTTTATCAGCGACTATCAGTCGCTTGATCAGCACCTGTCAACGACTTTATCAGCACCTGTCAGCCGCTTGATTAGCGCCTGTCAGCTGCTTGACCACTGCCCACTCAGCCGATTGAAAAGCGCCAATGCAGCCGCGCGATAAGCACCAGTCAGCCGCCTGAAAATCACCTGTCAGCAGCTTGATCAGCGCCTATTAGCCACTTGATTAGCACCTGTCAGCTAGTTGATCAGCACCTGTCAGCCAATTGATCAGCACCTGTAAGCCAGTTGAACAGCACCTGTCAGCACCTTGATCATCGCCTATCAGCCGTGTGATTAGCACCTGTCAGCCTCTTGATCAGAACCTGTCAGCAGATTGATCATCGCCTATCAGCTACTTGATTAGCACTTGTCCGCCAGTTGATCAGCACCTGCCTACCGATTGATCAGTGCCTGTCAGCTGCTTGATCATTGCATTCTCAGCTGCACAATCAGCACCTATCAGCTGCTTGTTTAGCACCTGTCAGCCTGTTCATCAGCACCTGTCAGCACCTTGATCATCGCCTATCAGCCGCTTGATTAGCACCTGTCAGCCAGATGATCAGCACCTGTCTGCACTTTGATCATCGCCTATCAGCCGTGTGATTAGCACCTGTCAGCCTCTTAATCAGAACGTGTCAGCAGCTTGATCATTGCATTTTCACCTGCGCAATCAGCACCCTTCAGCTGCTGCTTTAGCACCTGTCTGCCAGTTGATCAGCACCTGTCAGCCCCTTGATCATCGCCTATCATCCGCTTGATTAGCAACTTTCAGCCAGATGATCAGCACCTGTCAGCAGCTTGAGCAGTGAGTATCAGCTGCTTGATCAGCACCTTTCAGCCAGTTGATCAGCACCTGTCAGCAGATTGATCAGGGCCTATCAGTCACTTGATTAGCACGTGTCAGCCAGTTGATCAGCACCTGAGAGTCGCTTCATTAGCACTTGTCAGCCAGCTGATCAGCACCTGCCTACCGATTGATCAGTGCCTGTCAGCTGCTTGATCATTGCATTCTCAGCTGCGCAATCAGCACCTATCAGCTGCTTGTTTAGCACCTGTCGGCCAGTTGATCAGGACCTGTCAGCAACTTGATCATCGCTTATCAGCCTCTTGATTAGCACCTGTCAGCGAGATGATCAGCACCTGTCAGCAGCTTGAGCAGCGAGTATCAGCTGCTTGATCAGCACCTGTCAGCCAGTTGATCAGCACCTGTCAGCAGATTGATCAGGGCCTATCAGCCACTTGATTAGCACTTGTCCGCCAGTTGATCAGCACCTGCCTACCGATTGATCAGTGCCTGTCAGCTGCTTGATCATTGCATTCTCAGCTGCGCAATCAGCACCTATCAGCTGCTTGTTTAGCACCTGTCGGCCAGTTGATCAGGACCTGTCAGCACCTTGATCATCGCTTATCAGCATCTTGATTAGCACCTGTCAGCGAGATGATCAGCACCTGTCAGCAGCTTGAGCAGCAAGTATCAACTCCTTGATCAGCACCTGTCAGCAGATTGATCAGGGCCTATCAGCCACTTGATTAGCACCTGTCAGCCAGATGATCAGCACCTGTCAGCAGCTTGAGCAGCGAGTATCAGCTGCTTGATCAGCACCTGTCAGCCAATTGATCAGCACCTGTCAGCAGATTGATCAGGGCCTATCAGCCACTTGTTTAGCACCTGTCAGCCAGTTGATCAGCACCTGCCTACCGATTGATCAGTGCCTGTCAGCTGCTTGATCATTGCATTCTCAGCTGCGCAATCAGCACCTATCAGCTGCTTGTTTAGCACCTGTCAGCCAGTTGATCAGCACCTGTCAGCACCTTGATCATCGCCTATCAGCCGCTTGATTAGCACCTGTCAGCCAGATGATCAGCACCTTTCAGCAGCTTGAGCAGCGAGTATCAGCTGCTTGATCAGCACCTGTCAGCCAGTTGATCAGCACCTGTCAGCAGATTGATCGGGGCCTATCAGCCACTTGATTAGCACCTGTCAGCCAGTTGATCAGCACCTGAGAGTCGCTTCCTTAGCACCTGTCAACCAGTTGATCAGCACCTGTCATCCGGTTGATCAGCACCTGTCAGCAGGTTGATCAGTGCGTATCAGCTGCTTGATTAACACCTGTCAGTCTATTGATCATCACCTGTCAACCGCTAGATCAGCACCCACTTTGCTGCATGAACAGAGCCTACTCAGCCACGCGGTCAGTGACGCTCAGCCGGTTGATCTTCTCCTGTCAGGCGCTTGATCATTTCCTGCTCTGCTGGTCATTCAGCGCCTGGTCAACCACTGGATCAGTGTCAGTCAGCCGCTTGACCACTGCCCACTCAGCAGATTGAAAAGCGCCTACGCAGCTGAGTGATAAGCGCCTGTCAGCCGCTTTACAAGCACCTGTAAACCGCTTGATCAACACTTACTGAGCTGTGCTATCAGTGCTTAATCAGACGCGAGATCAGTGTCTGTCAGCTGCTTGATCAGCACTTGTCAGCCGATTGAACAGTGCCTATTCAGCCGCGCAAATAGCATCTCTCAGCCAGTTGATCTGCTCCTACTGAGCCCCATGATCAGCGCCTACTCAGCCGCCCTATCAGTGACTGTCAGCCTCTTGAGAAGTACCTGACAGCAACTTGATCAGCACCTGTCAGGCGCTTTATCAGCACCTGTCAGCCAATATATCAGCAACTCTCAACAGCTTGATCAGTGCCCGCTTAGCTGCGTAATCAGAGCCTACTCCGCCACAGGATCAGTGACCCTCAGCGGGCTGATCAGCGCCTGTCAGCGGCTTGATCATTTCCTGCTCTGATGGTCATTCAGCGCCTGGTCCACCACTAGATCAGTGCCTGTCAGCCCCTTGACCAGTGCCCACTCAGCTGATTGGTAAACGCATACGCATCCACGCGATAAGCGCCTGTCAGCCACTTGAGAAGCATCTGTCAGCAACTTGATCAGTACCTGTCAGCCAGTTGATCAGCACCTGTCAGCCACTTCATTTGCACCTGTCAGCCACTTTATCAGCAACTGTCAGGCGCTAGGGCAGCCCCTATAAGCAGCTTGATCATTAACTGTCAGCCACATTATCAGCACGTGTTAGCCGCTGTATCAGAACCTGTCAACCGCTTGATCAGCACCTGTCAGCAGCTTTATCAGCACCTATAAGCTGCTTGATTAACCCCTGTCACCACTGGATCAGCGATTGTCAGCCGCTTGTTATGCACCTGTCAGCAGCTTGATCAGCGCTTGACCACTTTCCACTCAGCCGATTGAAAAGCAAAGACTCAACCGCGTGAATATCATCTTTCAGCCAGTTGATCTGTGCCTACTGAGCCCCGCAGTCAGTGCCTACACTGCTGCCCGATCAGTGCTTGTCAGCCGCTTGACAAGTACCTGTCAGCCACTGGATCAGCACCTGTCAGCAGCTTGATGTGCACCTATCAGCTGCTTGATTAGCACCTGTCAGCCAGTTGACCAGCACCTGTCAGCCGATTGGTCAGCGCCTATTAGTGGCTTGATTAGCCCCTCTCAGCCAGTTGATCAGCAATTGTCAGCCGCTTGTTAAGCACCTGTCAGCAGCTTGATCAGCGCTTGACCACTTTCCACTCAGCCGATTGAAAAGCACTGACTCAGCCGCGCGAATAGCATCTTTCAGCCAGTTGATCTGTGCCCACTGAGCCCCACAGTCAGTGCCTACACAGCCGCCCGATCAGTGCTTGTCAGCCGCTTGACAAGTACCTGTCAGCCTCTTGATCAGCACCTAATCAGCCACACGATGATCATTTACTCAGCCGCGCGATCATCGCCTCAGCCTCTTGATCTGTGCCTACTCAGCCCCATGACCAGCGCCTACTCAGCCATGCGATCTGTGCCTGACAGCCACTTGATCAACGACTATCAGCCGCTTGATCATCGCCTTATCAGCTTCACGATCAGCACCTACTCAGCCGCTTGGTCAGAACCTGTCAGGCAGTTGATCAGCACCAGTCAGCCGCTTGATCATTTCCTGCTCTGCTGGTCATTCAGCTCCTGGTCATCCACTTGATCAGTGCCTGTCAGCCACTTGAGAAGTACCTGGCAGCCACTTGACCAGCACCTAATCAGCCACGCGATCATCATTTACTCAGCCGCACGATCATCGCCTCAGCCGCTTGATCTGTGTCTACTCAGCCCCCCGATCAGCGCCTACTCAGCCGTGCGAGGTGCGCCTGACAGACACTTGAGAAGTACTGTCAGCCACTTTATCAGCGACTATCAGTCACTTGATCAGCACCTGTCAACGACTTTATCAGCACCTGTCAGCCGCTTGATTAGCGCCTGTCAGCTGCTTGACCACTGCCCACTCAGCCGATTGAAAAGCGCCAATGCAGCCGCGCGATAAGCACCAGTCAGCCGCCTGAAAATCACCTGTCAGCAGCTTGATCAGGGCCTATTAGCCACTTGATTAGCACCTGTCAGCTAGTTGATCAGCACCTGTCAGCCAATTGATCAGCACCTGTCAGCCGCTTCATTAGCACCTGTCAGCCAGTTGAACAGCACCTGTCAGCCCCTTGATCATCGCCTATCAGCCGTGTGATTAGCACCTGTCAGCCAGTTGATCAGCACCTGTCAGCCCCTTGATCAGCGCCTATCAGCCTCTTGATCAGCACCTGCCAGCCACTTGATCAGCACCTGTCAGCAGCTTGATAAACACGTGTCAGCCTCTTGATCAGCACCTAATCAGCCAAGCGATGATCATTTACTCAGCCCCGCGATCATCGCCTCAGCCTCTTGATCTGTGCCTACTCAGCCCCACGAGCAGCGCCTACTCAGCCATGCGATCTGTGCCTGAGAGCCACTTGATCAACGACTATCAGCCGCTTGATCAGCACCTGTCAACCACTTTATCATCACCTGTCAGCCGCTTGATCAGCGCCTGTTAGCCGCTTTATCATCACATAATCAGCTGCATGATCAGCGCCTACTCAGCCGCTTGATCAGTACCAGTCATCCAGTTGATCAGCACCTGTCAGCACCTTGATCAGCGCCTATAAGCTTCTTGATTAGCACCTGTCAGACAGTTGATCAGCAGCTGTCAGCCAGTTGATCAGAACCTGTAAGCCACTGGATAAGCGCCTGTTAGCCGCTTGATCATCGCCTTACCAGCTGCACGATCAGCGCCTACTCAGCCGCTTGCCCAGGACTTGTCAGCCTGTTGATCAGCGCCTATCAGCCGCTTGATTAGCACCTGTCTAGCCAGTTGATTAGCACCTGTCAGCTGCTTAATCAGCACCTGTCAGCAGCTTGATCAGCACCTGTCAGCAGCTTTATCAGCACCTATCAGCTGCTTGATTAGCACCTGTCAGCATGTTGATCAACACCTGTCAGCCGCTGGATTAGCACCTGTCAGCCAGTTGATAAGCACCTGTCAGCTACTTGATCAGCACCTGTAAGCCGCTTAAACAGCGCCTGCCAGCCGCTTCATCAGTGCCTTTCAGGTGCTTGATCATTGCCTTCTCAGCTGCGCGATCAGCGCCTACTCAGCCGCGAATCAGCCCCTACACAGCCGCGTGATCATAGTCTGTCAGCCTCTTTATCAGAGTCGGTCATCCGCTTGATCAGCACCTGTCAGCAAGTTGAAGAGTGCCTACTCAGCCGCGCAAATTGCATCTCTCAGCCAGTTCATCTGCACCTACTGAGCCCAGCAATCAACGCCTACTCAGCCGCCCGATCCGTGCCTGTCAGCCGCTTGAGAAGTACCTGTCATTCAGTTGATCAGCACCTCTCAGCCAGTTGATCACCACCTGTAAGCCACTGGATCAGGACCTGTCAGCCGCTTGATCAGCGCGTATCACCTACTTAATTAACACTTCTCAGCCAGTTGATCAGCACCTGTTAGCCGCTTGATCAGCACCTATCAGCCAGTTGATCATCACTTGTAAACCACTGAATCAGCACCTGTCAGCGTCTTGATCAACACCTTTCAGCAGCTTGATCAGCGCCTATCAGCTGCTTAATTAACACTTCTCAGCCAGTTGTTCAGCACCTGTTAGCCTCTTGATCAGTGCCTATCAGCCGCTTGATTAGCACCTGTCAGCCAGTTGATGAGCACCTGTCAGCCGCTAATCAGCACCTGTCAGCAGCTTGATCAGCACCTGTCAGCATCTTTATCAGCACCTATCAGCTGCTTGATTAGCACCTGTCAGCATGTTGATTAACACCTGTCAGCCGCTTCATTAGCAACTGTCAGCCAGTTGATCAGCACCTGTCAGCTGCTTGATCAGCACCTGTAAGCCGCTTAAACAGCGCCTTCCAGCCGCTTGATCAGTGCCTTCTCAGCTGCGCGATCAATGCCTACTCAGCCGCGAAACAGCCCCTACACAGCCGCGTGATCATAGTCTGTCGGCCGCTTGATCAGAGAGTGTCAGACGCTTGACCAGCGCCTAAACACCCCCTCGATCAGCGCCTATTGAGCGGCGCGATCAGCACCTGTCAGCCGCTTGACAAGCTCCTATAATCCACTTGATCAACACCTAATTAGCTTCGCTATCAGTATTAACTGAGCCATGCGATCATCGCCTCAGCCGCTGATCTGTTCCTATTCAACCCCGCGATCAGTTCCTACTCAGCCATGCAATATGTGCCTGACAGCCGATTGAGAAGTACTGTCAGCCGCTTGATCAGCGATTATCAGCCGCCAGATCAGCATCTGTCAAAGACTTTATCAGCACCTTTCAGCCGCTTGATCAGCGCCTGTCAGCCGCTTGATCATTTCCTGCTCTGCTGGGTATTCAGCGCCTGGTCAACCACTTCATCAGTGCCTATCAGCCACTTGATCAGTGCCCACTCAGCTGATTGAAAAGCGCCTACGCAGCCGCGCAATAAGTGCCTCTCAGCCGCTTGACAAGCACCTGTCAGAAGCTTGATCAGGACCTATCAGCCACTTGAATAGTACCTATCAGCCACTTGATCAGCACCTGTCAGCCACTTGATCAGCACCTGTCAGCAGCATGATAAACGAGTGTCAGCCTCTTGATCAGCACCTAATCAGCCAAGTGATGATCATTTCTCAGCCGCACGATCATCGCCTCAGCCTCTTGATCTGTGCCTACTCAGCCCCACGACCAGCGCCTACACAGCCATTCGATCTGTGCCTGAGAGCCACTTGATCAACGACTACCAGCCGCTTGATCAGCACCTGTCAACCACTTTATCATCACCTGTCAGCCGCTTGATCAGCGCCTATTAGCCGCTTTATCATCACATAATCAGCTGCATGATCAGCGCCTACTCAGCGGCTTGATCAGTACCAGTCAGCCAGTTGATCAGCACCTGTCAGCAGCTTGATCAGCGCCTATTAGCTGTTTGATTAGGACCTGTCAGCCAGTTGATCAGCACCTCTCAGGCAGTTGATCAGAATCTGTAAGCCACTGGATCAGCGCCTGTTAGCCGCTTGATCATCGCCTTACCAGCTGCACGATCAGTGCCTACTCAGCCGCTTGACCAGAACCTGTCAGCCAGTTGATCAGCACCTGTCAGCCGCTTGATCAGCACCTGTCAACCACTTTATCAGCACCTTTCAGCCGCTTGATCAGCGCCTTTCAGCCGCTTTATCATCGCCTAATCAGCTGCGCGATCAGTGCCTACTCAACCGCTTGATCAGTACCTGTCAGCCACTTTATCAGCACCTGTCGGCCACTATAACAGCACCTGTCAACTGCTTGATCAGCGACCAATTTGCTGCGTGATCAGATCCTTCTCAGCCACGTGATCAGTGGCCTTCAGCCAGTTGATCAGCACCTGTAAGCCACTGGATCATCGCTTGTTAGCCGCTTGATCATCGCTTTATCAGCTGCATGATCAGCGCATACTCAGCTGCTTGATCAGAACCTGTCAGCCAGTTGACCAGCACCTGTCAGCCGCTTGATCAGCACCTGTCAGCAGGTTTATCAGCACCTATCAGCTGCTTGATTAGCACCTGTCAGCTAGTTGATCAGCACCTGTCAGCCAATTGATCAGCACATGTCAGGCGCTTCATTAGCACCTGTCAGCCAGTTGAACAGCACCTGTCAGCCCCTTGATCATCGCCTATCAGCCGTGTGATTAGCACCTGTCAGCCAGTTGATCAGCACCTGTCAGCAGCTTGATCATCTCCTATCAGCTACTTGATTAGCACTTTTCAGCCAGTTGATCAGCACCTGCCTACCGATTGATCAGTGCCTGTCAGCTGCTTGATCATTGCATTCTCAGCTGCGCAATCAGCACCTATCAGCTGCTTGTTTAGCACCTGTCAGCCAGTTGATCAGCACCTGTCAGCAACTTGATCATCGCCTATCAGCAGCTTGATTACCACCTGTCAGCCAGTTGAACAGCACCTGTCAGCCCCTTGATCATCGCCTATCAGCCGTGTGATTAGCACCTGTCAGCCAGTTGATCAGCACCTGTCAGCCTCTTGATCAGAACCTGTCAGCAGCTTGATCATCGCCTATCAGCTACTTGATTAGCACTTGTCAGCCAGTTGATCAGCACCTGCCTACCGATTGATCAGTGCCTGTCAGCTGCTTGAGCATTGCATTCTCAGCTGCGCAATCAGCACCTATCAGCTGCTTGTTTAGCACCTGTCAGCCAGTTGATCAGCACCTGTCAGCACCTTGATCATCGCCTATCAGCCGCTTGATTAGCACCTGTCAGCCAGATGATCAGCACCTTTCAGCAGCTTGAGCAGAGAGTATCAGCTGCTTGATCAGCACCTGTCAGCCAGTTGATCAGCACCTGAGAGTCGCTTCATTAGCACCTGTCAGCCAGTTGATCAGCACCTGAGAGTCGCTTCATTAGCACCTGTCAGCCAGTTGATCAGCACCTGTCATCCGATTGATCAGCACCTGTCAGCAGGTTGATCAGTGCGTATCAGCTGCTTGATTAACACCTGTCAGTCTATTGATCATCACCTTTCAACCGCTAGATCAGCACCCACTTTGCTGCATGAACAGAGCCTACTCAGCCACGAGGTCAGTGACGCTCAGCCGGTTGATCTTCTCCTGTCAGGCGCTTGATCATTTCCTGCTCTGCTGGTCATTCAGCGCCTGGTCAACCACTGGATCAGTGTCAGTCAGCCGCTTGACCACTGCCCACTCAGCAGATTGAAAAGCGCCTACGCAGCCGAGCGATAAGCGCCTGTCAGCCGCTTTACAAGCACCTGTAAACCGCTTGATCAACACTTACTGAGCTGCGCTATCAGTGCTTAATCAGCCGCGAGATCAGTGTCTGTCAGCTGCTTGATCAGCACCTGTCAGCCGATTGAACAGTGCCTATTCAGCCGCACAAATAGCATCTCTCAGCCCGTTGATCTGCTACTACTGAGCCCAAAGATCAGCGCCTACTCAGCCGCCCGATCAGTGACTGTCAGCCTCTTGAGAAGTACCTGTCAGCCACTTGATCAGCACCTGTCAGCCAATATATCAGCAACTCTCAACAGCTTGATCAGTGCCCGCTTAGCTGCGTAATCAGAGCCTACTCCGCCACAGGATCAGTGACCCTCAGTGGGCTGATCAGCGCCTGTCAGCGGCTTGATCATTTCCTGCTCTGATGGTCATTCAGCGCCTGGTCAACCACTAGATCAGTGCCTGTCAGCCCCATGACCAGTGCCCACTCAGCTGATTGATAAACGCATACGCATCCACGCGATAAGCGCCTGTCAGCCACTTGAGAAGCATCTGTCAGCAACTTGATCAGTACCTGTCAGCCAGTTGATCAGCACCTGTCAGCCACTTCATTTGCACCTGTCAGCCACTTTATCAGCAACTGTCAGGCGCTAGGGCAGCCCCTAGAAGCAGCTTGATCATTAACTGTCAGCCACATTATCAGCACGTGTTAGCCGCTGTATCAGAACCTGTCAACCGCTTGATCAGCACCTGTCAGCAGCTTTATCAGCACCTATCAGCTGCTTGATTAGCCCCTGTCAGCCACTTGATCAGCAATTGTCAGCCGCTTGTTATGCACCTGTCAGCAGCTTGATCAGCGCTTGACCACTTTCCACTCAGCCGATTGAAAAGCAGACTCAACCGCGTGAATATCATCTTTCAGCCAGTTGATCTGTGCCTACTGAGCCCCGCAGTCAGTGCCTACACAGCTGCCCGATCAGTGCTTGTCAGCTGCTTGACAAGTACCTGTCAGCCACTTGATCAGCACCTCTCAGCAGTTTGATGTGCACCTATCAGCCGCTTGATTAGCACCTGTCAGCCAGTTGATCAGCAATTGTCAGCCGCTTGTTAAGCACCTGTCAGCAGCTTGATCAGCGCTTGACCACTTTCCACTCAGCCGATTGAAAAGCACTGACTCAGCCGCGCGAATAGCATCTTTCAGCCAGTTGATCTGTGCCTACTGAGCCCCGCAGTCAGTGCCTACACAGCCGCCTGATCAGTGCTTGTCAGCCGCTTGACAAGTACCTGTCAGCCTCTTGATCAGCACCTAATCAGCCACACGATGATCATTTACTCAGCCGCGCGATCATCGCCTCAGCCTCTTGATCTGTGCCTACTCAGCCCCATGACCAGCGCCTACTAAGCCATGCGATCTGTGCCTGACAGCCACTTGATCAACGACTATCAGCCTCTTGATCATCGCCTTATCAGCTTCACGATCAGCACCTACTCAGCCGCTTGGTCAGAACCTGTCAGGCAGTTGATCAGCACCAGTCAGCCGCTTGATCATTTCCTGCTCTGCTGGTCATTCAGCTCCTGGTCATCCACTTGATCAGTGCCTGTCAGCCGCTTGAGAAGTACCTGGCAGCCACTGGACCAGCACCTAATCAGCCACGCCATCATCATTTACTCAGCCGCACGATCATCGCCTCAGCCGCTTGATCTGTGTCTACTCAGCCCCCCGATCAGCGCCTACTCAGCCGTGCGAGGTGCGCCTGACAGACACTTGAGAAGTACTGTCAGCCACTTTGTCAGCGACTATCAGTCACTTGATCAGCACCTGTCAACGACTTTATCAGCACCTGTCATCCGCTTGATCAGCACCTGTCAGCAGGTTGATCAGTGAGTATCAGCTGCTTGATTAACACCTGTCAGTCTATTGATCATCACCTGTCAACCGCTAGATCAGCACCCACTTTGCTGCATGAACAGAGCCTACTCAGCCACGCGGTCAGAGACGCTCAGCCGGTTGATCTTCTCCTGTCAGGCGCTTGATCATTTCCTGCTCTGCTGGTCATTCAGCGCCTGGTCAACCACTGGATCAGTGTCAGTCAGCCGCTTGACCACTGCCCACTCAGCAGATTGAAAAGCGCCTACGCAGCCGAGCGATAAGCGCCTGTCAGCCGCTTTACAAGCACCTGTAAACCGCTTGATCAACACTTACTGAGCTGCGCTATCAGTGCTTAATCAGCCGCGAGATCAGTGTCTGTCAGCTGCTTGATCAGCACCTGTCAGCCGGTTGAACAGTGCCTATTCAGCCGCGCAAATTGCATCTCTCAGCCACTTGATCTGCTCCTACTGAGCCCCATGATCAGCGCCTACTCAGCCGCCCGATCAGTGACTGTCAGCCTCTTGAGAAGTACCTGTCAGCCACTTGATCAGCACCTGTCAGCCGCTTGATAAACGCATGTCAGCAGCTTGATCAGTACCTGTCAGCCACTTTATCAGCACCTGTCAGCCAATATATCAGCAACTCTCAACAGCTTGATCAGTGCCCGCTTAGCTGCGTAATCAGAGCCTACTCCGCCACAGGATCAGTGACCCTCAGCGGGCTGATCAGCGCCTGTCAGCGGCTTGATCATTTCCTCCTCTGATGGTCATTCAGCGCCTGGTCCACCACTAGATCAGTGCCTATCAGCCCCTTGACCAGTGCCCACTCAGCTGATTGGTAAAAGCATACGCATCCACACGATAAGCACCTGCCAGCCACTTGAGAAGCATCGCTCAGCAACTTGATCAGTACCTGTCAGCCAGTTGATCAGCACCTGTCAGCCACTTCATTTGCACCTGTCAGCCACTTTATCAGCAACTGTCAGGCGCTAGGGCAGCCCCTAGAAGCAGCTTGATCATTAACTGTCAGCCACATTATCAGCACGTGTTAGCCGCTGTATCAGAACCTGTCAACCGCTTGATCAGCACCTGTCAGCAGCTTTATCAGCACCTATCAGCTGCTTGATTAGCCCCTGTCAGCCACTTGATCAGCAATTGTCAGCCGCTTGTTATGCACCTGTCAGCAGCTTGATCAGCGCTTGACCACTTTCCACTCAGCCGATTGAAAAGCAGACTCAACCGCGTGAATATCATCTTTCAGCCAGTTGATCTGTGCCTACTGAGCCCCGCAGTCAGTGCCTACACAGCTGCCCGATCAGTGCTTGTCAGCTGCTTGACAAGTACCTGTCAGCCACTTGATCAGCACCTCTCAGCAGCTTGATGTGCACCTATCAGCCGCTTGATTAGCACCTGTCAGCCAGTTGATCAGCAATTGTCAGCCGCTTGTTAAGCACCTGTCAGCAGCTTGATCAGCGCTTGACCACTTTCCACTCAGCCGATTGAAAAGCACTGACTCAGCCTCGCGAATAGCATCTTTCAGCCAGTTGATCTGTGCCTACTGAGCCCCGCAGTCAGTGCCTACACAGCCGCCTGATCAGTGCTTGTCAGCCGCTTGACAAGTACCTGTCAGCCTCTTGATCAGCACCTAATCAGCCACACGATGATCATTTACTCAGCCGCGCGATCATCGCCTCAGCCTCTTGATCTGTGCCTACTCAGCCCCATGACCAGCGCCTACTAAGCCATGCGATCTGTGCCTGACAGCCACTTGATCAACGACTATCAGCCTCTTGATCATCGCCTTATCAGCTTCACGATCAGCACCTACTCAGCCGCTTGGTCAGAACCTGTCAGGCAGTTGATCAGCACCAGTCAGCCGCTTGATCATTTCCTGCTCTGCTGGTCATTCAGCTCCTGGTCATCCACTTGATCAGTGCCTGTCAGCCGCTTGAGAAGTACCTGGCAGCCACTGGACCAGCACCTAATCAGCCACGCCATCATCATTTACTCAGCCGCACGATCATCGCCTCAGCCGCTTGATCTGTGTCTACTCAGCCCCCCGATCAGCGCCTACTCAGCCGTGCGAGGTGCGCCTGACAGACACTTGAGAAGTACTGTCAGCCACTTTGTCAGCGACTATCAGTCACTTGATCAGCACCTGTCAACGACTTTATCAGCACCTGTCAGCCGCTTGATTAGTGCCTGTCAGCTGCTTGACCACTGCCCACTCAGCCGATTGAAAAGCGCCAATGCAGCCGCGCGCGATAAGCACCAGTCAGCCGCCTGAAAATCACCTGTCAGCAGCTTGATCAGGGCCTATTAGCCACTTGATTAGCACCTGTCAGCTAGTTGATCAGCACCTGTCAGCCAATTGATCAGCAACTGTCAGCCGCTTCATTAGCACCTGTCAGCCAGTTGAACAGCACCTGTCAGCCCCTTGATCATCGCCTATCAGCCGTGTGATTAGCACCTGTCAGCCAGTTGATCAGCACCTGTCAGCCTCTTGATCAGAACCTGTCAGCAGCTTGATCATCGCCTATCAGCTCCTTGATTAGCACTTGTCAGCCAGTTGATCAGCACCTGCCTACCGATTGATCAGTGCCTGTCAGCTGCTTGAGCATTGCATTCTCAGCTGCGCAATCAGCACCTATCAGCTGCTTGTTTAGCACCTGTCAGCCAGTTGATCAGCACCTGTCAGCCACTCTATCAGCACCTGTCAACTGCTTGATCAGCGACCTATTTGCTGCGTGATCAGGTCCTACTCAGCCACATGATCAGTGACCCTCAGCCTGTTGTTCAGCGCCTGTCAGCTGCTTGATCATTTCCTGCTCTGCTGGTCATTCTCCGCCTGGTCAACCACTTCATCAGTGCCTGTCAGCCACTTGACCAGTGCCCACTCAGCTGATGGAAAATCGCCTACGTAGCCGCGCGATAAGTGCCTCTCAGCCGCTTGACAAGCACCTGTCCGAAGCTTGATCATGGCCTATCAGCCACTTGAATAGTACCTATCAGCCAGTTGATCAGCACATGTCAGCCCCTACATCAGAGCCTATCATCGGCTTGATCAGCACCTGTCAGGGGCTTGATGAGCGCCTATCAGCCACTTGATTATCCCCTGTCAGCCAGTTGACCAGCACCTGGCAGCCTCTTGATCCGCGCCTATCAGTGGCTTGATTAGCCCCTATCAGCCAGTTGATCAGCTATTGTCAGCCGCTTGTTAAGCACCTGTCAGCAGCTTGATCAGCGCTTGACCACTTTCCGCTCAGCCGATTGAAAAGCACCGACTCAGCCACGCGAATAGCATCTTTCAGCCACTTGATCTGTGCCTACTGAGCCCCGCAGTCAGTGCCTACACAGCCGCCCGATCAGTGCTTGTCAGCCGCTTGACAAGTACCTGTCAGCCACTTGATCAGCACCTGTCAGCAGCTTGATAAACCCGTGTCAGCCTCTTGATCAGCACCTAATCAGCCACGCGATGATCATTTACTTAGATCTGTGATCATCGCTTCAGCCTCTTGATCTGTGCCTACTCAGCCCCACGACCAGCGCCTACTCAGCAATGCGATCTGCGCCTGACAGCCACTTGATCAATGACTCTCAGCCGCTTGATCAGCACCTGTCAACCACTTTATCATCACCTGTCAGCCGCTTGATCAGCGCTGTTAGCCGCTTTATCATCACATAATCAGCTGCATGATCAGCGCCTACTCAGCTGCTTGATCAGTTCCAGTCAGCCAGTTGATCAGCACCTGTCAGCACCTTGATCAGCGCCTATAAGCAGCTTGATTAGCACCTCTCAGCCAGTTGATCAGCACCTCTCAGCCAGTTGATGAGAACCTGTAAGCCACTGGATCAGCACAACTTATCCGCTTGATCATCGCTTTACCAGCTGCACGATCAGCGCCTACTCAGCCGCTTGATCAGAACCTGTTAGCCAGTTGATCAGCACCTGTCAGCCGCTTGATCAGCACCTGTCAGCCAGTTGATCAACACCTGTCAGCTGCTTCATCAGCACCTGTAAGCCGTTTAAACAGCGCCTGTCAGCCGCTTAATCAATGCCTGTCAGGGCTTGATCAGTGCCTTCTCAGCTGTGCGATCAATGCCTACTGAGCCTCGAATCAGCCCCTACACAGCCACGTGATCATAGTCTGTCTGCCGCTTGATCGGAGACTGTCAGACGCTTGTTCAGCGCATAATCACCCCCTCGATCAGCGCCTACTGAGCGGCGCAATCAGCACCTGTCAGCTGCTTGACAAGCACCTATAAACCACTTGATCAACACCTAACTAGCTTCGCTATCAGTATTTACTGAGCCATGTGATCATCGCCTCAGCCGCATGATCCGTGCCTACTCAGCCCCGCGATCAGTGTCTACTCAGCCATGTGATATGTGCCTGACAGCCGATTCCGAAATACTGTCAGCCGCTTGATCAGCGATTATCAGCCGCTAGATCAACATCTGTCGACGACTTTTTCAGCACCTGTAAGCTGCTTGATCAGCGCCTGTCAGCCGCTTGATCATTTCCTGCTCTGCTGGTCATTCAGCGCCTGGTCAACCACTTCATCAGTGCCTGTCAGCCTCTTGACCAGTGCCCACTCAGCTGATTGAAAAGCGCCTACGCAGCCGCGCGTTAAGTGCCTCTCAGCCGCTTGACAAGCAAATGTCAGAAGCTTGATCAGGGCCTATCAGCCACTTGAACTGTACCTATCAGCCAGTTCATTAGCTCCTGTCAGCCGATTGATCAGTGCCTATCAGTGGCTTGATTAGCCTCTGTCAGCCAGTTCATCAGCAATTGTCAGCCGCTTGTTAAACACCTGTCAGCAGCTTGATCACCGCTTGACCACTTTCCTCTCAGCGATTGAAAAGCACCGACTCAGCCGCGCGAATAGCATCTTTCAGCCAGTTGATCTGTGCCTACTGAGCCCCGCAGTCAGTGCCTACACAGCCTCATGATCAGTACCTGTCAGCCGCTTGACAAGTACCTGTCAGCCACTTGATCAGCACCTGTCAGCAGCTTGATAAACGCATGTCAGCCTATTGATCAGCACCTAATCAGCCACAGGATGATCATTTACTCAGCCGCGCGATCATCGCCTTAGCCTCTTGATCTGTGCCTACTCAGCCCCACGACAAGCGCGTACTCAGCCATGCTATCTGCACCTGACAGCCACGTGATCAACGACTATCAGCCCCTTGATCAGCACCTGTCAACCACTTTATCATCACCTTTCAGCCGCTTGATCAGCGCCTGTTAGCCGCTTTATCATCGCCTAATCAGCTGCATGATCAGCACCTACTCAGCCGCTTGATCAGTACCAGTCAGCCAGTTGATCAGCACCTGTCAGCAGCTTGATCAGCGCCTATCAGCTGATTGATTAGCACCTGTCAGCATGTTGATCAACACCTGTCAACCGCTTTTTTAGCAACTGTCAGCCAGTTGATCAGCCAATGTCAGCCGCTGGATAAGCACCTGTCAGCCAGTTGATCAGCACCTGTCAGCTGCTTGATCAGCACCTGTAAGCCGCTTAAACTCCGCCAGCCAGCCGCTTCATCAGTGCCCGTCAGCTGCTTGATCATTGCCTTCTCAGCTGCACGATCAGCGCCTACTCAGCCGCTCGATCAGTGCCTGTCAGCCGCTTGAGAAGTACCTGTCAGCCAGTTGATCAGCACCTCTCAGCTTTTTGATCACCACCTGTAAGCCACTGGATCACCACCTGTCAGCCGTTTGATCAGCATCTTTCAGCAGCTTGATCAGCGCCTATCAGCTGCTTAATTAACACTTCTCAGCCAGTTGATCAGCAGTTGTTAGCCGCTTAATCAGCGCCTATCAGCAGCTTGAGTAGCACCTGTCAGCCAGTTGATTAGCACCTGTCAGCCGCTTAATCAGCACTTGTCAGCAGCTTGATCAGCACCTGTCAGCAGCTTTATCACTACCTATCAGCTGCTTGATTAGCGACTGGAAACATGTTGATCAACACCTGTCAGCCGCTTCATTAGCAACTGTCAGCCAGTTGATCAGCACCTGTCAGCTTCTTGAACAGCCCCTTAAGCCCCTTAAAGAGCGCCTGCCAGCCGCTTGATCATTGCCTTCTCAGCTGCGCGATCAATGCCTACTCAGCCGCGTGATCATAGTCTGTCAGCCGCTTGATCAGAGACTGTCAGACGCTTGATCAGCGCCTAATCACCCCCTCCATCAGCGCCTATTGAGCAGCGCGATCAGCACCTGTCAGCCACTTGACAAGCACCTATAAACCACTTGATCAACATGTAATTAGCTTGGCTATCAGTATTTACTGAGCCATGCGATCATCGCCTCAGCCCCATGATCTGTGCCTACTCAGCCCCGCGATCAGCGCCTACTCAGGCGCCCGATCAGCACCTTTCAGCCGCTTGATCAGCACCTATCAGCAGCTTGATCAGCGCCTATTAGCTGCTTAATTAACACTTCTAAGCCAGTTTATCAGCACCTGTTTGCCGCTTGATCAGCACCTATCAGACAGTTGATCATCACCTCTTAGCCAATGAATCAGCACCTTTCAGCAGCTTGATCAGCGCCTATCAGCTGCTTAATTAACACTTCTCAGCCAGTTGATCAGCACCTGTTAGCCGCTTGATTAGAGCCTGTCATCCAGTTGATGAGCACCTGTCAGCTGCTTAATCAGACCTGTCAGCCGCTTGATCAGCGCCTGTTAGCCGCTTTATCATTGCCTAATCAGCTGCGCGATCAGCGCCTACTCAGCCGCTTGATGAGAATCTGTCAGCCAGTTGATCAGCACCTGTCAGCCGCTTGATCAGCACCTGTCAGCAGCTTTATCAGCACCTATCAGCTGCTTGATTAGCACCTGTCAGCATGTTGATCAACACCTGTCAGCCGCTTGATTAGCACCTGTCAGCCAGTTGATCAGCACCTGTCAGCTGCTTGATCAGCACCTGAAAGCCACTTAAACAGCGCCTGTCAGCCACTTCATCAGTGCCTGTCAGCTGCTTGATCATTGCCTTCTCAGCTGCCCGATCAGCGCCTACTCAGCCACGAATAAGCCCATACACAGCCGCGTGATCATAGTCTGTCAGCCTCTTTATCAGAGTAGATGATCCGATTGATCAGCACCTGTCAGCAGGTTGAAGAATGCCTACTCAGCTGCGCGAAATGCATCTCTCAGCCAGATGATCTGCGCCTACTGAGGCCCGCAATCAGCACCTACTCTGCCGCCCGATCAGTGCCTGTCAACCGCTTGAGAAGTACCTTTCAGCCAGTTGATCAGCACCTGTTATCCACTGGATCAGCACCTGTAAGCTGCTTGATTAGCACCTGTCAGCCAGGTGATCAGCAACTCTCAGCCAGTTGATCAGAACCTGTAAGACACTGGATCAGCGCAAGTTAGCTGCTTGATCATCGCCTTATCAGCTGCACGATCAGCACATACTCAGCCGCTTGACAAGCACCTATAAACCACTTGATCAACACCTAATTAGATTCACTATCAGTATTTACTGAGCCATGCGATCAACGCCTCAGCCGCATGAACTGTGCCTACTCAGCCCTGCGATCAGTGCCTACTCAGCCGTGCGATATGTGCCTGACAGCCAATTGAGAAGTACTGTCAGCCGCTTGATCAGCGATTATCAGCCGCTAGATCAGCATCTGTCAACGACTTTATCAGCACCTTTCAGCCGCTAGATCAGCGCCTATCAGCCGCTTGATCAGCGATTATCAGCCGCTAGATCAACATCTGTCAACGACTTTATCAGCACCTGTCAGCCGCTTGATCAGCGCCTGTCAGCCGCTTTATCATCGCCTAATCAGCTGCGTGATCAGCGCCTTCTAAACCGCTTGACCAGTACCTGTCAGCCCCTTTATCAGCACCTGTCAGCCACTCTATCAGCACCTGTCAACTGCTTGATCAGCGACCACATTGCTGCCTGATCAGATCCTACTCAGCCATGTGATCCGTGACCCTCAGCCTGTTGATCAGCACCTGTCAGCCGCTTGATCATTTCCTGCTCTGCTGGTCATTCAGCGCCTGGTCAACCACTTCATCAGTGCCGGTCAGCCACTTGACCAGTGCCCACTCAGCTGATTGAAAAGCACCTACGCGGCGCGATAGGTGCCTCTCAGCCGCTTGACAAGCACCTGTCCGAAAATTGATCAGGGCCTATCAGCCACTTGAATAGTACCTATCAGCCAGTTGATCAGCATCTGTCAGCCCCTTAATCAGCGCCTATCAGCCGCTTGATCAGCACCTGTCAGCCGCTTGATGAGCGCCTATCAGCCACTTGATTAGCACCTGTCAGCCAGTTGACCAGCACCTGTCAGCCGCTTGATCAGCTCCTATCAGTGGCTTAATTAGCCCCTGTCAGCCAGTTGATCAGCAATTGTCAGCCGCTTGTTAAACGCCTGTCAGCAGCTTCATCAGCGCTTGACCACTTTCCTCTCAGCCGATTGAAAATCACCGACTCAGCCACGCGAATAGCATCTTTCAGCCAGTTGATCTGTGCCTTCTGAGCCCTGCAGTCAGTGCCTACACAGCCTCCCGATCAGTGCTTGTCAGCCGCTTGACAAATACCTGTCAGCCTCTTGATCAGCACCTGTCAGCAGCTTGATAAACGCGTGTCAGCCTCTTGATCAGCACATAATCAGCCACGAGATGATCATTTACTCAACTGCGCAATCATCGCCTCAGCCTCTTGATCTGTGCCTACTGAGCCCCACGAGCAGCGCCTACTCCGCCATGCGATCTGCGCCTTACAGCCATTTGATCAACGACTATCAGCCTCTTGATCAGCACCTGTCAGCCGCTTGATCAGTACCAGTCAGCCAGTTGATCAGCACCTGTCATCAGCTTGATCAGCGCCTATAAGCTGCTTGATTAGCTCCTGACAGCCAGTTGAACAGCACGTCTCAGCCAGTTGATCAGCACCTGTAAGCCACCGGATCATCGCCTGTTAGCTGTTTGATCATTGCCTTATCAGCTGCACAATCAGCGCCTACTCAACCACTTGATCATAACCTGTCAGCCAGTTGATCAGCACCTGCCAGCCGCTTGATCAGCACCTGTCAGCAGCTTTATCAGCACCTAACAGCTGCTTGATTAGCACATGTCACCATGTTGATCAACACCTGTCAGCCGGTTCATTAGCAACTGTCAGCCAGTTGATCAGCGGCTGTCAGCTTCTTCATTAGCAACTGTCAGCCAGTTGATCAGCACCTGTCAGTTGCTTGATTAGCACCTGTAAGCCGCTTAAACAGCGCCTGCCAGCCGCTTGATAAGTGCCTTCTCAGCTGCGCGATCAATGCCTACTCAGCCTCGAATCAGTCCCTACACAGCCGCGTGATCATAGTCTGTCAGCCGCTTGATCAGAGGCTGTCAGACGCTTGATCAGCGCCTAATCACCCCCTCAATCAGCGCCTATTGAGCAGCGCGATCAGCACCTGTCAGCCACTTGACAAGCACCTATAAACCACTTGATCAACATGTAATTAGCTTGGCTATCAGTATTTACTGAGCCATGCGATCATCGCCTCAGCCCCATGATCTGTGCCTACTCAGCCCCGCGATCAGCGCCTACTCAGGCGCCCGATCAGCACCTTTCAGCCGCTTGATCAGCACCTATCAGCAGCTTGATCAGCGCCTATTAGCTGCTTAATTAACACTTCTAAGCCAGTTTATCAGCACCTGTTTGCCGCTTGATCAGCACCTATCAGACAGTTGATCATCACCTCTTAGCCAATGAATCAGCACCTTTCAGCAGCTTGATCAGCGCCTATCAGCTGCTTAATTAACACTTCTCAGCCAGTTGATCAGCACCTGTTAGCCGCTTGATTAGCACCTATCGGCCGCTTGATTAGAGCCTGTCATCCAGTTGATGAGCACCTGTCAGCTGCTTAATCAGACCTGTCAGCCGCTTGATCAGCGCCTGTTAGCCGCTTTATCATTACCTAATCAGCTGCATGACTAGCGCCTACTCAGCCGCTTGATCAGAAACTGTCAGCCAGTTCATAGGCACCTGTCAGCCACTTGATCAGCACCTGTCAGCCGCTTGATAAACGCGTGTCAGCCTCTTGATCAGCACCTAATCAGCCATGCGATGATCATTTACTTAGATCTGTGATCATCGCTTCAGCCTCTTGATCTGTGCCTACTCAGCCCCACGACCAGCGCCTACTCAGCAATGCGATCTGCGCCTGAGAGCCACTTGATCAATGACTCTCAGCCGCTTGATCAGCACCTGTCAACCACTTTATCATCACCTGTCAGCCGCTTGATCAGCGCTGTTAGCCGCTTTATCATCGCCTAATCAGCAGCATGATTAGTGCCTACTCAGCCGCTTGATCAATACCAGTCAGCCAGTTGATCAGCACCTGTCAGCAGCTTGTTCAGCGCCTATCAGTTGCTTGATTAGCACCTGTCAGCCAGTTAATCAGCACCTGACAGCCAGTTGATCAGCACCTGTAAGCCACTGGATCAGCGCCTGTTAGCCGCTTGATCATCGCCTTATCAGGTGCACGATCAGCGCCTACTCAGCCGCTTGATCAGAACCTGTCAGCCACTTTATCAGCACCTGTCAGCCACTCTATCAGCACCTGTCAACTGCTTGATCAGCGACCAATTTTCTGCGTGATCAGATCCTACTCAGCCACGTGATGCGCGACCCTCAGCTGGCTGATCAGCGCCTGTCAGCTGCTTGATCAGTTCCTGCTCTGATAGTCATTCAGCGCCTGGTCGACCACTAGATCAGTGCCTGTCAGCCCCTTGACCAGTGCCCACTCAGCTGATTGAAAAGTGCCTGCGCAGCCGCGCGATAAGTGCCTCTCAGCCGCTTGACAAGCACCTGTCAGAAGTTTGATCAGGGCCTATCAGCCACTTGATCAGCACCTGCCAGCTGCTTGATGAGTGCCTATCAGCCAATTGATCAGGACCTGCCAGTCGCTTCATTAGCACCTGTCAGCCAGTTGATCAGCACCTGTCAGCCTCTTGATCAGAACCTGTCAGCAGCTTGATCATCGCCTATCAGCTACTTGATTAGCACTTGTCAGCCAGTTGATCAGCACCTGCCTAAAGATTGATCAGTGCCTGTCAGCTGCTTGATCATTGCATTCTCAGCTGCACAATCAGCACCTATCAGCTGCCTGATTAGCACCTGTCAGCATTTTGATCAACACCTGGAAGCCGCTTCATTAGCAATTGTCAGCCAGTTGATCAGCAACTGTCAGCCGCTTGATCAGCACCTGTAAGCCGATTAAACAGCACCTGCCAGCCGCTTCATCAGTGCCTGTCAGCTGCTGGATCATTGCCTTCTCAGCTGCGCGATCAGCGCCTACTCAGCCGCGAATCAGCCCCTCCACAGCCACGTGATCATAGTCTGTCAGCCTCTTTATCAGAGTCAGTCATCCGCTTGATCAGCAACTGTCTGCAGGTTGAAGAGTGCCTACTCAGCCGCGCGAATTGCATCTCTCACCCAGTTGATCTGCGCCTACTGAGCCCCGCAATGAATGCCTACTCAGCCGCCCGGTCCGTGCCTGTCAGCCGCTTGAGAAGTACCTGTCAGCCAGTTGATCAGCACCTCTAAACCAGTTGATCAGCACCTGTAAGCCACTGGATCAGCACCTGTCAGCCGCTTGATCAGCGACTTTCAGCAGCTTGATGAGCACCTATCAGCTGCTTAATTAACACTTCTCAGCCAGTTGATCAGCACCTGTTAGCCGCTTGATCAGCACCTGTCAGCAACTTGATCAGGGCCTATCAGCCACTTGATCAGTACCTGTCAGCCAGTTGATCAGCACCTGTCAGCCACTTCATTTGCACCTGTCAGCCACTTTATCAGCAACTGTGAGGCGCTAGGGCAGCCCCTATAAGCAGCTTGATCATGAACTGTCAGCCACATTATCAGCACCTGTTAGCCGCTGTATCAGAACCTGTCAACCGCTTGAGCAGCACCTGTCAGCAGCTTTATCAGCACCTATCAGCTGCTTGATTAGCCCCTGTCAGCCACTTGATCAGCAATTGTCAGCCGCTTGTTATGCACCTGTCAGCAGCTTGATCAGCGCTTGACCACTTTCCACTCAGCCGATTGAAAAGCAAAGACTCAACCGCGTGAATAGCATCTTTCAGCCAGTTGATCTGTGCCTACTGAGCCCCGCAGTCAGTGCCTACACAGCCGCCCGATCAGTGCTTGTCAGCCGCTTGACAAGTACCTGTCAGCCACTTGATCAGCACCTGTCAGCAGCTTGATGTGCGCCTATCAGCAGCTTGATTAGCACCTGTCAGCCAGTTGACCAGCACCTGTGGGCCGCTTGACCAACGCATATCAGTGGCTTGATTAGCCCCTGTCAGCCAGTTGATCAGCAATTGTCAGCCGCTTGTTAAGCACCTCTCAGCAGCTTGATCAGCGCTTGACCACTTTCCACTCAGCCGATTGAAAAGCACTGACTCAGCCGCACGAATAGCATCTTTCGGCCAGTTGATCTCTGCCTACTGAGCCCCGCAGTCAGCGCCTACTCAGCTGCCCGATCAGTGTCTGTCAGCCGCTTGAGAAGTACTGTCAGCCAGTTGATCAGCACCTGTCAGCCCCTTAATCAGCGCCTATCAGCCGCTTGATCAGCACCTGTCAGCCACTTGATCAGCACCTGTCAGCAGCTTGATAAACGCGTGTCAGCCTCTTGATCAGCACCTAATCTGCCAAGCGATGATCATTTACTCAGCCCCGCGTTCATCGCCTCAACCTCTTGATCTGTGCCTACTCAGCCCCACGACCAGCGCCTACTTAGCCACGTGATCTACGCCTGACAGCTACTTAATCAACGACTATCAGTTGCTTGATCAGCACCTGTCAACCACTTTATCATCACCTGTCAGCCGCTTGATCAGCGCCTGTTAGCCGCTTTATCATCACATAATCAGCTGCATGATCAGCGCCTAATCAGCTGCTTGATCAGTTCCAGTCAGCCAGTTGATCAGCACCTGTCTGCACCATGATCAGCGCCTGTAAGCTGCTTGATTAGCACCTGTCAGCCAGTTGATCAGCAACTCTCAGCCAGTTGATCAGAACCTGTAAGACACTGGATCAGCGCAAGTTAGCTGCTTGATCATCGCCTTATCAGCTGCACGATCAGCACCTACTCAGCCGCTTGATCAGAACCTGTCAGCCAGTTGATCAGCACCTGTCAGCCCCTTATTCAGCACCTGTCAGCAGCTTTATCAGCACCTATCAGCTGCTTGATTAGCACCTGTCAGCATGTTGATCAACACCTGTCAGCCGCTTCATTAGCAACTCTCAGCCAGTTGATCAGCCACTGTCAGCCGCTGGATTAGCACCTGTCAGCCAGTTGATCAACACCTGTCAGCTGCTTGATCAGCACCTGTAAGCCGCTTAAACAGCGCCTGCCAGCCGCTTAATCAATGCCTGTCAGCGCTTGATCAGTGCCTTCTCAGCTGTGCGATCAATGCCTACTGAGCCTCGAATCAGCCCCTACACAGCCACGTGATCATAGTCTGTCTGCCGCTTGATCGGAGACTGTCAGACGCTTGTTCAGCGCATAATCACCCCCTCGATCAGCGCCTACTGAGCGGCGCAATCAGCACCTGTCAGCTGCTTGACAAGCACCTATAAACCACTTGATCAACACCTAATTAGCTTCGCTATCAGTATTTACTGAGCCATGCGATCATCGTCTCAGCCGCATGATCTGTGCCTACTGAGCCCCGCGATCAGTGCCTACTCAGCCGTGCGATATGTGCCTGACAGCCGAATGGGAAGTACTGTCAGCCGCTTGATCAGCGATCATCAGACGCTAGATCAGCATCTGCCAACGACTTTATCAGCACCTTTCAGCCGCTTGATTAATGCCTGTTAGCCGCTTGATCAGCGATTATCAGCCGCTAGATCAACATCTGTCAACGACATTATCAGCACCTGTCAGCCGCATGATCAGCGCCTGTCAGCCTCTTTATCATCGCCTAATCAGCTGCGTGATCAGCGCCTACTCAACCGCATGATCAGTACCTGTCAGCCACATTATCAGCACCTGTCAGCCACTCTATCAGCACCTGTCAACTGCTTGATAGCGACCAATTTTCTGCGTGATCAGATCCTACTCAGCCACGTGATGCGCGACCCTCAGCTGGCTGATCAGCGCCTGTCAGCTGCTTGATCAGTTCCTGCTCTGATAGTCATTCAGCGCCTGGTCGACCACTAGATCAGTGCCTGTCAGCCCCTTGACCAGTGCCCACTCAGCTGATTGAAAAGCGCCAATGCAGCCGCACGATAAGCACCAGTCAGCCGCCTGAAAATCGCCTGTCAGCAGCTTGATCATGGCCTATAGGCCACTTGATTAGCACCTGTCAGCTAGTTGATCAGCACCTGTCAGCCAATTGATCAGCACCTGCCAGCCGCTTCATTAGCACCTGTCAGCCAGTTGATCAGCACCTGTCAGCCTCTTGATCAGAACCTGTCAGCAGCTTGATCATCGCCTATCAGCTACTTGATTAGCACTTGTCAGCCAGTTGATCAGCACCTGCCTACCGATTGATCAGTGCCTGTCAGCTGCTTGATCATTGCATTCTCAGCTGCGCAATCAGCACCTATCAGCTGCTTGTTTAGCACCTGTCAGCCAGTTGATCAGCACCTGTCAGCACCTTGAGCAGTGAGTATCAGCTGCTTCATCAGCACCTGTCACCCAGTTGATCAGCACCTGTCAGCAGATTGATCAGGGCCTACCAGCCACTTGATTAGCACCTGTCAGCCAATTGATCAGCACCTGAGAGTCGCTTCATTAGCACCTGTCAGCCAGTTGATCAGCACCTGTCATCCGCTTGATCAGCACCTGTCAGCAGGTTGATCAGTGCGTATCAGCTGCTTGATTAACACCTGTCAGTCTATTGATCATCACCTGCCAACCGCTAGATCAGCGCCCACTTTGCTGCATGAACAGAGCCTACTCAGCCACGCGGTCAGTGACGCTCAGCCGGTTGATCTTCTCCTGTCAGGCGCTTGATCATTTCCTGCTCTGCTGGTCATTCAGCGCCTGGTCAACCACTTGATCAGTGTCAGTCAGCCGCTTGACCACTGCCCACTCAGCAGATTGAAAAGCGCCTACGCGGCCGAGCGATAAGCGCCTGTCAGCCGCTTTACAAGCACCTGTAAACCGCTTGATCAACACTTACTGAGCTGCGCTATCAGTGCTTAATCAGCTGCGAGATCAGTGTCTGTCAGCTGCTTGATCAGCACCTGTCAGCCGTTTGTACAGTGCCTTTTCAGCTGCGCAAATAGCATCTCTCAGCCAGTTGATCTGCTCTAACTGAGCCCCACGATCAGCACCTACTCAGCCGCCCGATCAGTGACTGTCAGCCTCTTGAGAAGTACTTGTCAGCCACTTGATCAGCACCTGTCAGCCGCTTGATAAACGCGTGTCAGCAGCTTGATCAGTACCTGTCAGCCACATTATCAGCACCTGTCAGCCAATATATCAGCAACTCTCAACAGCTTGATCAGTGCCCGCTTAGCTGCGTAATCATAGCCTACTCAGCCACAGGATCAGACACCCTCAGGCGGCTGATCAGCGCCTGTCAGCGGCTTGATCATTTCCTGCTCTGATGGTCATTCAGCGCCTGGACAACCACTAGATCAGTGCCTGTCAGCCCCTTGACCAGTGCCCACTCAGCTGATTGATAAACACATACGCATCCACGCGATAAGCGCCTGTCAGCCACTTGAGAAGCATCTGTCAGCAACTTGATCAGGGCCTATCAGCCACTTGATCAGTACCTGTCAGCCAGTTGATCAGCACCTGTCAGCCACTTCATTTGCACCTTTCAGCCACTTTATCAGCAACTGTCAGGCGCTAGGGCAGCCCCTATAAGCAGCTTGATCATTAACTGTCAGCCACATTATCAGCACTTGTTAGCCGCTGTATCAGAACCTGCCAACCGCTTGATCAGCACCTGTCAGCCGCTTAATCAGCACCTGTCAGCAGCTTGATCAGGGCCTATCAGCCACTTGAACAGTACCTGTCAGCCAGTTGATCAGCACCTGTCAGCCACTTCATTTGCACCTGTCAGCCACTTTATCAGCAACTGTCAGGCGCTAGGGCAGCCCCTATAATCAGCTTGATCATTAACTGTCAGCCACATTTTCAGCACCTGTTAGCCGCTGTATCAGAACCTGTCAACCGCTTGATCAGCACCTGTCAGCAGCTTTATCAGCACCTATCAGCTGCCTGATTAGCACCTGTCAGCATGTTGATCAACACCTGGAAGCCGCTTCATTAGCAATTGTCAGCCAGTTGATCAGCAACTGTCAGCCGCTTGATCAGCACCTGTAAGCCGATTAAACAGCACCTGCCAGCCGCTTCATCAGTGCCTGTCAGCTGCTGGATCATTGCCTTCTCAGCTGCGCGATCAGCGCCTACTCAGCCGCGAATCAGCCCCTCCACAGCCACGTGATCATAGTCTGTCAGCCTCTTTATCAGAGTCAGTCATCCGCTTGATCGGCAACTGTCTGCAGGTTGAAGAGTGCCTACTCAGCCGCGCGAATTGCATCTCTCACCCAGTTGATCTGCGCCTACTGAGCCCCGCAATGAATGCCTACTCAGCCGCCCGGTCCGTGCCTGTCAGCCGCTTGAGAAGTACCTGTCAGCCAGTTGATCAGCACCTCTAAGCCAGTTGATCAGCACCTGTAAGCCACTGGATCAGCACCTGTCAGCCGCTTGATCAGCGACTTTCAGCAGCTTGATGAGCACCTATCAGCTGCTTAATTAACACTTCTCAGCCAGTTGATCAGCACCTGTTAGCCGCTTGATCAGCCCCTATCAGCCGCTTGATTAGCACATGTCAGCCAGTTGATTAGCCCCTGTCAGCCGCTTAATCAGCACCTGTCAGCAGCTTGATCAGGGCCTATCAGCCACTTGATCAGTACCTGTCAGCCAGTTGATCAGCACCTGTCAGCCACTTCATTTGCACCTGTCAGCCACTTTATCAGCAACTGTCAGGCGCTAGGGCAGCCCCTATAAGCAGCTTGATCATGAACTGTCAGCCACATTATCAGCACCTGTTAGCCGCTGTATCAGAACCTGTCAACCGCTTGAGCAGCACCTGTCAGCAGCTTTATCAGCACCTATCAGCTGCTTGATTAGCCCCTGTCAGCCACTTGATCAGCAATTGTCAGCCGCTTGTTATGCACCTGTCAGCAGCTTGATCAGCGCTTGACCACTTTCCACTCAGCCGATTGAAAAGCAAAGACTCAACCGCGTGAATAGCATCTTTCAGCCAGTTGATCTGTGCCTACTGAGCCCCGCAGTCAGTGCCTACACAGCCGCCCGATCAGTGCTTGTCAGCCGCTTGACAAGTACCTGTCAGCCACTTGATCAGCACCTGTCAGCAGCTTGATGTGCGCCTATCAGCAGCTTGATTAGCACCTGTCAGCCAGTTGACCAGCACCTGTGGGCCGCTTGACCAACGCATATCAGTGGCTTGATTAGCCCCTGTCAGCCAGTTGATCAGCAATTGTCAGCCGCTTGTTAAGCACCTGTCAGCAGCTTGATCAGCGCTTGACCACTTTCCACTCAGCCGATTGAAAAGCACCGACTCAGCCGCACGAATAGCATCTTTCGGCCAGTTGATCTCTGCCTACTGAGCCCCGCAGTCAGCGCCTACTCAGCTGCCCGATCAGTGTCTGTCAGCCGCTTGAGAAGTACTGTCAGCCAGTTGATCAGCACCTGTCAGCCCCTTAATCAGCGCCTATCAGCCGCTTGATCAGCACCTGTCAGCCACTTGATCAGCACCTGTCAGCAGCTTGATAAACGCGTGTCAGCCTCTTGATCAGCACCTAATCTGCCAAGCGATGATCATTTACTCAGCCCCGCGTTCATCGCCTCAACCTCTTGATCTGTGCCTACTCAGCCCCACGACCAGCGCCTACTTAGCCACGTGATCTACGCCTGACAGCTACTTAATCAACGACTATCAGTCGCTTGATCAGCACCTGTCAACCACTTTACCATCACCTGTCAGCCGCTTGATCAGCGCCTGTTAGCCGCTTTATCATCACATAATCAGCTGCATGATCAGCGCCTAATCAGCTGCTTGATCAGTTCCAGTCAGCCAGTTGATCAGCACCTGTCTGCACCATGATCAGCGCCTGTAAGCTGCTTGATTAGCACCTGTCAGCCAGTTGATCAGCAACTCTCAGCCAGTTGATCAGAACCTGTAAGACACTGGATCAGCGCAAGTTAGCTGCTTGATCATCGCCTTATCAGCTGCACGATCAGCACCTACTCAGCCGCTTGATCAGAACCTGTCAGCCAGTTGATCAGCACCTGTCAGCCCCTTATTCAGCACCTGTCAGCAGCTTTATCAGCACCTATCAGCTGCTTGATTAGCACCTGTCAGCATGTTGATCAACACCTGTCAGCCGCTTCATTAGCACCTCTCAGCCAGTTGATCAGCATCTGTCAGCTGCTTGATCAGCACATGTAACCGGCTTCATCAGTGCCCGTCAGCTGCTTGATCATTGCCTTCTCAGCTGGGCTATCAGCGCCTACTCAGCCGCGAATCAGCCCCTACACAGACGCGTGATCATAGTCTGCCAGCCGCTTGAGCAGAGACTGTCAGGCGCTTGATCAGCGCCTAATCACCCCCTCCATCAGCGCCTATTGAGCAGGGCGATCAGCACCTGTCAGGCGCTTGACAAGAACTTATACACCACTTGATCAACACCTTATTAGCTTCACTCTCAGTATTTCCTGAGCCATGCGATCATGGCCTCAGCTGCATGATCTGTGCCTACTCAGCCCCGCGATCAGTGCCTACTCAGCCGTGCGATATGTGCCTGACATCCGATTGAGAAGTACTGTCACTCGCTTGATCAGCGATAATCAGCCGCTAGATCAGCGATCATCAACCGCTAGATCAGCATCTGTCAACTACTTTATCAGCACCTTTCAGACGCTTGATCAGCGCCTATCAGCTGCTTAATTAACACTTCTCAGCCAGTTGATCAGCACCTGAGAGCCGCTTGATCAGCGCCTATCAGCTGCTTGATTAGCACCTGTCAGCCGCTTAATCAGCACCTGTCAGCAGCTTGATCAGCATCTGTCAGCAGCTTTATCAGCACCTATCAGCTGCTTGATTAGCACCTGTCAGCATGTTGATCAACACCTGTCAGCCGCTTCATTAGCAACTGTCAGCCAGTTGATCAGCACCTGTCAGCTGCTTGATCAGCACCTGTAAGCCGCTTAAACAGTGCTGCCAGCCGCTTGATCAGTGCCTTCTCAGCTGCGCCATCAATGCCTACTTAGCCGAGAAACAGCCCCTACACTGCCGGGTGATCATAGTCTGTCGGCCGCTTGATCAGAGACTGTCAGACGCTTGATCAGCGCCTAATCACCCCCTCGATCAGCGCCTATTCAGCAGCGTGATCAGCACCTGTCAGCCGCTTGACAAGCTCCTATACACCACTTGATCAACACCTAATTAGCTTCGCTATCAGTATTTACTGAGCCATGCGATGCTCGCCTCAGCCGCATGATCTGTGCCTACTCAACCCCGCGATCACTGCCTACTCAGCCGTGCGATATGTGCCTGACAGCCGATTGAGAATTACTGTCAGCCGCTTGATCAGCGATTATCAGCCGCCAGATCAGCATCTGTCAAAGATTTAACAGCACCTGTCAGCCCCTTGATCAGCGATTATTAGCCGCTAGATCAACATCTGTCAACGACTTTATCAGCACCTGTCAGCCACTTCATCAGCGCCTGTCAGCCGCTTTATCATCGCCTAATCAGCTGCGCGATCAGCGCCTACTCAACGGCTTGATCAGTACCTGTCAGCCACTTTATCAGCACCTGTCAGCCACTCTATCAGCACCTGTCAACTGCTTGATCAGCGACCACTTTGCTGCGTGATCAGTTCCTACTCAGCCACGTGATCCGTGACCCTCAGCCGGTTGATCAGCGCCTGTCAGCCGCTTGATCATTTCCTGCTCTGCTGGTCATTCAGCGCCTGGTCAACCACTTCATCAGTGCCTGTCAGCCACTTGACCAGTGCCCAATCAGCTGATTGAAAAGTGCCTACACAGCCGCGCGATAAGTGCCTCTCAGCCGCTTGACCAGCACCTGTCAGAAGTTTGATCAGGGCCTATCAGCCACTTGATCAGCACCTGCCAGCTGCTTGATGAGTGCCTATCAGCCGCTTGATTAGCACCTGTCAGCAGGTTGATCAGCACCTGTCAGCTCCTTGATCAGCGCCTATCAGCCGATTGATCAGCACCTGTCAGCCGCTTGATGAGTGCCTATCAGCCGCTTGATTAGCACCTGTCAGCCAGTTGACCAGCACCTGTCAGCCGCTTGATAAGCGCCTATCAGTGGCTTGATTAGCCCCTGTCAGCCAGTTGATCAGCACCTGTCAGCCCCTTGATCAGCGCCTATCAGCCGATTGATCAGCACCTGTCAGCCACTTGATAAGCGCCAATCAGTGGCTTGATTAGCCCCTGTCAGCCAGTTGATCAGCAAATGTTAGATGCTTGTTAAACACCTGTCAGCAGCTTGATCAGCACCTGTCAGCAGCTTTCTCAGCACCTGTCAGCCGCTCAATCAGCACCTGTCAGCATGTTGATCAAAACCTTTCAGCCGCTTCATTAGCAACTGTCAGCCAGTTGATCAGCGGCTGTCAGCCGCTTCATTAGCCCCTGTCAGCCAGTTGATCAGCACCTGTCAGCTGCTTGATCAGCACCTGAAAGCCGCTTAAACAGCACCTGACAGCCTCTTGATCATTGCCTTCTCAGCGGCGGGATCAATGCCTACTCATCTGCGAATCAGCCCCTAAACAGCCGCGTGATCATAGTCTGTAAGCCCCTTGATCAGAGACTGTCAGACACTTGATCAGCGCCTAATCACCCCCTCGATCAGCGCATATTCAGCGGCGTGATCAGCACCTGTCAGCCGCTTGACAAGCTCCTATACACCACTTGATCAACACCTAATTAGCTTCGCTATCAGTATTTACTGAGCCATGCGATCATCGCCTCAGCCACATGATCTGTGCCTACTCAGCCCCGCGATCAATGTCTACTCAGCCATGCGATATGTGCCTGAAAGCCGATTGAGAAGTACTGTCAGTGGCTTGATCAGCGATTATCAGCCGCTAGATCAGCATCTATTAACGACTTTATCAGCACCTTTCAGCCGCTTGATCAGCGCCTGTCAGCCACTTTATCATTGCCTAATCAGCTGCGCGATCAGCGCCTACTCAGCCGCTTGATCAGAATCTGTCAGCCAGTTGATCAGCACCTGTCAGCCGCTTGATCAGCACCTGTCAGCAGCTTTATCAGCACCTATCAGCTGCTTGATTAGCACCTGTCAGCATGTTGATCAACACCTGTCAGCCGCTTCATTAGCACCTCTCAGCCAGTTGATCAGCACCTGTCAGCTGCTTGATCAGCACATATAACCGGCTTCATCAGTGCCCGTCAGCTGCTTGATCATTGCCTTCTCAGCTGGGCTATCAGCGCCTACTCAGCCGCAAATCAGCCCCTACACAGACGCGTGATCATAGTCTGCCAGCCGTTTGAGCAGAGACTGTCAGGCGCTTGATCAGCGCCTAATCACCCCCTCCATCAGCGCCTATTGAGCAGGGCGATCAGCACCTGTCAGGCGCTTGACAAGAACTTATACACCACTTGATCAACACCTTATTAGCTTCACTCTCAGTATTTCCTGAGCCATGCGATCATGGCCTCAGCTGCATGATCTGTGCCTACTCAGCCCCGCGATCAGTGCCTACTCAGCCGTGCGATATGTGCCTGACATCCGATTGAGAAGTACTGTCACTCGCTTGATCAGTGATAATCAGCCGCTAGATCAGCGATCATCAACCGCTAGATCAGCATCTGTCAACTACTTTATCAGCACCTTTCAGACGCTTGATCAGCGCCTATCAGCTGCTTAATTAACACTTCTCAGCCAGTTGATCAGCACCTGAGAGCCGCTTGATCAGCGCCTATCAGCTGCTTGATTAGCACCTGTCAGCCGCTTAATCAGCACCTGTCAGCCGCTTAATCAGCACCTGTCAGCAGCTTGATCAGCATCTGTCAGCAGCTTTATCAGCACCTATCAGCTGCATGATTAGTACCTGTCAGCATGTTGATCAACACCTGTCAGCCGCTTCATTAGCAACTGTCAGCCAGTTGATCAGCACCTGTCAGCTGCTTGATCAGCACCTGTAAGCCGCTTAAACAGTGCTGCCAGCCGCTTGATCAGTACCTTCTCAGCTGCGCCATCAATGCCTACTTAGCCGAGAAACAGCCCCTACACTGCCGGGTGATCATAGTCTGTCGGCCGCTTGATCAGAGACTGTCAGACGCTTGATCAGCGCCTAATCACCCCCTCGATCAGCGCCTATTCAGCAGCGTGATCAGCACCTGTCAGCCGCTTGACAAGCTCCTATACACCACTTGATCAACACCTAATTAGCTTCGCTATCAGTATTTACTGAGCCATGCGATGCTCGCCTCAGCCGCATGATCTGTGCCTACTCAACCCCGCGATCACTGCCTACTCAGCCGTGCGATATGTGCCTGACAGCCGATTGAGAATTACTGTGAGCCGCTTGATCAGCGATTATCAGCCGCCAGATGAGCATCTGTCAAAGATTTAACAGCACCTGTCAGCCCCTTGATCAGCGATTATTAGCCGCTAGATCAACATCTGTCAACGACTTTATCAGCACCTGTCAGCCACTTCATCAGCGCCTGTCAGCCGCTTTATCATCGCCTAATCAGCTGCGCGATCAGCGCCTACTCAACAGCTTGATCAGTACCTGTCAGCCACTTTATCAGCACCTGTCAGCCACTCTATCAGCACCTGTCAACTGCTTGATCAGCGACCACTTTGCTGCGTGATCAGTTCCTACTCAGCCACGTGATCCGTGACCCTCAGCCGGTTGATCAGCGCCTGTCAGCCGCTTGATCATTTCCTGCTCTGCTGGTCATTCAGCGCCTGGTCAACCACTTCATCAGTGCCTGTCAGCCACTTGACCAGTGCCCAATCAGCTGATTGAAAAGCGCCTACACAGCCGCGCGATAAGTGCCTCTCAGCCGCTTGACCAGCACCTGTCAGAAGTTTGATCAGGGCCTATCAGCCACTTGATCAGCACCTGCCAGCTGCTTGATGAGTGCCTATCAGCCGCTTGATTAGCACCTGTCAGCCAGTTGATCAGCACCTGTCAGCCCCTTGATCAGCGCCTATCAGCCGCTTGATCAGCACCTGTCAGCCGCTTGATGAGTGCCTATCAGCCGCTTGATTAGCACCTGTCAGCCAGTTGACCAGCACCTGTCAGCCGCTTGATAAGCGCCTATCAGTGGCTTGATTAGCCCCTGTCAGCCAGTTGATCAGCAATTGTTAGATGCTTGTTAAACACCTGTCAGCCGATTGATCAGCACCTGTCAGCAGCTTTATCAGCACCTGTCAGCCGCTTAATCAGCACCTGTCAGCATGTTGATCAAAACCTTTCAGCCGCTTCATTAGCAACTGTCAGCCAGTTGATCAGCACCTGTCAGCTGCTTGATCAGCACCTGAAAGCGGCTTAAACAGCACCTGACAGCCTCTTGATCATTGCCTTCTCAGCTGCGGGATCAATGCCTACTCATCTGCGAATCAGCCCCTAAACAGCCGCGTGATCATAGTCTGTAAGCCGCTTGATCAGAGACTGTCAGACACTTGATCAGCGCCTAATCACCCCCTCGATCAGCGCATATTCAGCGGCGTGATCAGCACCTGTCAGCCGCTTGACAAGCTCCTATACACCACTTGATCAACACCTAATTAGCTTCGCTATCAGTATTTACTGAGCCATGCGATCATCGCCTCAGCCACATGATCTGTGCCTACTCAGCCCCGCGATCAATGTCTACTCAGCCATGCGATATGTGCCTGACATCCGATTGAGAAGTACTGTCACTCGCTTGATCAGTGATAATCAGCCGCTAGATCAGCGATCATCAACCGCTAGATCAGCATCTGTCAACTACTTTATCAGCACCTTTCAGACGCTTGATCAGCGCCTATCAGCTGCTTAATTAACACTTCTCAGCCAGTTGATCAGCACCTGAGAGCCGCTTGATCAGCGCCTATCAGCTGCTTGATTAGCACCTGTCAGCCAGTTGATTAGCACCTGTCAGCCGCTTAATCAGCACCTGTCAGCAGCTTGATCAGCATCTGTCAGCAGCTTTATCAGCACCTATCAGCTGCATGATTAGTACCTGTCAGCATGTTGATCAACACCTGTCAGCCGCTTCATTAGCAACTGTCAGCCAGTTGATCAGCACCTGTCAGCTGCTTGATCAGCTCCTGTAAGCCGCTTAAACAGTGCTGCCAGCCGCTTGATCAGTACCTTCTCAGCTGCGCCATCAATGCCTACTTAGCCGAGAAACAGCCCCTACACTGCCGGGTGATCATAGTCTGTCGGCCGCTTGATCAGAGACTGTCAGACGCTTGATCAGCGCCTAATCACCCCCTCGATCAGCGCCTATTCAGCAGCGTGATCAGCACCTGTCAGCCGCTTGACAAGCTCCTATACACCACTTGATCAACACCTAATTAGCTTCGCTATCAGTATTTACTGAGCCATGCGATCATCGCCTCAGCCGCATGATCTGTGCCTACTCAGCCCCGCGATCAATGTCTACTCAGCCATGCGATATGTGCCTGAAAGCCGATTGAGAAGTACTGTCAGTCGCTTGATCAGCGATTATCAGCCGCTAGATCAGCATCTATTAACGACTTTATCAGCACCTTTCAGCCGCTTGATCAGCGCCTGTCAGCTGCTTGATCAGCGATTATCAGCCGCTAGATCAAGATCTGTCAACGACTTGATCAGCACCTGTCAGCAGCTTTATCAGCACCTGTCAGCCGCTTAATCAGCACCTGTCAGCATGTTGATCAAAACCTTTCAGCCGCTTCATTAGCAACTGTCAGCCAGTTGATCAGCACCTGTCAGCTGCTTGATCAGCACCTGAAAGCGGCTTAAACAGCACCTGACAGCCTCTTGATCATTGCCTTCTCAGCTGCGGGATCAATGCCTACTCATCTGCGAATCAGCCCCTAAACAGCCGCGTGATCATAGTCTGTAAGCCGCTTGATCAGAGACTGTCAGACACTTGATCAGCGCCTAATCACCCCCTCGATCAGCGCATATTCAGCGGCGTGATCAGCACCTGTCAGCCGCTTGACAAGCTCCTATACACCACTTGATCAACACCTAATTAGCTTCGCTATCAGTATTTACTGAGCCATGCGATCATCGCCTCAGCCACATGATCTGTGCCTACTCAGCCCCGCGATCAATGTCTACTCAGCCATGCGATATGTGCCTGACATCCGATTGAGAAGTACTGTCACTCGCTTGATCAGTGATAATCAGCCGCTAGATCAGCGATCATCAACCGCTAGATCAGCATCTGTCAACTACTTTATCAGCACCTTTCAGACGCTTGATCAGCGCCTATCAGCTGCTTAATTAACACTTCTCAGCCAGTTGATCAGCACCTGAGAGCCGCTTGATCAGCGCCTATCAGCTGCTTGATTAGCACCTGTCAGCCAGTTGATTAGCACCTGTCAGCCGCTTAATCAGCACCTGTCAGCAGCTTGATCAGCATCTGTCAGCAGCTTTATCAGCACCTATCAGCTGCATGATTAGTACCTGTCAGCATGTTGATCAACACCTGTCAGCCGCTTCATTAGCAACTGTCAGCCAGTTGATCAGCACCTGTCAGCTGCTTGATCAGCTCCTGTAAGCCGCTTAAACAGTGCTGCCAGCCGCTTGATCAGTACCTTCTCAGCTGCGCCATCAATGCCTACTTAGCCGAGAAACAGCCCCTACACTGCCGGGTGATCATAGTCTGTCGGCCGCTTGATCAGAGACTGTCAGACGCTTGATCAGCGCCTAATCACCCCCTCGATCAGCGCCTATTCAGCAGCGTGATCAGCACCTGTCAGCCGCTTGACAAGCTCCTATACACCACTTGATCAACACCTAATTAGCTTCGCTATCAGTATTTACTGAGCCATGCGATCATCGCCTCAGCCGCATGATCTGTGCCTACTCAGCCCCGCGATCAATGTCTACTCAGCCATGCGATATGTGCCTGAAAGCCGATTGAGAAGTACTGTCAGTCGCTTGATCAGCGATTATCAGCCGCTAGATCAGCATCTATTAACGACTTTATCAGCACCTTTCAGCCGCTTGATCAGCGCCTGTCAGCTGCTTGATCAGCGATTATCAGCCGCTAGATCAAGATCTGTCAACGACTTGATCAGCACCTGTCAGCCTCTTGATCAGCGCCTGTCAGCCACTTTATCATTGCCTAATCAGCTGCGCGATCAGCGCCTACTCAGCCGCTTGATCGGAATCTGTCAGCCAGTTGATCAGCACCTGTCAGCTGCTTGATCAGCACCTGTCAGCAGCTTTATCAGCACCTATCAGCTGCTTGATTAGCACCTGTCAGCATGTTGATCAACACCTGTCAGCCGCTTCATTAGCACCTCTCAGCCAGTTGATGAGCACCTGTCAGCCGCTTGATCAGCACCTGTCAGCAGCTTTATCAGCACTTATCAGCTGCTTGATTAGCACCTGTCAGCCAGTTGATCAGCACCTCTCAACAGTTGAACAGCGCCTGTAAGCCACTGGATCAGCGCCTGTTAGCCACTTGATCATCGCATTATCACCTGCATGATCAGCACCTACTTAGCCGCTTAATCAGAACCTCTCAGCCAGTTGATCGGCACCTGTCAGCATCTTTATCAGCACCTATCAGCTGCTTGATTAGCGCCTGTCAGCCAGTTGACCAGCACCTGTCAGTCGCTTGATCAGGAACTTTCAGCAGCTTTATCAGCACCTATCAGCTGCTTGTTTAGCACCTGTCCGCATGTTGATCAACACCTGACAGCCCCTTCATTAGCAACTGTCAGCCAGTTGATCAGCAACTGTCAGCCGCTTGATTACCACCTGTCAGCTAGTTGATCAGCACTTGTCAGCTGCTTGATCAGCACCTGTAAGCCGCTTAAACAGCGCCTGCCAGCCGTTTCATCAGTGCCTGTTAGCTGCTTGATCATTGCCTTTTCAGCTGCGGGATCAGCGCCTAGTCAGCCGTGAATCAGCCCCTACACAGCTGCGTGATCATAGTCTGTCAGCCTCTTTATCAGAGTCGGTCATCCGCTTGATCAGCACCTGTCAGCAGGTTGAAGAGTGCCTACTCAGCCGCGTGAATTGCATCTCTCAACCAGGTGATCTGTGCCTACTGAGCCCAGCGATCAGCGACTACTCAGCTGCCCGATCAGTGCCTGTCAGCCGCTTGAGAAGTAAAAGTCAGCCAGTTCATCAGAACCTCTCAGCCAGTTGATCACCACCTGTAAGCCACTGGATCAGCACCTGTCAGCCGCTTGATCAGCACCTGTCAGCAGCTTGATCAGCGCCTATCAGCTGCTTAATTAACACTTCTCAGCCAGGTGATCAGCACCTGTCAGCAGCTTGATAAACGCGTGTCAGCCTCTTGATCAGCACCTAATCAGCCACGCCATGATCATTTACTCAGCCGTGCGATCATCGCCTCAGCCTCTTGATCTGTGCCTACTCAGCCCCACGACCAGCGCCTACTCGGCCATGCGATCTGCACCTGACAGCGACTTGATCAACGACTATCAGCCTCTTGATCAGCACCTGTCAACCACTTTATCATCACCTTTCAGCTGCTGGATCAGTGCCTGTTACCCGCTTTCTCATGGCCTAATTAGCTGCATGATCAGCGCCTACTCAGCCGCTTGATCACTACCAGTCAGCCAGTTGATCAGCACCTATCAGCTGCTTGATTAGCACCTGTGAGCCAGTTGATCTGCACCTGTCAGCCAGTTGATCAGCACCTGTTAGCCACTGGATCAGCGCCTGTTAGCCCCTTGATCATCACCTTATCACCTGCACGATCAGCGCCTACTCAGCCGCTTGATCAGAACCTGTCAGCCAGTTGATCAGCACCTGTCAGCCCCTTAATCAGCGCCTATCAGCCGCTTGATCAGCACCTGTCAGCCACTTGATCAGCACCTGTCAGCAGCTTGATAAACGCGTGTCAGCCTCTTGATCAGCACCTAATCTGCCAAGCGATGATCATTTACTCAGCCCCGCGTTCATCGCCTCAACCTCTTGATCTGTGCCTACTCAGCCCCACGACCAGCGCCTACTTAGCCACGTGATCTACGCCTGACAGCTACTTAATCAACGACTATCAGTCGCTTGATCAGCACCTGTCAACGACTTTATCAGCACCTGTCAGCCGCTTGATCAGCGCCTGTTAGCCGCTTTATCATCACATAATCAGCTGCATGATCAGCGCCTAATCAGCTGCTTGATCAGTTCCAGTCAGCCAGTTGATCAGCACCTGTCTGCACCATGATCAGCGCCTATAAACTGCTTGATTAGCACCTGTCAGCCAGTTGATCAGCACCTGTCAGCACCTTGATCATCGCCTATCAGCCGCTTGATTAGCACCAGTCAGCCACTTGATCAGCACCTGTCAGCCAATTGATTAGCACCTGTCAGCCAGTTGATCAGCACCTGTCAGCCTCTTAATTAGAACCTGTCACCAGCTTGATCAGCATCTGTCAGCAGCTTTATCAGCACCTATCAGCTGCTTGATTAGCACCTGTCAGCATGTTGATCAACACCTGTCAGCCGCTTCATTAGCAACTGTCAGCCAGTTGATCAGCACCTGTCAGCTGCTTGATCAGCACCTGTAAGCCGCTTAAAGAGTGCTGCCAGCCGCTTGATCAGTGCCTTCTCAGCTGCGCCATCAATGCCTACTTAGCCGAGAAACAGCCCCTACACTGCCGGGTGATCATAGTCTGTCGGCCGCTTGATCAGAGACTGTCAGACGCTTGATCAGCGCCTAATCACGCCCTCGATCAGCGCCTATTCAGCAGCGTGATCAGCACCTGTCAGCCGCTTGACAAGCTCCTATACACCACTTGATCAACACCTAATTAGCTTCGCTATCAGTATTTACTGAGCCATGCGATGCTTGCCTCAGCCGCATGATCTGTGCCTACTCAACCCCGCGATCACTGCCTACTCAGCCGTGCGATATGTGCCTGACAGCCGATTGAGAATTACTGTCAGCCGCTTGATCAGCGATTATCAGCCGCCAGATCAGCATCTGTCAAAGATTTAACAGCACCTGTCAGCCCCTTGATCAGCGATTATTAGCCGCTAGATCAACATCTGTCAACGACTTTATCAGCACCTGTCAGCCACTTCATCAGCGCCTGTCAGCCGCTTTATCATCGCCTAATCAGCTGCGCGATCAGCGCCTACTCAACGGCTTGATCAGTACCTGTCAGCCACTTTATCAGCACCTGTCAGCCACTCTATCAGCACCTGTCAACTGCTTGATCAGCGACCACTTTGCTGCGTGATCAGTTCCTACTCAGCCACGTGATCCGTGACCCTCAGCCGGTTGATCAGCGCCTGTCAGCCGCTTGATCATTTCCTGCTCTGCTGGTCATTCAGCGCCTGGTCAACCACTTCATCAGTGCCTGTCAGCCACTTGACCAGTGCCCAATCAGCTGATTGAAAAGCGCCTACACAGCCGCGCGATAAGTGCCTCTCAGCCGCTTGACAAGCACCTGTCAGAAGTTTGATCAGGGCCTGTCAGCCACTTGATCAGCACCTGCCAGCTGCTTGATGAGTGCCTATCAGCCGCTTGATTAGCACCTGTCAGCCAGTTGATCAGCACCTGACAGCCCCTTGATCAGCGCCTATCAGCCGCTTGATTAGCCCCTGTCAGCCAGTTGATCAGCAATTGTTAGATGCTTGTTAAACACCTGTCAGCAGCTTGATCAGCACCTGTCAGCAGCTTTATCAGCACCTGTCAGCCGCTTAATCAGCACCTGTCAGCATGTTGATCAAAACCTTTCAGCCGCTTCATTAGCAACTGTCAGCCAGTTGATCAGCGGCTGTCAGCCGCTTCATTAGCCACTGTCAGCCAGTTGATCAGCACCTGTCAGCTGCTTGATCAGCACCTGAAAGCCGCTTAAACAGCACCTGACAGCCTCTTGATCATTGCCTTCTCAGCTGCGGGATCAATGCTTACTCATCTGCGAATCAGCCCCTAAACAGCCGCGTGATCATAGTCTGTAAGCCGCTTGATCAGAGACTGTCAGACACTTGATCAGCGCCTAATCACCCCCTCGATCAGCGCATATTCAGCGGCGTGATCAGCACCTGTCAGCCGCTTGACAAGCTCCTATACACCACTTGATCAACACCTAATTAGCTTCGCTATCAGTATTTACTGAGCCATGCGATCATCGCCTCAGCCGCATGATCTGTGCCTACTCAGCCCCGCGATCAATGTCTACTCAGCCATGCGATATGTGCCTGAAAGTCGATTGAGAAGTACTGTCAGTCGCTTGATCAGCGATTATCAGCCGCTAGATCAGCATCTATTAACGACTTTATCAGCACCTTTCAGCCGCTTGATCAGCGCCTGTCAGCTGCTTGATCAGCGATTATCAGCCACTAGATCAAGATCTGTCAACGACTTGATCAGCACCTGTCAGCCACTTGATCAGCGCCTGTCAGCCACTTTATCATTGCCTAATCAGCTGCGCGATCAGCGCCTACTCAGCCGCTTGATCAGAATCTGTCAGCCAGTTGATCAGTACCTGTCAGCCGCTTGATCAGCACCTGTCAGCAGCTTTATCAGCACCTATCAGCTGCTTGATGAGCACCTGTCAGCATGTTGATCAACACCTGTCAGCCGCTTCATTAGCACCTCTCAGCCAGTTGATCAGCACCTGTCAGCTGCTTGATCAGCACATATAACCGGCTTCATCAGTGCCCGTCAGCTGCTTGATCATTGCCTTCTCAGCTGGGCTATCAGCGCCTACTCAGCCGCGAATCAGCCCCTACACAGACGCGTGATCATAGTCTGCCAGCCGCTTGAGCAGAGACTGTCAGGCGCTTGATCAGCGCCTAATCACCCCCTCCATCAGCGCCTATTGAGCAGGGCGATCAGCACCTGTCAGGCGCTTGACAAGAACTTATACACCACTTGATCAACACCTTATTAGCTTCACTCTCAGTATTTCCTGAGCCATGCGATCATGGCCTCAGCTGCATGATCTGTGCCTACTCAGCCCCGCGATCAGTGCCTACTCAGCTGTGCGATATGTGCCTGACATCCGATTGAGAAGTACTGTCACTCGCTTGATCAGTGATAATCAGCTGCTAGATCAGCGATCATCAACCGCTAGATCAGCATCTGTCAACTACTTTATCAGCACCTTTCAGACGCTTGATCAGCGCCTATCAGCTGCTTAATTAACACTTCTCAGCCAGTTGATCAGCACCTGAGAGCCGCTTGATCAGCGCCTATCAGCTGCTTAATTAACACTTCTCAGCCAGTTGATCAGCACCTGAGAGCCGCTTGATCAGCACCTATCAGCTGCTTGATTAGCACCTGTCAGCCAGTTGATTAGCACCTGTCAGCCGCTTAATCAGCACCTGTCAGCAGCTTGATCAGCATCTGTCAGCAGCTTTATCAGCACCTATCAGCTGCTTGATTAGCACCTGTCAGCATGTTGATCAACACCTGTCAGCCGCTTCATTAGCAACTGTCAGCCAGTTATTCAGCACCTGTAAGCCGCTTAAACAGTGCTGCCAGCCGCTTGATCAGTGCCTTCTCAGCTGCGCCATCAATGCCTACTTAGCCGAGAAACAGCCCCTACACTGCCGGGTGATCATAGTCTGTCGGCCGCTTGATCAGAGACTGTCAGACGCTTGATCAGCGCCTAATCACCCCCTCGATCAGCGCCTATTCAGCAGCGTGATCAGCACCTGTCAGCCGCTTGACAAGCTCCTATACACCACTTGATCAACACCTAATTAGCTTCGCTATCAGTATTTACTGAGCCATGCGATGCTCGCCTCAGCCGCATGATCTGTGCCTACTCAACCCCGCGATCACTGCCTACTCAGCCGTGTGATATGTGCCTGACAGCCGATTGAGAATTACTGTCAGCCGCTTGATCAGCGATTATCAGCCGCCAGATCAGCATCTGTCAAAGATTTAACAGCACCTGTCAGCCCCTTGATCAGCGATTATTAGCCGCTAGATCAACATCTGTCAACGACTTTATCAGCACCTGTCAGCCACTTCATCAGCGCCTGTCAGCCGCTTTATCATCGCCTAATCAGCTGCGCGATCAGCGCCTACTCAACGGCTTGATCAGTACCTGTCAGCCACTCTATCAGCACCTGTCAACTGCTTGATCAGCGACCACTTTGCTGCATGATCAGTTCCTACTCAGCCACGTGATCCGTGACCCTCAGCCGGTTGATCAGCGCCTGTCAGCCGCTTGATCATTTCCTGCTCTGCTGGTCATTCAGCGCCTGGTCAACCACTTCATCAGTGCCTGTCAGCCACTTGACCAGTGCCCAATCAGCTGATTGAAAAGCGCCTACACAGCCGCGCGATAAGTGCCTCTCAGCCACTTGACAAGCACCTGTCAGAAGTTTGATCAGGGCCTATCAGCCACTTGATCAGCACCTGCCAGCTGCTTGATGAGTGCCTATCAGCCACTTGATTAGCACCTGTCAGCCAGGTGATCAGCACCTGTCAGCCCCTTGATCAGCGCCTATCAGCCACTTGATCAGCACCTGTCAGCCGCTTGATGAGTGCCTATCAGCCGCTTGATTAGCACCTGTCAGCCAGTTGACCAGCACCTGTCAGCCGCTTGATAAGCGCCTACCAGTGGCTTGATTAGCCCCTGTCAGCCAGTTGATCAGCAATTGTTAGATGCTTGTTAAACACCTGTCATCAGCTTGATCAGTACCTGTCAGCAGCTTTATCAGCACCGGTCAGCCGCTTAATCAGCACCTGTCAGCATGTTGATCAAAACCTTTCAGCCGCTTCATTAGCAACTGTCAGCCAGTTGATCAGCGGCTGTCAGCCGCTTCATTAGCCACTGTCAGCCAGTTGATCAGCACCTGTCAGCTGCTTGATCAGCACCTGAAAGCCGCTTAAACAGCACCTGACAGCCTCTTGATCATTGCCTTCTCAGCTGCGGGATCAATGCTTACTCATCTGCGAATCAGCCCCTAAACAGCCGCGTGATCATAGTCTGTAAGCCGCTTGATCAGAGACTGTCAGACACTTGATCAGCGCCTAATCACCCCCTCGATCAGCGCATATTCAGCGGCGTGATCAGCACCTGTCAGCCGCTTGACAAGCTCCTATACACCACTTGATCAACACCTAATTAGCTTCGCTATCAGTATTTACTGAGCCATGCGATCATCGCCTCAGCCGCATGATCTGTGCCTACTCAGCCCCGCGATCAATGTCTACTCAGCCATGCGATATGTGCCTGAAAGTCGATTGAGAAGTACTGTCAGTCGCTTGATCAGCGATTATCAGCCGCTAGATCAGCATCTATTAACGACTTTATCAGCACCTTTCAGCCGCTTGATCAGCGCCTGTCAGCTGCTTGATCAGCGATTATCAGCCACTAGATCAAGATCTGTCAACGACTTGATCAGCACCTGTCAGCCACTTGATCAGCGCCTGTCAGCCACTTTATCATTGCCTAATCAGCTGCGCGATCAGCGCCTACTCAGCCGCTTGATCAGAATCTGTCAGCCAGTTGATCAGTACCTGTCAGCCGCTTGATCAGCACCTGTCAGCAGCTTTATCAGCACCTATCAGCTGCTTGATGAGCACCTGTCAGCATGTTGATCAACACCTGTCAGCCGCTTCATTAGCACCTCTCAGCCAGTTGATCAGCACCTGTCAGCTGCTTGATCAGCACATATAACCGGCTTCATCAGTGCCCGTCAGCTGCTTGATCATTGCCTTCTCAGCTGGGCTATCAGCGCCTACTCAGCCGCGAATCAGCCCCTACACAGACGCGTGATCATAGTCTGCCAGCCGCTTGAGCAGAGACTGTCAGGCGCTTGATCAGCGCCTAATCACCCCCTCCATCAGCGCCTATTGAGCAGGGCGATCAGCACCTGTCAGGCGCTTGACAAGAACTTATACACCACTTGATCAACACCTTATTAGCTTCACTCTCAGTATTTCCTGAGCCATGCGATCATGGCCTCAGCTGCATGATCTGTGCCTACTCAGCCCCGCGATCAGTGCCTACTCAGCTGTGCGATATGTGCCTGACATCCGATTGAGAAGTACTGTCACTCGCTTGATCAGTGATAATCAGCTGCTAGATCAGCGATCATCAACCGCTAGATCAGCATCTGTCAACTACTTTATCAGCACCTTTCAGACGCTTGATCAGCGCCTATCAGCTGCTTAATTAACACTTCTCAGCCAGTTGATCAGCACCTGAGAGCCGCTTGATCAGCGCCTATCAGCTGCTTAATTAACACTTCTCAGCCAGTTGATCAGCACCTGAGAGCCGCTTGATCAGCACCTATCAGCTGCTTGATTAGCACCTGTCAGCCAGTTGATTAGCACCTGTCAGCCGCTTAATCAGCACCTGTCAGCAGCTTGATCAGCATCTGTCAGCAGCTTTATCAGCACCTATCAGCTGCTTGATTAGCACCTGTCAGCATGTTGATCAACACCTGTCAGCCGCTTCATTAGCAACTGTCAGCCAGTTATTCAGCACCTGTAAGCCGCTTAAACAGTGCTGCCAGCCGCTTGATCAGTGCCTTCTCAGCTGCGCCATCAATGCCTACTTAGCCGAGAAACAGCCCCTACACTGCCGGGTGATCATAGTCTGTCGGCCGCTTGATCAGAGACTGTCAGACGCTTGATCAGCGCCTAATCACCCCCTCGATCAGCGCCTATTCAGCAGCGTGATCAGCACCTGTCAGCCGCTTGACAAGCTCCTATACACCACTTGATCAACACTTAATTAGCTTCGCTATCAGTATTTACTGAGCCATGCGATGCTCGCCTCAGCCGCATGATCTGTGCCTACTCAACCCCGCGATCACTGCCTACTCAGCCGTGTGATATGTGCCTGACAGCCGATTGAGAATTACTGTCAGCCGCTTGATCAGCGATTATCAGCCGCCAGATCAGCATCTGTCAAAGATTTAACAGCACCTGTCAGCCCCTTGATCAGCGATTATTAGCCGCTAGATCAACATCTGTCAACGACTTTATCAGCACCTGTCAGCCACTTCATCAGCGCCTGTCAGCCGCTTTATCATCGCCTAATCAGCTGCGCGATCAGCGCCTACTCAACGGCTTGATCAGTACCTGTCAGCCACTCTATCAGCACCTGTCAACTGCTTGATCAGCGACCACTTTGCTGCATGATCAGTTCCTACTCAGCCACGTGATCCGTGACCCTCAGCTGGTTGATCAGCGCCTGTCAGCCGCTTGATCATTTCCTGCTCTGCTGGTCATTCAGCGCCTGGTCAACCACTTCATCAGTGCCTGTCAGCCACTTGACCAGTGCCCAATCAGCTGATTGAAAAGCGCCTACACAGCCGCGCGATAAGTGCCTCTCAGCCACTTGACAAGCACCTGTCAGAAGTTTGATCAGGGCCTATCAGCCACTTGATCAGCACCTGCCAGCTGCTTGATGAGTGCCTATCAGCCACTTGATCAGCACCTGTCAGCCGCTTGATGAGTGCCTATCAGCCGCTTGATTAGCACCTGTCAGCCAGTTGACCAGCACCTGTCAGCCGCTTGATAAGCGCCTACCAGTGGCTTGATTAGCCCCTGTCAGCCAGTTGATCAGCAATTGTTAGATGCTTGTTAAACACCTGTCATCAGCTTGATCAGTACCTGTCAGCAGCTTTATCAGCACCGGTCAGCCGCTTAATCAGCACCTGTCAGCATGTTGATCAAAACCTTTCAGCCGCTTCATTAGCAACTGTCAGCCAGTTGATCAGCGGCTGTCAGCCGCTTCATTAGCCACTGTCAGCCAGTTGATCAGCACCTGTCAGCTGCTTGATCAGCACCTGAAAGCCGCTTAAACAGCACCTGACAGCCTCTTGATCATTGCCTTCTCAGCTGCGGGATCAATGCCTACTCATCTGCGAATCAGCCCCTAAACAGCCGCGTGATCATAGTCTGTAAGCCGCATGATCAGAGACTGTCAGACACTTGATCAGCGCCTAATCACCCCCTCGATCAGCGCATATTCAGCGGCGTGATCAGCACCTGTCAGCCGCTTGACAAGCTCCTATACACCACTTGATCAACACCTAATTAGCTTCGCTATCAGTATTTACTGAGCCATGCGATCATCGCCTCAGCCGCATGATCTGTGCCTACTCAGCCCCGCGATCAATGTCTACTCAGGCATGCGATATGTGCCTGAAAGCCGATTGAGAAGTACTGTCAGTCGCTTGATCAGCGATTATCAGCCGCTAGATCAGCATCTATTAACGACTTTATCAGCACCTTTCAGCCGCTTGATCAGCGCCTGTCAGCTGCTTGATCAGCGATTATCAGCCGGTAGATCAAGATCTGTCAACGACTTGATCAGCACCTGTCAGCCACTTGATCAGCGCCTGTCAGCCACTTTATCATTGCCTAATCAGCAGCGCGATCAGCGCCTACTCAGCCGCTTGATCAGAATCTGTCAGCCAGTTGATCAGCACCTGTCAGCCGCTTGATCAGCACCTGTCAGCAGCTTTATCAGCACCTATCAGCTGCTTGATTAGCACCTGTCAGCATGTTGATCAACACCTGTCAGCCGCTTCATTAGCACCTCTCAGCCAGTTGATCAGCACCTGTCAGCTGCTTGATCAGCACATATAACCGGCTTCATCAGTGCCCGTCAGCTGCTTGATCGTTGCCTTCTCAGCTGGGCTATCAGCGCCTACTCAGCCGCGAATCAGCCCCTACACAGACGCGTGATCATAGTCTGCCAGCCGCTTGAGCAGAGACTGTCAGGCGCTTGATCAGCGCCTAATCACCCCCTCCATCAGCGCCTATTGAGCAGGGCGATCAGCACCTGTCAGGCGCTTGACAAGAACTTATACACCACTTGATCAACACCTTATTAGCTTCACTCTCAGTATTTCCTGAGCCATGCGATCATGGCCTCAGCTGCATGATCTGTGCCTACTCAGCCCCGCGATCAGTGCCTACTCAGCCGTGCGATATGTGCCTGACATCCGATTGAGAAGTACTGTCACTCGCTTGATCAGTGATAATCAGCCGCTAGATCAGCGATCATCAACCGCTAGATCAGCATCTGTCAACTAATTTATCAGCACCTTTCAGACGCTTGATCAGCGCCTATCAGCTGCTTAATTAACACTTCTCAGCCAGTTGATCAGCACCTGAGAGCCGCTTGATCAGCGCCTATCAGCTGCTTGTTTAGCACCTGTCAGCCAGTTGATTAGCACCTGTCAGCCGCTTAATCAGCACCTGTCAGCAGCTTGATCAGCATCTGTCAGCAGCTTTATCAGCACCTGTCAGCCGCTTCATTAGCACCTCTCAGCCAGTTGATCAGCACCTGTCAGCTGCTTGATCAGCACCTGTAAGCCGCTTAAACAGTGCTGCCAGCCGCTTGATCAGTGCCTTCTCAGCTGCGCCATCAATGCCTACTTAGCCGAGAAACAGCCCCTACACTGCCGGGTGATCATAGTCTGTCGGCCGCTTGATCAGAGACTGTCAGACGCTTGATCAGCGCCTAATCACCCCCTCGATCAGCGCCTATTCAGCAGCGTGATCAGCACCTGTCAGCCGCTTGACAAGCTCCTATACACCACTTGATCAACACCTAATTAGCTTCGCTATCAGTATTTACTGAGCCATGCGATGCTCGCCTCAGCCGCATGATCTGTGCCTACTCAACCCCGCGATCACTGCCTACTCAGCCGTGCGATATGTGCCTGACAGCCGATCGAGAATTACTGTCAGCCGCTTGATCAGCGATTATCAGCCGTCAGATCAGCATCTGTCAAAGATTTAACAGCACCTGTCAGCATCTTGATCAGCGATTATTAGCCGCTAGATCAACATCTGTCAACGACTTTATCAGCACCTGTCAGCCACTTCATCAGCGCCTGTCAGCCGCTTTATCATCGCCTAATCAGCTGCGCAATCAGCGCCTACTCAACGGCTTGATCAGTACCTGTCAGCCACTTTATCAGCACCTGTCAGCCACTCTATCAGCACCTGTCAACTGCTTGATCAGCGACCACTTTGCTGCGTGATCAGTTCCTACTCAGCCACGTGATCCGTGACCCTCAGCCGGTTGATCAGCGCCTGTCAGCCGCTTGATCATTTCCTGCTCTGCTGGTCATTCAGCGCCTGGTCAACCACTTCATCAGTGCCTGTCAGCCACTTGACCAGTGCCCAATCAGCTGATTGAAAAGCGCCTACACAGCCGCGCGATAAGTGCCTCTCAGCCGCTTGACAAGCACCTGTCAGAAGTTTGATCAGGGCCTATCAGCCACTTGATCAGCACCTGCCAGCTGCTTGATGAGTGCCTATCAGCCGCTTGATTAGCACCTGTCAGCCAGTTGATCAGCACCTGTCAGCCCCTTGATCAGCGCCTATCAGCCGCTTAATCAGCACCTGTCAGCCGCTTGATGAGTGCCTATCAGCCGCTTGATTAGCACCTGTCAGCCAGTTGACCAGCACCTGTCAGCCGCTTGATAAGCGCCTATCAGTGGCTTGATTAGCCCCTGTCAGCCAGTTGATCAGCAATTGTTAGATGCTTGTTAAACACCTGTCAGCAGCTTGATCAGCACCTGTCAGCAGCTTTATCAGCACCTGTCAGCCGCTTAATCAGCACCTGTCAGCATGTTGATCAAAACCTTTCAGCCGCTTCATTAGCAACTGTCAGCCAGTTGATCAGCACCTGTCAGCTGCTTGATCAGCACCTGAAAGCCGCTTAAACAGCACCTGACAGCCTCTTGATCATTGCCTTCTCAGCTGCGGGATCAATGCCTACTCATCTGCGAATCAGCCCCTAAACAGCCGCGTGATCATAGTCTGTAAGCCGCTTGATCAGAGACTGTCAGACACTTGATCAGCGCCTAATCACCCCCTCGATCAGCGCATATTCAGCGGCGTGATCAGCACCTGTCAGCCGCTTGACAAGCTCCTATACACCACTTGATCAACACCTAATTAGCTTCGCTATCAGTATTTACTGAGCCATGCGATCATCGCCTCAGCCGCATGATCTGTGCCTACTCAGCCCCGCGATCAATGTCTACTCAGCCATGCGATATGTGCCTGAAAGCCGATTGAGAAGTACTGTCAGTCGCTTGATCAGCGATTATCAGCTGCTAGATCAGCATCTTTTAACGACTTTATCAGCACCTTTCAGCCGCTTGATCAGCGCCTGTCAGCTGCTTGATCAGCGATTATCAGCCGCTAGATCAAGATCTGTCAACGACTTGATCAGCACCTGTCAGCCACTTGATCAGCACCTGTCAGCAGCTTGATGTGCACCTATCAGCCGCTTGATTAGCACCTGTCAGCCGCTTGATCAGCGCCTATCAGTGGCTTGATTAGCCCCTGTCAGCCAGTTGATCAGCAATTGTCAGCCGCTTGTTAAGCACCTGTCAGCAGCTTGATCAGCGCTTGACCACTTTCCACTCAGCCGATTGAAAAGCACCGACTCAGCCGCGCGAATAGCATCTTTCAGCCAGTTGATCTGTGCCTACTGAGCCCCGCAGTCAGTGCCTACACAGCCGCCTGATCAGTGCTTGTCAGCCGCTTAACAAGTACCTGTCAGCCTCTTGATCAGCACCTAATCAGCCACACGATGATCATTTACTCAGCCGCGCGATCATCGCCTCAGCCTCTTGATCTGTGCCTACTCAGCCCCATGACCAGCGCTTACTCAGCCATGCGATCTGTGCCTGACAGCCACTTGATCAACGACTATCAGCCGCTTGATCATCACCTTATCAGCTTCATGATCAGCGCCTACTCAGCCGCTTGGTCAGAACCTGTCAGGCAGTTGATCAGCACCAGTCAGCCGCTTGATCATTTCCTGCTCTGCTGGTCATTCAGCTCCTGGTCATCCACTTGATCAGTGCCTGTCAGCCGCTTGAGAATACCTGGCAGCCACTTGACCAGCACCTAATCAGCCACGCGATCATCATTTACTCAGCCGCACGATCATCGCCTCAGCCGCTTGATCTGTGTCTTCTCAGCCCCACGATCAGCGCCTACTCAGCCGTGCGAGGTGCGCCTGACAGACACTTGAGAAGTACTGTCAGCCACTTTATCAGCGAGTATCAGTAGCTTGATCAGCACCTGTAAACGACTTTATCAGGACCTGTCAGCCGCTTGATTAGTGCCTGTCAGCTGCTTGACCACTGCCCACTCAGCCGATTGAAAAGCGCCAATGCAGCCGCGCGATAAGCACCAGTCAGCCGCCTGAGAATCACCTGTCAGCAGCTTGATCAGGGCCTATTAGCCACTTGATTAGCACCTGTCAGCTAGTTGATCAGCACCTGTCAGCCAATTGATCAGCACCTGTCAGCCGCTTCATTAGCACCTGTCAGCCAGTTGAACAGCACCTGTCAGCCCCTTGATCATCGCCTATCAGCCGTGTGATTAGCACCTGTCAACCAGTTGATCAGCACCTGTCAGCACCTTGATCATCGCCTATCAGCCGCTTGATTAGCACCTGTCAGCCAGATGATCAGCACCTTTCAGCAGCTTGAGCAGCGAGTATCAGCTGCTTGATCAGCACCTGTCAGCCAGTTGATCAGCACCTGTCAGCCTCTTGATCAGAACCTGTCAGCAGCTTGATCATCGCCTATCAGCTACTTGATTAGCACTTGTCAGCCAGTTGATCAGCACCTGCCTACCGATTGATCAGTGCCTGTCAGCTCCTTGATCATTGCAGTCTCAGCTGTGCAATCAGCACCTATCAGCTGCTTGTTTAGCCCCTGTCAGCCAGTTGATCAGCACCTGTCAGCACCTTGATCATCGCCTATCAGCCGCTTGATTAGCACCTGTCAGCCAGATGATCAGCACCTGTCAGCAGCTTGAGCAGCGAGTATCAGCTGCTTGATCAGCACCTCTCAGCCAGTTGATCAGCACCTGAGAGTCGCTTCATTAGCACCTGTCAGCCAGTTGATCAGCACCTGTCATCCGCTTGATCAGCACCTGTCAGCAGGTTGATCAGTGCGTATCAGCTGCTTGATTAACACCTGTCAGTCTATTGATCATCACCTGTCAACCGCTAGATCAGCACCCACTTTGCTGCATGAACAGAGCCTACTCAGCCACGCGGTCAGTGACGCTCAGCCGGTTGATCTTCTCCTGTCAGGCGCTTGATCATTTCCTGCTCAGCTGGTCATTCAGCGGCTGGTCAACCACGGGATCAGTGTCAGTCAGCCGCTTGACCACTGCCCACTCAGCAGATTGAAAAGCGCCTACGCAGCCGAGCGATAAGCGCCTGTCAGCCGCTTTACAAGCACCTGTAAACCGCTTGATCAACACTTACTGAGCTGCGCTATCAGTGCTTAATCAGCCGCGAGATCAGTGTCTGTCAGCTGCTTGATCAGCACCTGTCAGCCGATTGAACAGTGCCTGTTCAGCCGCACAAATAGCATCTGTCAGCCCGTTGATCTGCTCCTACTGAGCCCCAAGATCAGCGCCTACTCAGCTGCCCGATCAGTGACTGTCAGCCTCTTGAGAAGTACCTGTCAGCCACTTGATCAGCACCTGTCAGCCAATATATCAGCAACTCTCAACAGCTTGATCAGTGCCCGCTTAGCTGCGTAATCAGAGCCTACTCCGCCACAGGATCAGTGACCCTCAGCGGGCTGATCAGCGCCTGTCAGCGGATTGATCATTTCCTGCTCTGATGGTCATTCAGCGCCTGGTAAACCACTAGATCAGTGCCTGTCAGCCCCTTGACCAGTGCCCACTCAGCTGATTGATAAACACATACGCATCCACGCGATAAGCGCCTGTCAGCCACTTGAGAAGCATCTGTCAGCAACTTGATCAGTACCTGTCAGCCAGTTGATCAGCACCTGTCAGCCACTTCATTTGCACCTGTCAGCCACTTTATCAGCAACTGTCAGGCGCTAGGGCAGCCCCTAGAAGCAGCTTGATCATTAACTCTCAGCCACATTATCAGCACGTGTTAGCCGCTGTATCAGAACCTGTCAACCGCTTGATCAGCATCTTTCAGCAGCTTTATCAGCACCTATCAGCTGCTTGATTAGCCCCTGTCAGCCAGTTGATCAGCAATTGTCAGCCGCTTGTTAAGCACCTGTCAGCAGCGTGATCAGCGCTTCACCACTTTCCACTCAGCCGATTGAAAAGCACTGACTCAGCCGCGCGAATAGCATCTTTCAGCCAGTTGATCTGTGCCTACTGAGCCCCGCAGTCAGTGCCTACACAACCGCCTGATCAGTGCTTGTCAGCCGCTTGACAAGTACCTGTCAGCCTCTTGATCAGCACCTAATCAGCCACACGATGATCATTTACTCAGCCACGCGATCATCACCTCAGCCTCTTCATCTGTGCCTACTCAGCCCCATGACCAGCGCCTACTCAGCCATGCGATCTGTGCCTGACAGCCACTTGATCAACGACTATCAACCGCTTGATCATCGCCTTATCAGCTGCACGATCAGCACCTACTCAGCCGCTTGATCAGAACCTGTCAGGCAGTTGATCAGCACCAGTCAGCCGCTTGATCATTTCCTGCTCTGCTGGTCATTCAGCTCCTGGTCATCCACTTGATCAGTGCCTGTCAGCCGCTTGAGAAGTACCTGGCAGCCACTTGACCAGCACCTAATCAGCCACGCGATCATCATTTACTCAGCCGCACGATCATCGCCTCAGCCGCTTGATCTGTGTCTACTCAGCCCCGCGATCAGCGCCTACTCAGCCGTGCGAGGTGCGCCTGACAGACACTTGAGAAGTACTGTCAGCCACTTTATCAGCGACTATCAGTCGCTTGATCAGCACCTGTCAACGACTTTATCAGCACCTGTCAGCCGCTTGATTAGTGCCTGTCAGCTGCTTGACCACTGCCCACTCAGCCGATTGAAAAGCGCCAATGCAGCCGCGCGATAAGCACCAGTCAGCCGCCTGAAAATCACCTGTCAGCAGCTTGATCAGGGCCTATTAGCCACTTGATTAGCACCTGTCAGCTAGTTGATCAGCACCTGTCAGCCAATTGATCAGCACCTGTCAGCCTGTTCATTAGCACCTGTCAGCCAGTTGAACAGCCCCTGTCAGCCCCTTGATCATCGCCTATCAGCCGTGTGATTAGCACCTGTCAGCCAGTTGATCAGCACCTGTCAGCAGATTGATCAGAACCTGTCAGCACCTTGATCATCGCCTATCAGCCGCTTGATTAGCACCTGTCAGCCAGATGGTCAGCACCTGTCAGCAGCTTGAGCAGCGAGTATCAGCTGCTTGATCATCAACTGTCAGCCAGTTGATCAGCACCTGTCAGCAAATTGATCAGGGCCTATCAGCCACTTGATTAGCACCTGTCAGCCAGTTGATCAGCACCTGTAAGCAGCTTGATCAATACCTGTCAGCCGCTTCATTAGCAACTGTCAGCCAGTTGATAACCAACTGTCAGCTGCTGGATTAGCACCTGTCATCAGTTGATCAGCACCTGTCATGCGGTTGATCAGCACCTGTCAGCAGGTTGATCAGTGCGTATCAGCTGCTTGATTAACACCTGTCAGTCTATTGATCATCACCTGTCAACCGCTAGATCAGCACCCATTTTGCTGCATGAACAGAGCCTACTCAGCGACGCGGTCAGTGACGCTCAGCCGGTTCATCTTCTCCTGTCAGGCGCTTGATCATTTCCTGCTCTGCTGGTCATTCAGCGCCTGGTCAACCACTGGATCAGTGTCAGTCAGCCGCTTGACCACTGCCCACTCAGCAGATTGAAAAGCGCCTACGCAGCCGAGCGATAAGCGCCTGTCAGCCGCTTTACAAGCACCTGTAAACCGCTTGATCAACACTTACTGAGCTGCGCTATCAGTGCTTAATCAGCCGCGAGATCAGTGTCTGTCAGCTGCTTAATCAGCACCTGTCAGCCGGTTGAACAGTGCCTATTCAGCCGCGCAAATAGCATCTCTCAGCCAGTTGATCTGCTCCTACTGAGCCCCATGATCAGCGCCTACTCAGCCCCCCGATCAGTGACTGTCAGCCTCTTGAGAAGTACCTGTCAGCCACTTGATCAGCACCTGTCAGCCGCTTGATAAACGCATGTCAGCAGCTTGATCAGTACCTGTCAGCCACTTTATCAGCACCTGTCAGCCAATATATCAGCAACTCTCAACAGCTTGATCAGTGCCCGCTTAGCTGCGTAATCAGAGCCTACTCCGCCACAGGATCAGTGACCCTCAGCGGGCTGATCAGCGCCTGTCAGCGGCTTGAACATTTCCTGCTCTGATGGTCATTCAGCGCCTGGTCCACCACTAGATCAGTGCCTGTCAGCCCCTTGACCAGTGCCCACTCAGCTGATTGGTAAACGCATACGCATCCACGCGATAAGCGCCTGTCAGCCACTTGAGAAGCATCTGTCAGCAACTTGATCAGTACCTGTCAGCCAGTTGATCAGCACCTGTCAGCCACTTCATTTGCACCTGTCAGCCACTTTATCAGCAACTGTCAGGCGCTAGGGCAGCCCCTAGAAGCAGCTTGATCATTAACTGTCAGCCACATTATCAGCACGTGTTAGCCGCTGTATCAGAACCTGTCAACCGCTTGATCAGCACCTGTCAGCAGCTTTATCAGCACCTATCAGCTGCTTGATTAGCCCCTGTCAGCCACTTGATCAGCAATTGTCAGCCGCTTGTTATGCACCTGTCAGCAGCTTGATCAGCGCTTGACCACTTTCCACTCAGCCGATTGAAAAGCAAAGACTCAACCGCGTGAATAGCATCTTTCAGCCAGTTGATCTGTGCCTACTGAGCCCCGCAGTCAGTGCCTACACAGCCGCCCGATCAGTGCTTGTCAGCCGCTTGATAAGTACCTGGCAGCCACTTGACCAGCACCTAATCAGCCACGCGATCATCATTTGCTCAGCTGCACGATCATCGCCTCAGCCGCTTGATCTGTGTCTACTCAGCCCTGTGATCAGCGCCTACTCAGCCGTGCGATGTGCGCCTGACAGACACTTGAGAAGTACTGTCAGCCACTTTATCAGCGACTATCAGTCGCTTGATCAGCACCTGTCAACGACTTTATCAGCACCTGTCAGCCGCTTGATTAGCGCCTGTCAGCTGCTTGACCACTGCCCACTCAGCCGATTGATAAGCGCCAATGCAGCCACGTGATAAGCACCAGTCAGCCGCCTGAAAATCACCTGTCAGCAGCTTGATCAGGGCGTATAAGCCACTTGATTAGCACCTGTCAGCTAGTTGATCAGCACCTGTCAGCCAATTGATCAGCACCTCTCAGCCAGTTGAACAGCACCTGTCAGCCCCTTGATCATCGCCTATCAGCCGTATGATTAGCACCTGTCAGCCTCTTGATCAGAGCCTGTCAGCAGCTTGATCATCTCCTATCAGCTACTTGATTAGCACTTGTCAGCCAGTTGATCAGCACCTGCCTACCGATTGATCAGTGCCTGTCAGCTGCTTGATCATTGCATTCTCAGCTGCACAATCAGCACCTATCAGCTGCTTGTTTAGCACCTGTCAGCCAGTTGATCAGCACCTGTCAGCACCTTGATCATCGCCTATCAGCCGCTTGATTAGCACCTGTCAGCAAGATGATCAGCACCTGTCAGCAGCTTGAGCAGCGAGTATCAGCTGCTTGATCAGCACCTGTCAGCCAGTTGATCAGCACCTGTCAGCAGATTGATCAGGCCTATCAGCCACTTGATTAGCACCTGTCAGCCAGTTGATCAGCACCTGAGAGTCGCTTCATTAGCACCTGTCAGCCACTTGATCGGCATCTGTCAGCTGCTTGATAAGCACCTGTCAGAAGCTTTATCAGCACCTATCAGCTGCTTGATTGGCACCTGTCAGCATGTTGATCAACACCTCTCAGCCGCTTCATTAGCAACTGTCAGCCAGTGGATCAACAACTGTCAGCCGCTGGATTAGCACCTGTCAGCCAGTTGATAAACAACTGTCAATTGCTGGATTAGCACCTGTCAGCCAGTTGATCAGCACCTGTCAGCTGCTTGATCAGCACCTGTAAGCCGCTTAAACAGCACCTGCCAACCGCTTCATCAATGCCTGTCAGCTGCATGATCATTGCCTCCTCAGCTGCACGATGAGTGCCTACTCAGCCGCGAATCAGCCCCTACACAGCCGCGTGATCATAGACTGTCAGCCTCTTTATCAGAGTCGGTCATCCGCTTGATCAGCACCTGTCAGCAGGTTGAAGAGTGCCTACTCAGCCGCGCGAATTGCATCTCTCAGCCAGTTGATCTGCGCCTACTGAGCCCCGCAATCAGCGCCTACTCAGCCGCCTGATCAGTGCCTGTCAGCCGCTTGAGAAGTACCTGTCAGCCGCTTGATCAGCACCTTTCAAACGCTTGATCAACGCCTATCCGCTTCTTAATTAACACTTCTCAGCCAGTTGATCAGCACCTGTTATCCGCTTGAACAGCACCTATTAGCCGCTTAATCAGCACTGACAGCAGCTTGATCAGCACCTGTCAGCAGGTTTATCAGCACCTATCATCTGCTTGATTAGCACCTGTCAGCAGGTTGATCAACACCTGTCAGCCGCTTCATTGGAAACTGCCAGCCAGTTGCTCAGCCCTTGTCAGCTGCTTGATCAGCCCCTACACAGCCGTGTGATAATAGTCTGTCAGCCGCTTGATCAGAGACTGTCAGATGCTTGATCAGCGCCTAATCACCCCCTCGATCAGCACCTATTGCGCGGCGCGATCAGCACCTGTCAGCCGCTTGACAAGCACCTATAAACCACTTGATCAATACCTAATTAGCTTCGCTATCAGTATTTACTGAGCCATGTGATCATTGCCTCAAGCACATTATCTGTGCCTACCCAGCCCCGTGATCAGTGCCTATGCAGTCGTGCGATACGTGCCTGAGAGCTGATTGCGAAGTACTGTAAGACGCTTGATCAGTGATTATCAGCCGCTAGATCAGCATCTGTAAACGACTTTATCAGCACCTCCCACCCGCTTGATCAGCGCGTGTCAGCCGCTTTATCATCGCCTCCTCAGCTGCATGATTAGCACCTACTCAGCCCCTTGATCAGTACCAGTCAGACAGTTGATCAGCACCTGTCAGCCACTTCATTTGCACCTGTCAGCCACTTTATCAGCAACTGTCAGGCGCTAGGGCAGCCCCTATAAGCAGCTTGATCATTAACTGTCAGCCACATTATCAGCACCTGTTAGCCGCTGTATCAGAACCTGTCAACCGCTTGATCAACACCTGTCAGCCGCTTCATTAGCAACTGTCAGCCAGTTGATCAGCACCTGTCAGCTGCTTGATCAGCACCTGTAAGCCGCTTAAACAGTGCCTGCCAGCCGCTTCATCAGTGCCTGTCACATGCTTGATCAATGCCTTCTCAGCTGCGGGATCAGCGCCTACTCAGCCGCGAATCAGCCCCTCCACAGCCGCGTGATCATAGTCTGTCAGCCTCTTTATCTGAGTCGGTGATCTGCTTGATCAGCACCTGTCAGCAAGTTGAAGAGTGCCTACTCAGCCGCGCGAAATGCATCTCTCAGCCAGTTGATGTGCACGTACTGAGCCCAGGAATCAGTGCCTACTCAGCCGCCCGGTCCGTGCCTGTCAGCCGCTTGAGAAGTACCTGTCAGCCGCTTGATCAGCACCTATCAGCAGCTTGATCAGCGCCTATCAGCTGCTTAATTAACACTTCTCAGCCAGTTGATCAGCACCTGTGAGCCGCTTGATCAGCGCCTATCAGCCGCTTGATTAGCACCTGTCAGCCAGTTGATGAGCACCTGTCAGCCGCTTAATCAGCACCTGTCAGCAGCTTGTTCCGCACCTGTCAGCATCTTTATCAGCACCTATCAGCTGCTTGATTAGCACCTGTCAGCAAGTTGATCAACACCTGTCAGCCGCTTCATTAGAAACTCTCAGCCAGTTGATCAGCCACTGTCAGCCGCTGGATTAGCACCTGTCAGCCACTTGATCAGCACCTGTCAGCCGCTTGATAAACGCGTGTCAGCCTCTAGAGAAGTACCTGTCAGCCACTTGATCAGCACCTGTCAGCCAATATATCAGCGACTCTCAACATCTTGATCAGTGCCCACTTATCTGCGTAATCAGAGCCTACTCAGCCACAGGATCAGTGACCCTCAGGCGGCTGATCAGCGCCTGTCAGCCGCTTGATCATTTCCTGCTCTGATGATCATTCAGCGCCTGGACAACCACTAGATCAGTGCCTGTCAGCCCCTTGACCAGTACCCACTCAGCTGATTGATAAACGCATACGCATCCACACGATAAGCGCCTGTCAGCCACTTGAGAAGCATCTGTCAGCAACTTGATCAGTACCTGTCAGCCAGTTGATCAGCACCTGTCAGCCACTTCATTTGCACCTGTCAGCCACTTTATCAGCACCTATCAGCTGATTGATTAGCCCCTGTCAGCAGCTTGATCAGCGCTTAACCACTTTCCACTCAGCCGATTGAAAAGCAAAGACCCTCAGGCGGCTAATCAGCACCTATCAGCTGCTTGATTAGCCCCTGTCAGCCACTTGATCAGCAATTGTCAGCCGCTTGTTATGCACCTGTCAGCAGCTTGATCAGCGCTTGACCACTTTCCACTCAGCCGATTGAAAAGCAAAGACTCAACCGCGTGAATATCATCTTTCAGCCAGTTGATCTGTGCCTACTGAGCCCCGCAGTCAGTGCCTACACAGCTGCCCGATCAGTGCTTGTCAGCCGCTTGACAAGTACCTGTCAGCCAGTTGATCAGCACCTGTCAGCAGCTTGATGTGCACCTATCAGCCGCTTGATTAGCACCTGTCAGCCAGTTGACCAGCACCTGTCAGCCGCTTGGTCAGCGCCTATCAGTGGCTTGATTAGCCCCTGTCACCCAGTTGATCAGCAATTGTCAGCTGCTTGTTAAGCACCTGTCAGCAGCATGATCAGCGCTTGACCACTTTCCACTCAGCCGATTGAAAAGCACTGACTCAGCTGCGCGAATAGCATCTTTCAGCCAGTTGATCTGTGCCTACTGAGCCCCGCAGTCAGTGCCTACACAGCCGCCTGATCAGTGCTTGTCAGCCGCTTGACAAGTACCTGTCAGCCTCTTGATCAGCACCTAATCAGCCACACGATGATCATTTACTCAGCCGCGCGATCATCGCCTCAGCCTCTTGATCTGTGCCTACTCAGCCCCATGACCAGCGCCTACTAAGCCATGCGATCTGTGCCTGACAGCCCGTTGATCAACGACTATCAGCCGCTTGATCATCGCCTTATCAGCTTCACGATCAGCACCTACTCAGCCGCTTGGTTAGAATCTGTCAGGCAGTTGATCAGCACCAGTCAGCCGCTTGATCATTTCCTGCTCTGCTGGTCATTCAGCTCCTGGTCATCCACTTGATCAGTGCCTGTCAGCCGCTTGAGAAGTACCTGGCAGCCACTGGACCAGAACATAATCAGCCACGTGATCATCATTTATCAGCCACACGATCATCGCCTCAGCCGCTTGATCTGTGTCTACTCAGCCCCGCGATCAGCGCCTACTCAGCCGTGCGAGGTGCGCCTGACAGACACTTGAGAAGTACTGTCAGCCACTTTATCAGCGACTATCAGTCGCTTGATCAGCACCTGTCAACGACTTTATCAGCACCTGTCAGCCGCTTGATTAGCGCCTGTCAGCTGCTTGACCACTGCCCATTCAGCCGATTGAAAAGCGCCAATGCAGCCGCGCGATAAGCACCAGTCAGCCGCCTGAAAATCACCTGTCAGCAGCTTGATCAGGGCCTATCAGCCACTAGAATAGTACCTATCAGCCAGTTGATCGACACCTGTCAGCCGCTTGATCAGGAACTTTCAGCAGCTTTATCAGCACCTATCAGCTGCTTGATTAGGAACTGTCAGCATGTTGATCAACACCTGTCAGCCGCTTCATTAGCAACTGTCAGCCAGTTGATTAGCACCTGTCAGCCGATTAATCACACCTGTCAGCAGCTTGATCAGCACCTGTCAGCAGCTTGATCAGCACCTATCAGCTGCTTGATTAGCACCTGTCAGCATGCTGATGAACACCTGTCTGCCGCTTTGTTAGCAACTGTCAGCCAGTTGATCAGCACCTGTCAGCTGCTTGATCAGCACCTGAAAGCCGCTTAAACTGCGCTTGCCATCCACTTGATAAGTGCATTCTCAGCTGTGCAATCAACGCCTACTCAGCCGCGAATCAGCCCCTACACAGCCGCGTGATCATAGTCTGTCAGCCATTTGATCATAGACTGTCAGACGCTTGATCAGCGCCTAATCACCCCCTCCATCAGCGCCTATTGAAGCGGCGCGATCAGCACCTGTCAGCCGCTTGATCAGCCATTATCAGCCGCTAGATCAACATCCGTCAACGACTTTATCAGCACCTGTCAGCCACTTTATCATCGCCTAATCAGCTGCGCTATCAGTGCCTACTCAACCGCTTGATCAGTACCTGTCAGCCACTTTATCAGCACCTGTCAGCCACTCTATCAGCACCTGTCAACTGCTTGATCAGCGACCACTTTGCTGCGTGATCAGTTCCTACTCAGCCACGTGATCCGTGACCCTCAGCCGGTTGATCAGCGCCTGTCAGCCGCTTGATCATTTCCTGCTCTGCTGGTCATTCAGCGCCTGGTCAACCACTTCATCAGTGCCTGACAGCCACTTGACCAGTGCCCAATCAGCTGATTGAAAAGCGCCTACACAGCCGCGCGATAAGTGCCTCTCAGCCGCTTGACCAGCACCTGTCAGAAGTTTGATCAGGGCCTATCAGCCACTTGATCAGCACCTGCCAGCTGCTTGATGAGTGCCTATCAGCCGCTTGATTAGCACCTGTCAGCCAGTTGATCAGCACCTGTCAGCCCCTTGATCAGCGCCTATCAGCCTTTTGATTAGCCCCTGTCAGCCAGTTGATCAGCAATTGTTAGATGCTTGTTAAACACCTGTCAGCAGCTTGATCAGCACCTGTCAGCAGCTTTATCAGCACCTGTCAGCATGTTGATCAAAACCTTTCAGCCGCTTCATTAGCAACTGTCAGCCAGTTGATCAGCGGCTGTCAGCCGCTTCATTAGCCACTGTCAGCCAGTTGATCAGCACCTGTCAGCTGCTTGATCAGCCCCTGAAAGCCGCTTAAACAGCACCTGACAGCCTCTTGATCATTGCCTTCTCAGCTGCGGGATCAATGCCTACTCATCTGCGAATCAGCCCCTAAACAGCCGCGTGATCATAGTCTGTAAGCCGCTTGATCAGAGACTGTCAGACACTTGATCAGCGCCTAATCACCCCCTCGATCAGCGCATATTCAGCAGCGTGATCAGCACCTGTCAGCCGCTTGACAAGCTCCTATACACCACTTGATCAACACCTAATTAGCTTCGCTATCAGTATTTACTGAGCCATGCGACCATCGCCTCAGCCGCATGATCTGTGCCTACTCAGCCCCGCGATCAATGTGTACTCAGCCATGCGATATGTGCCTGAAAGCCGATTGAGAAGTACTGTCAGTCGCTTGATCAGCGATTATCAGCCGCTAGATCAGCATCTATTAACGACTTTATCAGCACCTTTCAGCCGCTTGATCAGCGCCTGTCAGCTGCTTGATCAGCGATTATCAGCCGCTAGATCAAGATCTGTCAACGACTTGATCAGCACCTGTCAGCCACTTGATCAGCGCCTGTCAGCCACTTTATCATTGTCTAATCAGCTGCGCGATCAGCACCTACTCAGCCACTTGATCAGAATCTGTCAGCCAGTTGATCAGCACCTGTCAGCCGCTTGATCAGCACCTGTCAGCAGCTTTATCAGCACCTATCAGCTGCTTGATTAGCACCTGTCAGCAGCTTTATCAGCACCTATCAGCTGCTTGATTAGCACCTGTCAGCATGTTGATCAACACCTGTCAGCCGCTTCATTAGCACCTCTCAGCCAGTTGATCAGCACCTGTCAGCTGCTTGATCAGCACATGTAACCGGCTTCATCAGTGCCCGTCAGCTGCTTGATCATTGCCTTCTCAGCTGGGCTATCAGCGCCTACTCAGCCGCGAAACAGCCCCTACACAGACGCGTGATCATAGTCTGCCAGCCGCTTGAGCAGAGACTGTCAGGCGCTTGATCAGCGCCTAATCACCCCCTCCATCAGCGCCTATTGAGCAGGGCGATCAGCACCTGTCAGGCGCATGACAAGAACTTATACACCACTTGATCAACACCTTATTAGCTTCACTCTCAGTATTTCCTGAGCCATGCGATCATGGCCTCAGCTGCCTGATCTGTGCCTACTCAGCCCCGCGATCAGTGCCTACTCAGCCGTGCGATATGTGCCTGACATCCGATTGAGAAGTACTGTCACTCGCTTGATCAGTGATAATCAGCCGCTAGATCAGCGATCATCAACCGCTAGATCAGCATCTGTCAACTACTTTATCAGCACCTTTCAGACGCTTGATCAGCGCCAATCAGCTGCTTAATTAACACTTCTCAGCCAGTTGATCAGCACCTGAGAGCCGCTTGATCAGCGCCTATCAGCTGCTTGATTAGCACCTGTCAGCCAGTTGATAAGCACCTGTCAGCCGCTTAATCAGCACCTGTCAGCAGCTTGATCAGCACCTGTCAGCATGTTGATCAACACCTGTCAGCCGCTTCATTAGCAACTGTCAGCCAGTTGATCAGCACCTGTCAGCTGCTTGATCAGCACCTGTAAGCCGCTTAAACAGTGCTGCCAGCCGCTTGATCAGTGCCTTCTCAGCTGCGCCATCAATGCCTACTTAGCCGAGAAACAGCCCCTACACTGCCGGGTGATCATAGTCTGTCGGCCGCTTGATCAGAGACTGTCAGACGCTTGATCAGCGCCTAATCACCCCCTCGATCAGCGCCTATTCAGCAGCGTGATCAGCACCTGTCAGCCGCTTGACAAGCTCCTATACACCACTTGATCAACACCTAATTAGCTTCGCTATCAGTATTTACTGAGCCATGCGATGCTCGCCTCAGCCGCATGATCTGTGCCTACTCAACCCCGCGATCACTGCCTACTCAGCCGTGCGATATGTGCCTGACAGCCGATTGAGAATTACTGTCAGCCGCTTGATCAGCGATTATCCGCCGCCAGATCAGCATCTGTCAAAGATTTAACAGCACCTGTCAGCCCCTTGATCAGCGATTATTAGCCGCTAGATCAACATCTGTCAACGACTTTATCAGCACCTGTCAGCCACTTCATCAGCGCCTGTCAGCCGCTTTATCATCGCCTAATCAGCTGCGCGATCAGCGCCTACTCAACGGCTTGATCAGTACCTGTCAGCCACTTTATCAGCACCTGTCAGCCACTCTATCAGCACCTGTCAACTGCTTGATCAGCGACCACTTTGCTGCGTGATCAGTTCCTACTCAGCCACGTGATCCGTGACCCTCAGCCGGTTGATCAGCGCCTGTCAGCCGCTTGATCATTTCCTGCTCTGCTGGTCATTCAGCGCCTGGTCAACCACTTCATCAGTGCCTGTCAGCCACTTGACCAGTGCCCAATCAGCTGATTGAAAAGCGCCTACACAGCCGCGTGATAAGTGCCTCTCAGCCGCTTGACCAGCACCTGTCAGAAGTTTGATCAGGGCCTATCAGCCACTTGATCAGCACCTGCCAGCTGCTTGATGAGTGCCTATCAGCCGCTTGATTAGCACCTGTCAGCCAGTTGACCAGCACCTGTCAGCCGCTTGATAAGCGCCTATCAGTGGCTTGATTAGCCCCTGTCAGCCAGTTGATCAGCAATTGTTAGATGCTTGTTAAACACCTGTCAGCAGCTTGATCAGCACCTGTCAGCAGCTTTATCAGCACCTGTCAGCCGCTTAATCAGCACCTGTCAGCATGTTGATCAAAACCTTTCAGCCGCTTCATTAGCAACTGTCAGCCAGTTGATCAGCGGCTGTCAGCCGCTTCATTAGCCACTGTCAGCCAGTTGATCAGCACCTGTCAGCTGCTTGATCAGCACCTGAAAGCCGCTTAAACAGCACCTGACAGCCTCTTGATCATTGCCTTCTCAGCTGCGGGATCAATGCCTACTCATCTGCGAATCAGCCCCTAAACAGCCGCGTGATCATAGTCTGTAAGCCGCTTGATCAGAGACTGTCAGACACTTGATCAGCGCCTAATCACCCCCTCGATCAGCGCATATTCAGCGGCGTGATCAGCACCTGTCAGCCGCTTGACAAGCTCCTATACACCACTTGATCAACACCTAATTAGCTTCGCTATCAGTATTTACTGAGCCATGCGATCATCGCCTCAGCCGCATGATCTGTGCCTACTCAGCCCCGCGATTAATGTCTACTCAGCCATGCGATATGTGCCTGAAAGCCGATTGAGAAGTACTGTCAGTCGCTTGATCAGCGATTATCAGCCGCTAGATCAAGATCTGTCAACGACTTGATCAGCACCTGTCAGCCACTTGATCAGCGCCTGTCAGCCACTTTATCATTGCCTAATCAGCTGCGCGATCAGCGCCTACTCAGCCGCTTGATCGGAATCTGTCAGCCAGTTGATCAGCACCTGTCAGCCGCTTGATCAGCACCTGTCAGCAGCTTTATCAGCACCTATCAGCTGCTTGATTAGCACCTGTCAGCATGTTGATCAACACCTGTCAGCCGCTTCATTAGCACCTCTCAGCCAGTTGATCAGCACCTGTCAGCTGCTTGATCAGCACATATAACCGGCTTCATCAGTGCCCGTCAGCTGCTTGATCATTGCCTTCTCAGCTGGGCTATCAGCGCCTACTCAGCCGCGAATCAGCCCCTACACAGACGCGTGATCATAGTCTGCCAGCCGCTTGAGCAGAGACTGTCAGGCGCTTGATCAGCGCCTAATCACCCCCTCCATCAGCGCCTATTGAGCAGGGCGATCAGCACCTGTCAGGCGCTTGACAAGAACTTATACACCACTTGATCAACACCTTATTAGCTTCACTCTCAGTATTTCCTGAGCCATGCATTCATGGCCTCAGCTGCATGATCTGTGCCTACTCAGCCCCGCGATCAGTGCCTACTCAGCCGTGCGATATGTGCCTGACATCCGATTGAGAAGTACTGTCACTCACTTGATCAGTGATAATCAGCCGCTAGATCAGCGATCATCAACCGCTAGATCAGCATCTGTCAACTACTTTATCAGCACCTTTCAGACGCTTGATCAGCGCCTATCAGCTGCTTAATTAACACTTCTCAGCCAGTTGATCAGCACCTGAGAGCCGCTTGATCAGCGCCTATCAGCTGCTTGATTAGCACCTGTCAGCCAGTTGATAAGCACCTGTCAGCCGCTTAATCAGCACCTGTCAGCAGCTTGATCAGCATCTGTCAGCAGCTTTATCAGCACCTATCAGCTGCTTGATTAGCACCTGTCAGCATGTTGACCAACACCTGTCAGCCGCTTCATTAGCAACTGTCAGCCAGTTGATCAGCACCTGTCAGCTGCTTGATCAGCACCTGTAAGCCGCTTAAACAGTGCTGCCAGCCGCTTGATCAGTGCCTTCTCAGCTGCGCCATCAATGCCTACTTAGCCGAGAAACAGCCCCTACACTGCCGGGTGATCATAGTCTGTCGGCCGCTTGATCAGAGACTGTCAGATGCTTGATCAGCGCCTAATCACCCCCTCGATCAGCGCCTATTCAGCAGCGTGATCAGCACCTGTCAGCCGCTTGACAAGCTCCTATACACCACTTGATCAACACCTAATTAGCTTCGCTATCAGTATTTACTGAGCCATGCGATGCTCGCCTCAGCCGCATGATCTGTGCCTACTCAACCCCGCGATCACTGCCTACTCAGCCGTGCGATATGTGCCTGACAGCCGATTGAGAATTACTGTCAGCCGCTTGATCAGCGATTATCCGCCGCCAGATCAGCATCTGTCAAAGATTTAACAGCACCTGTCAGCCCCTTGATCAGCGATTATTAGCCGCTAGATCAACATCTGTCAACGACTTTATCAGCACCTGTCAGCCACTTCATCAGCGCCTGTCAGCCGCTTTATCATCGCCTAATCAGCTGCGCGATCAGCGCCTACTCAACGGCTTGATCAGTACCTGTCAGCCACTTTATCAGCACCTGTCAGCCACTCTATCAGCACCTGTCAACTGCTTGATCAGCGACCACTTTGCTGCGTGATCAGTTCCTACTCAGCCACGTGATCCGTGACCCTCAGCCGGTTGATCAGCGCCTGTCAGCCGCTTGATCATTTCCTGCTCTGCTGGTCATTCAGCGCCTGGTCAACCACTACATCAGTGCCTGTCAGCCACTTGACCAGTGCCCAATCAGCTGATTGAAAAGCGCCTACACAGCCACGCGATAAGTGCCTCTCAGCCGCTTGACCAGCACCTGTCAGAAGTTTGATCAGGGCCTATCAGCCACTTGATCAGCACCTGCCAGCTGCTTGATGAGTGCCTATCAGCCGCTTGATTAGCACCTGTCAGCCAGGTGATCAGCACCTGTCAGCCCCTTGATCAGCGCCTATCAGCCGCTTGATCAGCACCTGTCAGCCGCTTGATGAGTGCCTATCAGCCGCTTGATTAGCACCTGTCAGCCAGTTGACCAGCACCTGTCAGCCGCTTGATAAGCGCCTATCAGTGGCTTGATTAGCCCCTGTCAGCCAGTTGATCAGCAATTGTTAGATGCTTGTTAAACACCTGTCAGCAGCTTGATCAGCACCTGTCAGCAGCTTTATCAGCACCTGTCAGCCGCTTAAGCAGCACCTGTCAGCATGTTGATGAAAACCTTTCAGCCGCTTCATTAGCAACTGTCAGCCAGTTGATCAGCACCTGTCAGCTGCTTGATCAGCACCTGAAAGCCGCTTAAACAGCACCTGACAGCCTCTTGATCATTGCCTTCTCAGCTGCGGGATCAATGCCTACTCATCTGCGAATCAGCCCCTAAACAGCCGCGTGATCATAGTCTGTAAGCCACTTGATTAGAGACTGTCAGACACTTGATCAGCGCCTAATCAACCCCTCGATCAGCGCATATTCAGCGGCGTGATCAGCACCTGTCAGCCGCTTGACAAGCTCCTATACACCACTTGATCAACACCTAATTAGCTTCGCTATCAGTATTTACTGAGCCATGCGATGCTCGCCTCAGCCGCATGATCTGTGCCTACTCAGCCCCGCGATCAATGTCTACTCAGCCGTGCGATATGTGCCTGACATCCGATTGAGAAGTACTGTCACTCGCTTGATCAGTGATAATCAGCCGCTAGATCAGTGATCATCAACCGCTAGATCAGCATCTGTCAACTACTTTATCAGCAACTTTCAGCCGCTTGACCAGCGCCTGTCAGCTGCTTGATCAGCGATTATCAGCCGCTAGATCAAGATCTGTCAACGACTTGATCAGCACCTGTCAGCCACTTGATCAGCGCCTGTCAGCCACTTTATCATTGCCTAATCAGCTGCGCGATCAGCGCCTACTCAGCCGCTTGATCAGAATCTGTCAGCCAGTTGATCAGCACCTGTCAGCCGCTTGATCAGCACCTGTCAGCAGCTTTATCAGCACCTATCAGCTGCTTGATTAGCACCTGTCAGCATGTTGATCAACACCTGTCAGCCGCTTCATTAACACCTCTCAGCCAGTTGATCAGCACCTGTCAGCTGCTTGATTAGCACATGTAACCGGCTTCATCAGTGCCCGTCAGCTGCTTGATCATTGCCTTCTCAGCTGGGCTATCAGCGCCTACTCAGCCGCGAATCAGCCCCTACACAGACGCGTGATCATAGTCTGCCAGCCGCTTGAGCAGAGACTGTCAGGCGCTTGATCAGCGCCTAATCACCCCCTCCATCAGCGCCTATTGAGCAGGGCGATCAGCACCTGTCAGGCGCTTGACAAGAACTTATACACCACTTGATCAACACCTTATTAGCTTCACTCTCAGTATTTCCTGAGCCATGCGATCATGGCCTCAGCTGCCTGATCTGTGCCTACTCAGCCCCGCGATCAGTGCCTACTCAGCCGTGCGATATGTGCCTGACATCCGATTGAGAAGTACTGTCACTCGCTTGATCAGTGATAATCAGCCGCTAGATCAGCGATCATCAACCGCTAGATCAGCATCTGTCAACTACTTTATCAGCACCTTTCAGACGCTTGATCAGCGCCTATCAGCTGCTTAATTAACACTTCTCAGCCAGTTGATCAGCACCTGAGAGCCGCTTGATCAGCGCCTATCAGCTGCTTGATTAGCACCTGTCAGCCAGTTGATTAGCACCTGTCAGCCGCTTAATCAGCACCTGTCAGCAGCTTGATCAGCATCTGTCAGCAGCTTTATCAGCACCTATCAGCTGCTTGATTAGCACCTGTCAGCATGTTTATCAACACCTGTCAGCCGCTTCATTAGCAACTGTCAGCCAGTTGATCAGCACCTGTCAGCTGCTTGATCAGCACCTGTAAGCCGCTTAAACAGTGCTGCCAGCCGCTTGATCAGTGCCTTCTCAGCTGCGCCATCAATGCCTACTTAGCCGAGAAACAGCCCCTACACTGCCGGGTGATCATAGTCTGTCGGCCGCTTGATCAGAGACTGTCAGACGCTTGATCAGCGCCTAATCACCCCCTCGATCAGCGCCTATTCAGCAGCGTGATCAGCACCTGTCAGCCGCTTGACAAGCTCCTATACAACACTTGATCAACACCTAATTAGCTTCGCTATCAGTATTTACTGAGCCATGCGATGCTCGCCGCAGCCGCATGATCTGTGCCTACTCAACCCCGCGATCACTTCCTACTCAGCCGTGCGATATGTGCCTGACAGCCGATTGAGAATTACTGACAGCCGCTTGATCAGCGATTATCAGCCGCCAGATCAACATCTGTCAACGACTTTATCAGCACCTGTCAGCCACTTCATCAGCGCCTGTCAGCCGCTTTATCATCGCCTAATCAGCTGCGCGATCAGCGCCTACTCAACGGCTTGATCAGTACCTGTCAGCCACTTTATCAGCACCTGTCAGCCACTCTATCAGCACCTGTCAACTGCTTGATCAGCGACCACTTTGCTGCGTGATCAGTTCCTACTCAGCCACGTGATCCGTGACCCTCAGCCGGTTGATCAGCGCCTGTCAGCCGCTTGATCATTTCCTGCTCTGCTGGTCATTCAGCGCCTGGTCAACCACTACATCAGTGCCTGTCAGCCACTTGACCAGTGCCCAATCAGCTGATTGAAAAGCGCCTACACAGCCACGCGATAAGTGCCTCTCAGCCGCTTGACCAGCACCTGTCAGAAGTTTGATCAGGGCCTATCAGCCACTTGATCAGCACCTGCCAGCTGCTTGATGAGTGCCTATCAGCCGCTTGATTAGCACCTGTCAGCCAGGTGATCAGCACCTGTCAGCCCCTTGATCAGCGCCTATCAGCCGCTTGATCAGCACCTGTCAGCCGCTTGATGAGTGCCTATCAGCCGCTTGATTAGCACCTGTCAGCCAGTTGACCAGCACCTGTCAGCCGCTTGATAAGCGCCTATCAGTGGCTTGATTAGCCCCTGTCAGCCAGTTGATCAGCAATTGTTAGATGCTTGTTAAACACCTGTCAGCAGCTTGATCAGCACCTGTCAGCAGCTTTATCAGCACCTGTCAGCCGCTTAAGCAGCACCTGTCAGCATGTTGATGAAAACCTTTCAGCCGCTTCATTAGCAACTGTCAGCCAGTTGATCAGCACCTGTCAGCTGCTTGATCAGCACCTGAAAGCCGCTTAAACAGCACCTGACAGCCTCTTGATCATTGCCTTCTCAGCTGCGGGATCAATGCCTACTCATCTGCGAATCAGCCCCTAAACAGCCGCGTGATCATAGTCTGTAAGCCACTTGATTAGAGACTGTCAGACACTTGATCAGCGCCTAATCAACCCCTCGATCAGCGCATATTCAGCGGCGTGATCAGCACCTGTCAGCCGCTTGACAAGCTCCTATACACCACTTGATCAACACCTAATTAGCTTCGCTATCAGTATTTACTGAGCCATGCGATGCTCGCCTCAGCCGCATGATCTGTGCCTACTCAGCCCCGCGATCAATGTCTACTCAGCCGTGCGATATGTGCCTGACATCCGATTGAGAAGTACTGTCACTCGCTTGATCAGTGATAATCAGCCGCTAGATCAGTGATCATCAACCGCAAGATCAGCATCTGTCAACTACTTTATCAGCAACTTTCAGCCGCTTGACCAGCGCCTGTCAGCTGCTTGATCAGCGATTATCAGCCGCTAGATCAAGATCTGTCAACGACTTGATCAGCACCTGTCAGCCACTTGATCAGCGCCTGTCAGCCACTTTATCATTGCCTAATCAGCTGCGCGATCAGCGCCTACTCAGCCGCTTGATCAGAATCTGTCAGCCAGTTGATCAGCACCTGTCAGCCGCTTGATCAGCACCTGTCAGCAGCTTTATCAGCACCTATCAGCTGCTTGATTAGCACCTGTCAGCATGTTGATCAACACCTGTCAGCCGCTTCATTAGCACCTCTCAGCCAGTTGATCAGCACCTGTCAGCTGCTTGATTAGCACATGTAACCGGCTTCATCAGTGCCCGTCAGCTGCTTGATCATTGCCTTCTCAGCTGGGCTATCAGCGCCTACTCAGCCGCGAATCAGCCCCTACACAGACGCGTGATCATAGTCTGCCAGCCGCTTGAGCAGAGACTGTCAGGCGCTTGATCAGCGCCTAATCACCCCCTCCATCAGCGCCTATTGAGCAGGGCGATCAGCACCTGTCAGGCGCTTGACAAGAACTTATACACCACTTGATCAACACCTTATTAGCTTCACTCTCAGTATTTCCTGAGCCATGCGATCATGGCCTCAGCTGCCTGATCTGTGCCTACTCAGCCCCGCGATCAGTGCCTACTCAGCCGTGCGATATGTGCCTGACATCCGATTGAGAAGTACTGTCACTCGCTTGATCAGTGATAATCAGCCGCTAGATCAGCGATCATCAACCGCTAGATCAGCATCTGTCAACTACTTTATCAGCACCTTTCAGACGCTTGATCAGCGCCTATCAGCTGCTTAATTAACACTTCTCAGCCAGTTGATCAGCACCTGAGAGCCGCTTGATCAGCGCCTATCAGCTGCTTGATTAGCACCTGTCAGCCAGTTGATTAGCACCTGTCAGCCGCTTAATCAGCACCTGTCAGCAGCTTGATCAGCATCTGTCAGCAGCTTTATCAGCACCTATCAGCTGCTTGATTAGCACCTGTCAGCATGTTGATCAACACCTGTCAGCCGCTCCATTAGCAACTGTCAGCCAGTTGATCAGCACCTGTCAGCTGCTTGATCAGCACCTGTAAGCCGCTTAAACAGTGCTGCCAGCCGCTTGATCAGTGCCTTCTCAGCTGCGCCATCAATGCCTACTTAGCCGAGAAACAGCCCCTACACTGCCGGGTGATCATAGTCTGTCGGCCGCTTGATCAGAGACTGTCAGACGCTTGATCAGCGCCTAATCACCCCCTCGATCAGCGCCTATTCAGCAGCGTGATCAGCACCTGTCAGCCGCTTGACAAGCTCCTATACAACACTTGATCAACACCTAATTAGCTTCGCTATCAGTATTTACTGAGCCATGCGATGCTCGCCGCAGCCGCATGATCTGTGCCTACTCAACCCCGCGATCACTTCCTACTCAGCCGTGCGATATGTGCCTGACAGCCGATTGAGAATTACTGTCAGCCGCTTGATCAGCGATTATCAGCCGCCAGATCAACATCTGTCAACGACTTTATCAGCACCTGTCAGCCACTTCATCAGCGCCTGTCAGCCGCTTTATCATCGCCTAATCAGCTGCGCGATCAGCGCCTACTCAACGGCTTGATCAGTACCTGTCAGCCACTTTATCAGCACCTGTCAGCCACTCTATCAGCACCTGTCAACTGCTTGATCAGCGACCACTTTGCTGCGTGATCAGTTCCTACTCAGCCACGTGATCCGTGACCCTCAGCCGGTTGATCAGCGCCTGTCAGCCGCTTGATCATTTCCTGCTCTGCTGGTCATTCAGCGCCTGGTCAACCACTTCATCAGTGCCTGTCAGCCACTTGACCAGTGCCCAATCAGCTGATTGAAAAGCGCCTACACAGCCGCGCGATAAGTGCCTCTCAGCCGCTTGACAAGCACCTGTCAGAAGTTTGATCAGGGCCTATCAGCCACTTGATCAGCACCTGCCAGCTGCTTGATGAGTGCCTATCAGCCGCTTGATTAGCACCTGTCAGCCAGGTGATCAGCACCTGTCAGCCCCTTGATCAGCGCCTATCAGCCGCTTGATCAGCACCTGTCAGCCGCTTGATGAGTGCCTATCAGCCGCTTGATTAGCACCTGTCAGCCAGTTGACCAGCACCTGTCAGCCGCTTGATAAGCGCCTATCAGTTGCTTGATTAGCCCCTGTCAGCCAGTTGATCAGCAATTGTTAGATGCTTGTTAAACACCTGTCATCAGCTTGATCAGTACCTGTCAGCAGCTTTATCAGCACATGTCAGCCGCTTAATCAGCACCTGTCAGCATGTTGATCAAAACCTTTCAGCCGCTTCATTAGCAACTGTCAGCCAGTTGATCAGCGGCTGTCAGCCGCTTCATTAGCCACTGTCAGCCAGTTGATCAGCACCTGTCAGCTGCTTGATCAGCACCTGAAAGCCGCTTAAACAGCACCTGACAGCCTCTTGATCATTGCCTTCTCAGCTGCGGGATCAATGCCTACTCATCTGCGAATCAGCCCCTAAACAGCCGCGTGATCATAGTCTGTAAGCCGCTTGATCAGAGACTGTCAGACACTTGATCAGCGCCTAATCACCCCCTCGATCAGCGCATATTCAGCGGCGTGATCAGCACCTGTCAGCCGCTTGACAAGCTCCTATACACCACTTGATCAACACCTAATTAGCTTCGCTATCAGTATTTACTGAGCCATGCGATCATCGCCTCAGCCGCATGATCTGTGCCTACTCAGCCCCGCGATCAATGTCTTCTCAGCCATGCGATATGTGCCTGAAAGCCGATTGAGAAGTACTGTCAGTCGCTTGATCAGCGATTATCAGCCGCTAGATCAGCATCTATTAACGACTTTATCAGCACCTTTCAGCCGCTTGATCAGCGCCTGTCAGCTGCTTGATCAGCGATTATCAGCCGCTAGATCAAGATCTGTCAACGACTTGATCAGCACCTGTCAGCCACTTGATCAGCGCCTGTCAGCCACTTTATCATTGCCTAATCAGCTGCGCGATCAGCGCCTACTCAGCCGCTTGATCAGAATCTGTCAGCCAGTTGATCAGCACCTGTCAGCCGCTTGATCAGCACCTGTCAGCAGCTTTATCAGCACCCATCAGCTGCTTGATTAGCACCTGTCAGCATGTTGATCAACACCTGTCAGCCGCTTCATTAGCACCTCTCAGCCAGTTGATCAGCACCTGTCAGCTGCTTGATCAGCACATATAACCGGCTTCATCAGTGCCCGTCAGCTGCTTGATCGTTGCCTTCTCAGCTGGGCTATCAGCGCCTACTCAGCCGCGAATCAGCCCCTACACAGACACGTGATCATAGTCTGCCAGCCGCTTGAGCAGAGACTGTCAGGCGCTTGATCAGCGCCTAATCACCCCCTCCATCAGCGCCTATTGAGCAGTGCGATCAGCACCTGTCAGGCGCTTGACAAGAACTTATACACCACTTGATCAACACCTTATTAGCTTCACTCTCAGTATTTCCTGAGCCATGCCATCATGGCCTCAGCTGCATGATCTATGCCTACTCAGCCCCGCGATCAGTGCCTACTCAGCCGTGCGATATGTGCCTGACATCCGATTGAGAAGTACTGTCACTCGCTTGATCAGTGATAATCAGCCGCTAGATCAGCGATCATCAACCGCTAGATCAGCATCTGTCAACTACTTTATCAGCACCTTTCAGACGCTTGATCAGCGCCTATCAGCTGCTTAATTAACACTTCTCAGCCAGTTGATCAGCACCTGAGAGCCGCTTGATCAGCGCCTATCAGCTGCTTGATTAGCACCTGTCAGCCAGTTGATTAGCACCTGTCAGCCACTTAATCAGCACCTGTCAGCAGCTTGATCAGCATCTGTCAGCAGCTTTATCAGCACCTATCAGCTGCTTGATTAGCACCTGTCAGCATGTTGATCAACACCTGTCAGCCGCTTCATTAGCACCTCTCAGCCAGTTGATCAGCACCTGTCAGCTGCTTGATCAGCACCTGTAAGCCGCTTAAACAGTGCTGCCAGCCGCTTGATCAGTGCCTTCTCAGCTGCGCCATCAATGCCTACTTAGCCGAGAAACAGCCCCTACACTGCCGGGTGATCATAGTCTGTCGGCCGCTTGATCAGAGACTGTCAGACGCTTGATCAGCGCCTAATCACCCCCTCGATCAGCGCCTATTCAGCAGCGTGATCAGCACCTGTCAGCCGCTTGACAAGCTCCTATACACCACTTGATCAACACCTAATTAGCTTCGCTATCAGTATTTACTGAGCCATGCGATGCTCGCCTCAGCCGCATGATCTGTGCCTACTCAACCCCGTGATCACTGCCTACTCAGCCGTGCGATATGTGCCTGACAGCCGATTGAGAATTACTGTCAGCCGCTTGATCAGCGATTATCAGCCGCCAGATCAGCATCTGTCAAAGATTTAACAGCACCTGTCAGCCCCTTGATCAGCGATTATTAGCCGCTAGATCAACATCTGTCAACGACTTTATCAGCACCTGTCAGCCACTTCATCAGCGCCTGTCAGCCGCTTTATCATCGCCTAATCAGCTGCGCGATCAGCGCCTACTCAACGGCTTGATCAGTACCTGTCAGCCACTCTATCAGCACCTGTCAACTGCTTGATCAGCGACCACTTTGCTGCGTGATCAGTTCCTACTCAGCCACGTGATCCGTGACCCTCAGCCGGTTGATCAGCGCCTGTCAGCCGCTTGATCATTTCCTGCTCTGCTGGTCATTCAGCGCCTGGTCAACCACTTCATCAGTGCCTGTCAGCCACTTGACCAGTGCCCAATCAGCTGATTGAAAAGCGCCTACACAGCCGCGCGATAAGTGCCTCTCAGCCGCTTGACAAGCACCTGTCAGAAGTTTGATCAGGGCCTATCAGCCACTTGATCAGCACCTGCCAGCTGCTTGATGAGTGCCTATCAGCCGCTTGATTAGCACCTGTCAGCCAGTTGATCAGCACCTGTCAGCCCCTTGATCAGCGCCTATCAGCCGCTTGATCAGCACCTGTCAGCCGCTTGATGAGTGCCTATCAGCCGCTTGATTAGCACCTGTCAGCCAGTTGATCAGCACCTGTCAGCCCCTTGATCAGCGCCTATCAGCCGCTTGATCAGCACCTGTCAGCCGCTTGATGAGTGCCTATCAGCCGCTTGATTAGCACCTGTCAGCCAGTTGACCAGCACCTGTCAGCCGCTTGATAAGCGCCTATCAGTGGCTTGATTAGCCCCTGTCAGCCAGTTGATCAGCAATTGTTAGATGCTTGTTAAACACCTGTCAGCAGCTTGATCAGCACCTGTCAGCAGCTTTATCAGCACCTGTCAGCCGCTTAATCAGCACCTGTCAGCATGTTGATCAAAACCTTTCAGCCGCTTCATTAGCAACTGTCAGCCAGTTGATCAGCGGCTGTCAGCCGCTTCATTAGCCACTGTCAGCCAGTTGATCAGCACCTGTCAGCTGCTTGATCAGCACCTGAAAGCCGCTTAAACAGCACCTGACAGCCTCTTGATCATTGCCTTCTCAGCTGCGGGATCAATGCCTACTCATCTGCGAATCAGCCCCTAAACAGCCGCGTGATCATAGTCTGTAAGCCGCTTGATCAGAGACTGTCAGACACTTGATCAGCGCCTAATCACCCCCTCGATCAGCGCATATTCAGCGGCGTGATCAGCACCTGTCAGCCGCTTGACAAGCTCCTATACACCACTTGATCAACACCTAATTAGCTTCGCTATCAGTATTTACTGAGCCATGCGATCATCGCCTCAGCCGCATGATCTGTGCATACTCAGCCCCGCGATCAATGTCTACTCAGCCATGTGATATGTGCCTGAAAGCCGATTGAGAAGTACTGTCAGTCGCTTGATCAGCGATTATCAGCCGCTAGATCAGCATCTATTAACGACTTTATCAGCACCTTTCAGCCGCTTGATCAGCGCCTGTCAGCTGCTTGATCAGCGATTATCAGCCGCTAGATCAAGATCTGTCAACGACTTGATCAGCACCTGTCAGCCACTTGATCAGCGCCTGTCAGCCACTTTATCATTGCCTAATCAGCTGCGCGATCAGCGCCTACTCAGCCGCTTGATCAGAATCTGTCAGCCAGTTGATCAGCACCTGTCAGCCGCTTGATCAGCACCTGTCAGCAGCTTTATCAGCACCTATCAGCTGCTTGATTAGCACCTGTCAGCATGTTGATCAACACCTGTCAGCCGCTTCATTAGCACCTCTCAGCCAGTTGATCAGCACCTGTCAGCTGCTTGATCAGCACATATAACCGGCTTCATCAGTGCCCGTAAGCTGCTTGATCATTGCCTTCTCAGCTGGGCTATCAGCGCCTACTCAGCCGCGAATCAGCCCCTACACAGACGCGTGATCATAGTCTGCCAGCCGCTTGAGCAGAGACTGTCAGGCGCTTGATCAGCGCCTAATCACCCCCTCCATCAGCGCCTATTGAGCAGGGCGATCAGCACCTGTCAGGCGCTTGACAAGAACTTATACACCACTTGATCAACACCTTATTAGCTTCACTCTCAGTATTTTCTGAGCCATGCGATCATGGCCTCAGCTGCATGATCTGTGCCTACTCAGCCCCGCGATCAGTGCCTACTCAGCCGTGCGATATGTGCCTGACATCCGATTGAGAAGTACTGTCACTCGCTTGATCAGTGATAATCAGCCGCTAGATCAGCGATCATCAACCGCTAGATCAGCATCTGTCAACTACTTTATCAGCACCTTTCAGACGCTTGATCAGCGCCTATCAGCTGCTTAATTAACACTTCTCAGCCAGTTGATCAGCACCTGAGAGCCGCTTGATCAGCGCCTATCAGCTGCTTGATTAGCACCTGTCAGCCAGTTGATTAGCACCTGTCAGCCAGTTGATTAGCACCTGTCAGCCGCTTAATCAGCACCTGTCAGCAGCTTGATCAGCATCTGTCAGCAGCTTTATCAGCACCTATCAGCTGCTTGATTAGCACCTGTCAGCATGTTGATCAACACCTGTCAGCCGCTTCATTAGCAACTGTCAGCCAGTTGATCAGCACCTGTCAGCTGCTTGATCAGCACCTGTAAGCCGCTTAAACAGTGCTGCCAGCCGCTTGATCAGTGCCTTCTCAGCTGCGCCATCAATGCCTACTTAGCCGAGAAACAGCCCCTACACTGCCGGGTGATCATAGTCTGTCGGCCGCTTGATCAGAGACTGTCAGACGCTTGATCAGCGCCTAATCACCCCCTCGATCAGCGCCTATTCAGCAGCGTGATCAGCACCTGTCAGCCGCTTGACAAGCTCCTATACACCACTTGATCAACACCTAATTAGCTTCGCTATCAGTATTTACTGAGCCATGCGATGCTCGCCTCAGCCGCATGATCTGTGCCTACTCAACCCCGTGATCACTGCCTACTCAGCCGTGCGATATGTGCCTGACAGCCGATTGAGAATTACTGTCAGCCGCTTGATCAGCGATTATCAGCCGCCAGATCAGCATCTGTCAAAGATTTAACAGCACCTGTCAGCCCCTTGATCAGCGATTATTAGCCGCTAGATCAACATCTGTCAACGACTTTATCAGCACCTGTCAGCCACTTCATCAGCGCCTGTCAGCCGCTTTATCATCGCCTAATCAGCTGCGCGATCAGCGCCTACTCAACGGCTTGATCAGTACCTGTCAGCCACTCTATCAGCACCTGTCAACTGCTTGATCAGCGACCACTTTGCTGCGTGATCAGTTCCTACTCAGCCACGTGATCCGTGACCCTCAGCCGGTTGATCAGCGCCTGTCAGCCGCTTGATCATTTCCTGCTCTGCTGGTCATTCAGCGCCTGGTCAACCACTTCATCAGTGCCTGTCAGCCACTTGACCAGTGCCCAATCAGCTGATTGAAAAGCGCCTACACAGCCGCGCGATAAGTGCCTCTCAGCCGCTTGACAAGCACCTGTCAGAAGTTTGATCAGGGCCTATCAGCCACTTGATCAGCACCTGCCAGCTGCTTGATGAGTGCCTATCAGCCGCTTGATTAGCACCTGTCAGCCAGTTGATCAGCACCTGTCAGCCCCTTGATCAGCGCCTATCAGCCGCTTGATCAGCACCTGTCAGCCGCTTGATGAGTGCCTATCAGCCGCTTGATTAGCACCTGTCAGCCAGTTGATCAGCACCTGTCAGCCCCTTGATCAGCGCCTATCAGCCGCTTGATCAGCACCTGTCAGCCGCTTGATGAGTGCCTATCAGCCGCTTGATTAGCACCTGTCAGCCAGTTGACCAGCACCTGTCAGCCGCTTGATAAGCGCCTATCAGTGGCTTGATTAGCCCCTGTCAGCCAGTTGATCAGCAATTGTTAGATGCTTGTTAAACACCTGTCAGCAGCTTGATCAGCACCTGTCAGCAGCTTTATCAGCACCTGTCAGCCGCTTAATCAGCACCTGTCAGCATGTTGATCAAAACCTTTCAGCCGCTTCATTAGCAACTGTCAGCCAGTTGATCAGCGGCTGTCAGCCGCTTCATTAGCCACTGTCAGCCAGTTGATCAGCACCTGTCAGCTGCTTGATCAGCACCTGAAAGCCGCTTAAACAGCACCTGACAGCCTCTTGATCATTGCCTTCTCAGCTGCGGGATCAATGCCTACTCATCTGCGAATCAGCCCCTAAACAGCCGCGTGATCATAGTCTGTAAGCCGCTTGATCAGAGACTGTCAGACACTTGATCAGCGCCTAATCACCCCCTCGATCAGCGCATATTCAGCGGCGTGATCAGCACCTGTCAGCCGCTTGACAAGCTCCTATACACCACTTGATCAACACCTAATTAGCTTCGCTATCAGTATTTACTGAGCCATGCGATCATCGCCTCAGCCGCATGATCTGTGCATACTCAGCCCCGCGATCAATGTCTACTCAGCCATGCGATATGTGCCTGAAAGCCGATTGAGAAGTACTGTCAGTCGCTTGATCAGCGATTATCAGCCGCTAGATCAGCATCTATTAACGACTTTATCAGCACCTTTCAGCCGCTTGATCAGCGCCTGTCAGCTGCTTGATCAGCGATTATCAGCCGCTAGATCAAGATCTGTCAACGACTTGATCAGCACCTGTCAGCCACTTGATCAGCGCCTGTCAGCCACTTTATCATTGCCTAATCAGCTGCGCGATCAGCGCCTACTCAGCCGCTTGATCAGAATCTGTCAGCCAGTTGATCAGCACCTGTCAGCCGCTTGATCAGCACCTGTCAGCAGCTTTATCAGCACCTATCAGCTGCTTGATTAGCACCTGTCAGCATGTTGATCAACACCTGTCAGCCGCTTCATTAGCACCTCTCAGCCAGTTGATCAGCACCTGTCAGCTGCTTGATCAGCACATATAACCGGCTTCATCAGTGCCCGTAAGCTGCTTGATCATTGCCTTCTCAGCTGGGCTATCAGCGCCTACTCAGCCGCGAATCAGCCCCTACACAGACGCGTGATCATAGTCTGCCAGCCGCTTGAGCAGAGACTGTCAGGCGCTTGATCAGCGCCTAATCACCCCCTCCATCAGCGCCTATTGAGCAGGGCGATCAGCACCTGTCAGGCGCTTGACAAGAACTTATACACCACTTGATCAACACCTTATTAGCTTCACTCTCAGTATTTTCTGAGCCATGCGATCATGGCCTCAGCTGCATGATCTGTGCCTACTCAGCCCCGCGATCAGTGCCTACTCAGCCGTGCGATATGTGCCTGACATCCGATTGAGAAGTACTGTCACTCGCTTGATCAGTGATAATCAGCCGCTAGATCAGCGATCATCAACCGCTAGATCAGCATCTGTCAACTACTTTATCAGCACCTTTCAGACGCTTGATCAGCGCCTATCAGCTGCTTAATTAACACTTCTCAGCCAGTTGATCAGCACCTGAGAGCCGCTTGATCAGCGCCTATCAGCTGCTTGATTAGCACCTGTCAGCCAGTTGATTAGCACCTGTCAGCCAGTTGATTAGCACCTGTCAGCCGCTTAATCAGCACCTGTCAGCAGCTTGATCAGCATCTGTCAGCAGCTTTATCAGCACCTATCAGCTGCTTGATTAGCACCTGTCAGCATGTTGATCAACACCTGTCAGCCGCTTCATTAGCAACTGTCAGCCAGTTGATCAGCACCTGTCAGCTGCTTGATCAGCACCTGTAAGCCGCTTAAACAGTGCTGCCAGCCGCTTGATCAGTGCCTTCTCAGCTGCGCCATCAATGCCTACTTAGCCGAGAAACAGCCCCTACACTGCCGGGTGATCATAGTCTGTCGGCCGCTTGATCAGAGACTGTCAGACGCTTGATCAGCGCCTAATCACCCCCTCGATCAGCGCCTATTCAGCAGCGTGATCAGCACCTGTCAGCCGCTTGACAAGCTCCTATACACCACTTGATCAACACCTAATTAGCTTCGCTATCAGTATTTACTGAGCCATGCGATGCTCGCCTCAGCCGCATGATCTGTGCCTACTCAACCCCGCGATCACTGCCTACTCAGCCGTGCGATATGTGCCTGACAGCCGATTGAGAATTACTGTCAGCCGCTTGATCAGCGATTATCAGCCGCCAGATCAGCATCTGTCAAAGATTTAACAGCACCTGTCAGCCCCTTGATCAGCGATTATTAGCCGCTAGATCAACATCTGTCAACGACTTGATCAGCACCTGTCAGCCACTTCATCAGCGCCTGTCAGCCGCTTTATCATCGCCTAATCAGCTGCGCGATCAGCGCCTACTCAACGGCTTGATCAGTACCTGTCAGCCACTCTATCAGCACCTGTCAACTGCTTGATCAGCGACCACTTTGCTGCGTGATCAGTTCCTACTCAGCCACGTGATCCGTGACCCTCAGCCGGTTGATCAGCGCCTGTCAGCCGCTTGATCATTTCCTGCTCTGCTGGTCATTCAGCGCCTGGTCAACCACTTCATCAGTGCCTGTCAGCCACTTGACCAGTGCCCAATCAGCTGATTGAAAAGCGCCTACACAGCCGCGCGATAAGTGCCTCTCAGCCGCTTGACAAGCACCTGTCAGAAGTTTGATCAGGGCCTATCAGCCACTTGATCAGCACCTGCCAGCTGCTTGATGAGTGCCTATCAGCCGCTTGATTAGCACCTGTCAGCCAGTTGATCAGCACCTGTCAGCCCCTTGATCAGCGCCTATCAGCCGCTTGATCAGCACCTGTCAGCCGCTTGATGAGTGCCTATCAGCCGCTTGATTAGCACCTGTCAGCCAGTTGACCAGCACCTGTCAGCCGCTTGATAAGCGCCTATCAGTGGCTTGATTAGCCCCTGTCAGCCAGTTGATCAGCAATTGTTAGATGCTTGTTAAACACCTGTCAGCAGCTTGATCAGCACCTGTCAGCAGCTTTATCAGCACCTGTCAGCCGCTTAATCAGCACCTGTCAGCATGTTGATCAAAACCTTTCAGCCGCTTCATTAGCAACTGTCAGCCAGTTGATCAGCGGCTGTCAGCCGCTTCATTAGCCACTGTCAGCCAGTTGATCAGCACCTGTCAGCTGCTTGATCAGCACCTGAAAGCCGCTTAAACAGCACCTGACAGCCTCTTGATCATTGCCTTCTCAGCTGCGGGATCAATGCCTACTCATCTGCGAATCAGCCCCTAAACAGCCGCGTGATCATAGTCTGTAAGCCGCTTGATCAGAGACTGTCAGACACTTGATCAGCGCCTAATCACCCCCTCGATCAGCGCATATTCAGCGGCGTGATCAGCACCTGTCAGCCGCTTGACAAGCTCCTATACACCACTTGATCAACACCTAATTAGCTTCGCTATCAGTATTTACTGAGCCATGCGATCATCGCCTCAGCCGCATGATCTGTGCATACTCAGCCCCGCGATCAATGTCTACTCAGCCATGCGATATGTGCCTGAAAGCCGATTGAGAAGTACTGTCAGTCGCTTGATCAGCGATTATCAGCCGCTAGATCAGCATCTATTAACGACTTTATCAGCACCTTTCAGCCGCTTGATCAGCGCCTGTCAGCTGCTTGATCAGCGATTATCAGCCGCTAGATCAAGATCTGTCAACGACTTGATCAGCACCTGTCAGCCACTTGATCAGCGCCTGTCAGCCACTTTATCATTGCCTAATCAGCAGCGCGATCAGCGCCTACTCAGCCGCTTGATCAGAATCTGTCAGCCAGTTGATCAGCACCTGTCAGCCGCTTGATCAGCACCTGTCAGCAGCTTTATCAGCACCTATCAGCTGCTTGATTAGCACCTGTCAGCATGTTGATCAACACCTGTCAGCCGCTTCATTAGCACCTCTCAGCCAGTTGATCAGCACCTGTCAGCTGCTTGATCAGCACATATAACCGGCTTCATCAGTGCCCGTCAGCTGCTTGATCATTGCCTTCTCAGCTGGGCTATCAGCGCCTACTCATCCGCGAATCAGCCCCTACACAGACGCGTGATCATAGTCTGCCAGCCGCTTGAGCAGAGACTGTCAGGCGCTTGATCAGCGCCTAATCACCCCCTCCATCAGCGCCTACTGAGCAGGGCGATCAGCACCTGTCAGGCGCTTGACAAGAACTTATACACCACTTGATCAACATCTTATTAGCTTCACTCTCAGTATTTCCTGAGCCATGCGATCATGGCCTCAGCTGCATGATCTGTGCCTACTCAGCCCCGCGATCAGTGCCTACTCAGCCGTGCGATATGAGCCTGACATCCGATTGAGAAGTACTGTCACTCGCTTGATCAGTGATAATCAACCGCTAGATCAGCATCTGTCAACTACTTTATCAGCACCTTTCAGACGCTTGATCAGCGCCTATCAGCTGCTTAAATAACACTTCTCAGCCAGTTGATCAGCACCTGAGAGCCGCTTGATCAGCGCCTATCAGCTGCTTGATTAGCACCTGTCAGCCAGTTGATTAGCACCTGTCAGCCGCTTAATCAGCACCTGTCAGCAGCTTGATCAGCATCTGTCAGCAGCTTTATCAGCACCTATCAGCTGCTTGATTAGCACCTGTCAGCATGTTGATCAACACCTGTCAGCCGCTCCATTAGCAACTGTCAGCCAGTTGATCAGCACCTGTAAGCCGCTTAAACAGTGCTGCCAGCCGCTTGATCAGTGCCTTCTCAGCTGCGCCATCAATGCCTACTTAGCCGAGAAACAGCCCCTACACTGCCGGGTGATCATAGTCTGTCGGCCGCTTGATCAGAGACTGTCAGACGCTTGATCAGCGCCTAATCACCCCCTCGATCAGCACCTATTCAGCAGCGTGATCAGCACCTGTCAGCCGCTTGACAAGCTCCTATACACCACTTGATCAACACCTAATTAGCTTCGCTATCAGTATTTACTGAGCCATGCGATGCTCGCCTCAGCCGCATGATCTGTGCCTACTCAACCCCGCGATCACTGCCTACTCAGCCGTGCGATATGTGCCTGACAGCCGATTGAGAATTACTGTCAGCCGCTTGATCAGCGATTATCAGCCGCCAGATCAGCATCTGTCAAAGATTTAACAGCACCTGTCAGCCCCTTGATCAGCGATTATTAGCCGCTAGATCAACATCTGTCAACGACTTTATCAGCACCTGTCAGCCTCTTCATCAGCGCCTGTCAGCCGCTTTATCATCGCCTAATCAGCTGCGCGATCAGCGCCTACTCAACGGCTTGATCAGTACCTGTCAGCCACTTTATCAGCACCTGTCAGCCACTCTATCAGCACCTGTCAACTGCTTGATCAGCGACCACTTTGCTGCGTGGTCAGTTCCTACTCAGCCACGTGATCCGTGACCCTCAGCCGGTTGATCAGCGCCTGTCAGCCGCTTGATCATTTCCTGCTCTGCTGGTCATTCAGCGCCTGGTCAACCACTTCATCAGTGCCTGTCAGCCACTTGACCAGTGCCCAATCAGCTGATTGAAAAGCGCCTACACAGCCGCGCGATAAGTGCCTCTCAGCCGCTTGACCAGCACCTGTCAGAAGTTTGATCAGGGCCTATCAGCCACTTGATCAGCACCTGCCAGCTGCTTGATGAGTGCCTATCAGCCGCTTGATTAGCACCTGTCAGCCAGTTGATCAGCACCTGTCAGCCCCTTGATCAGCGCCTATCAGCCGCTTGATCAGCACCTGTCAGCCGCTTGATGAGTGCCTATCAGCCGCTTGATTAGCACCTGTCAGCCAGTTGACCAGCACCTGTCAGCCGCTTGATAAGCGCCTATCAGTGGCTTGATTAGCCCCTGTCAGCCAGTTGATCAGCAATTGTTAGATGCTTGTTAAACACCTGTCAGCAGCTTGATCAGCACCTGTCAGCAGCTTTATCAGCACCTGTCAGCCGCTTAATCAGCACCTGTCAGCATGTTGATCAAAACCTTTCAGCCGCTTCATTAGCAACTGTCAGCCAGTTGATCAGCGGCTGTCAGCCGCTTCATTAGCCACTGTCAGCCAGTTGATCAGCACCTGTCAGCTGCTTGATCAGCACCTGAAAGCCGCTTAAACAGCACCTGACAGCCTCTTGATCATTGCCTTCTCAGCTGCGGGATCAATGCCTACTCATCTGCGAATCAGCCCCTAAACAGCCGCGTGATCATAGTCTGTAAGCCGCTTGATCAGAGACTGTCAGACACTTGATCAGCGCCTAATCACCCCCTCGATCAGAGCATATTCAGCGGCGTGATCAGCACCTGTCAGCCGCTTGACAAGCTCCTATACACCACTTGATCAACACCTAATTAGCTTCGCTATCAGTATTTACTGAGCCATGCGATCATTACCTCAGCCGCATGATCTGTGCCTACTCAGCCCCGCGATCAATGTCTACTCAGCCATGCGATATGTGCCTGAAAGCCGATTGAGAAGTACTGTCAGTCACTTGATCAGCGATTATCAGCCGCTAGATCAGCATCTATTAATGACTTTATCAGCACCTTTCAGCCGCTTGATCAGCGCCTGTCAGCTGCTTGATCACCGATTATCAGCCGCTAGATCAAGATCTGTCAACGACTTGATCAGCACCTGTCAGCCACTTGATCAGCGCCTGTCAGCCACTTTATCATTGCCTAATCAGCTGCGCGATCAGCGCCTACTCAGCTGCTTGATCAGAATCTGTCAGCCAGTTGATCAGCACCTGTCAGCCGCTTGATCAGCACCTGTCAGCAGCTTTATCAGCACCTATCAGCTGCTTGATTAGCACCTGTCAGCATGTTGATCAACACCTGTCAGCCGCTTCATTAGCAACTGTCAGCCAGTTGATCAGCACCTGTCAGCTGCTTGATCAGCACCTGTAAGCCGCTTAAACAGTGCTGCCAGCCGCTTGATCAGTGCCTTCTCAGCTGCGCCATCAATGCCTACTTAGCCGAGAAACAGCCCCTACACTGCCGGGTGATCATAGTCTGTCGGCCGCTTGATCAGAGACTGTCAGACGCTTGATCAGCGCCTAATCACCCCCTCGATCAGCGCCTATTCAGCAGCGTGATCAGCACCTGTCAGCCGCTTGACAAGCTCCTATACACCACTTGATCAACACCTAATTAGCTTCGCTATCAGTATTTACTGAGCCATGCGATGCTCGCCTCAGCCGCATGATCTGTGCCTACTCAACCCCGCGATCACTGCCTACTCAGCCGTGCGATATGTGCCTGACAGCCGATTGAGAATTACTGTCAGCCGCTTGATCAGCGATTATCAGCCGCCAGATCAGCATCTGTCAAAGATTTAACAGCACCTGTCAGCCCCTTGATCAGCGATTATTAGCCGCTAGATCAACATCTGTCAACGACTTGATCAGCACCTGTCAGCCACTTCATCAGCGCCTGTCAGCCGCTTTATCATCGCCTAATCAGCTGCGCGATCAGCGCCTACTCAACGGCTTGATCAGTACCTGTCAGCCACTCTATCAGCACCTGTCAACTGCTTGATCAGCGACCACTTTGCTGCGTGATCAGTTCCTACTCAGCCACGTGATCCGTGACCCTCAGCCGGTTGATCAGCGCCTGTCAGCCGCTTGATCATTTCCTGCTCTGCTGGTCATTCAGCGCCTGGTCAACCACTTCATCAGTGCCTGTCAGCCACTTGACCAGTGCCCAATCAGCTGATTGAAAAGCGCCTACACAGCCGCGCGATAAGTGCCTCTCAGCCGCTTGACAAGCACCTGTCAGAAGTTTGATCAGGGCCTATGAGCCACTTGATCATCACCTGCCAGCTGCTTGATGAGTGCCTATCAGCCGCTTGATTAGCACCTGTCAGCCAGTTGATCAGCACCTGTCAGCCCCTTGATCAGCGCCTATCAGCCGCTTGATCAGCACCTGTCAGCCGCTTGATGAGTGCCTATCAGCCGCTTGATTAGCACCTGTCAGCCAGTTGACCAGCACCTGTCAGCCGCTTGATAAGCGCCTATCAGTGGCTTGATTAGCCCCTGTCAGCCAGTTGATCAGCAATTGTTAGATGCTTGTTAAACACCTGTCAGCAGCTTGATCAGCACCTGTCAGCAGCTTTATCAGCACCTGTCAGCCGCTTAATCAGCACCTGTCAGCATGTTGATCAAAACCTTTCAGCCGCTTCATTAGCAACTGTCAGCCAGTTGATCAGCGGCTGTCAGCCGCTTCATTAGCCACTGTCAGCCAGTTGATCAGCACCTGTCAGCTGCTTGATCAGCACCTGAAAGCCGCTTAAACAGCACCTGACAGCCTCTTGATCATTGCCTTCTCAGCTGCGGGATCAATGCCTACTCATCTGCGAATCAGCCCCTAAACAGCCGCGTGATCATAGTCTGTAAGCCGCTTGATCAGAGACTGTCAGACACTTGATCAGCGCCTAATCACCCCCTCGATCAGCGCATATTCAGCGGCGTGATCAGCACCTGTCAGCCGCTTGACAAGCTCCTATACACCACTTGATCAACACCTAATTAGCTTCGCTATCAGTATTTACTGAGCCATGCGATCATCGACTCAGCCGCATGATCTGTGCCTACTCAGCCCCGCGATCAATGTCTACTCAGCCATGCGATATGTGCCTGAAAGCCGATTGAGAAGTACTGTCAGTCGCTTGATCAGCGATTATCAGCCGCTAGATCAGCATCTATTAACGACTTTATCAGCACCTTTCAGCCGCTTGATCAGCGCCTGTCAGCTGCTTGATCAGCGATTATCAGCCGCTAGATCAAGATCTGTCAACGACTTGATCAGCACCTGTCAGCCACTTGATCAGCGCCTGTCAGCCACTTTATCATTGCCTAATCAGCAGCGCGATCAGCGCCTACTCAGCCGCTTGATCAGAATCTGTCAGCCAGTTGATCAGCACCTGTCAGCCGCTTGATCAGCACCTGTCAGCAGCTTTATCAGCACCTATCAGCTGCTTGATTAGCACCTGTCAGCATGTTGATCAACACCTGTCAGCCGCTTCATTAGCACCTCTCAGCCAGTTGATCAGCACCTGTCAGCTGCTTGATCAGCACATATAACCGGCTTCATCAGTGCCCGTCAGCTGCTTGATCATTGCCTTCTCAGCTGGGCTATCAGCGCCTACTCAGCCGCGAATCAGCCCCTACACAGACGCGTGATCATAGTCTGCCAGCCGCTTGAGAAGAGACTGTCAGGCGCTTGATCAGCGCCTAATCACCCCCTCCATCAGCGCCTACTGAGCAGGGCGATCAGCACCTGTCAGGCGCTTGACAAGAACTTATACACCACTTGATCAACACCTTATTAGCTTCACTCTCAGTATTTCATGAGCCATGCGATCATGGCCTCAGCTGCATGATCTGTGCCTACTCAGCCCCGCGATCAGTGCCTACTCAGCCGTGCGATATGTGCCTGACATCCGATTGAGAAGTACTGTCACTCGCTTGATCAGTGATAATCAACCGCTAGATCAGCATCTGTCAACTACTTTATCAGCACCTTTCAGACGCTTGATCAGCGCCTATCAGCTGCTTAATTAACACTTCTCAGCCAGTTGATCAGCACCTGAGAGCCGCTTGATCAGCGCCTATCAGCTGCTTGATTAGCACCTGTCAGCCAGTTGATTAGCACCTGTCAGCCGCTTAATCAGCACCTGTCAGCAGCTTGATCAGCATCTGTCAGCAGCTTTATCAGCACCTATCAGCTGCTTGATTAGCACCTGTCAGCATGTTGATCAACACCTGTCAGCCGCTCCATTAGCAACTGTCAGCCAGTTGATCAGCACCTGTAAGCCGCTTAAACAGTGCTGCCAGCCGCTTGATCAGTGCCTTCTCAGCTGCGCCATCAATGCCTACTTAGCCGAGAAACAGCCCCTACACTGCCGGGTGATCATAGTCTGTCGGCCTCTTGATCAGAGACTGTCAGACGCTTGATCAGCGCCTAATCACCCCCTCGATCAGCGCCTATTCAGCAGCGTGATCAGCACCTGTCAGCCGCTTGACAAGCTCCTATACACCACTTGATCAACACCTAATTAGCTTCGCTATCAGTATTTACTGAGCCATGCGATGCTCGCCTCAGCCGCATGATCTGTGCCTACTCAACCCCGCGATCACTGCCTACTCAGCCGTGCGATATGTGCCTGACAGCCGATTGAGAATTACTGTCAGCCGCTTGATCAGCGATTATCAGCCGCCAGATCAGCATCTGTCAAAGATTTAACAGCACCTGTCAGCCCCTTGATCAGCGATTATTAGCCGCTAGATCAACATCTGTCAACGACTTTATCAGCACGTGTCAGCCTCTTCATCAGCGCCTGTCAGCCGCTTTATCATCGCCTAATCAGCTGCGCGATCAGCGCCTACTCAACGGCTTGATCAGTACCTGTCAGCCACTTTATCAGCACCTGTCAGCCACTCTATCAGCACCTGTCAACTGCTTGATCAGCGACCACTTTGCTGCGTGGTCAGTTCCTACTCAGCCACGTGATCCGTGACCCTCAGCCGGTTGATCAGCGCCTGTCAGCCGCTTGATCATTTCCTGCTCTGCTGGTCATTCAGCGCCTGGTCAACCACTTCATCAGTGCCTGTCAGCCACTTGACCAGTGCCCAATCAGCTGATTGAAAAGCGCCTACACAGCCGCGCGATAAGTGCCTCTCAGCCGCTTGACCAGCACCTGTCAGAAGTTTGATCAGGGCCTATCAGCCACTTGATCAGCACCTGCCAGCTGCTTGATGAGTGCCTATCAGCCGCTTGATTAGCACCTGTCAGCCAGTTGATCAGCACCTGTCAGCCCCTTGATCAGCGCCTATCAGCCGCTTGATCAGCACCTGTCAGCCGCTTGATGAGTGCCTATCAGCCGCTTGATTAGCACCTGTCAGCCAGTTGACCAGCACCTGTCAGCCGCTTGATAAGCACCTATCAGTGGCTTGATTAGCCCCTGTCAGCCAGTTGATCAGCAATTGTTAGATGCTTGTTAAACACCTGTCAGCAGCTTGATCAGCACCTGTCAGCAGCTTTATCAGCACCTGTCAGCCGCTTAATCAGCACCTGTCAGCATGTTGATCAAAACCTTTCAGCCGCTTCATTAGCAACTGTCAGCCAGTTGATCAGCGGCTGTCAGCCGCTTCATTAGCCACTGTCAGCCAGTTGATCAGCACCTGTCAGCTGCTTGATCAGCACCTGAAAGCCGCTTAAACAGCACCTGACAGCCTCTTGATCATTGCCTTCTCAGCTGCGGGATCAATGCCTACTCATCTGCGAATCAGCCCCTAAACAGCCGCGTGATCATAGTCTGTAAGCCGCTTGATCAGAGACTGTCAGACACTTGATCAGCGCCTAATCACCCCCTCGATCAGAGCATATTCAGCGGCGTGATCAGCACCTGTCAGCCGCTTGACAAGCTCCTATACACCACTTGATCAACACCTAATTAGCTTCGCTATCAGTATTTACTGAGCCATGCGATCATTACCTCAGCCGCATGATCTGTGCCTACTCAGCCCCGCGATCAATGTCTACTCAGCCATGCGATATGTGCCTGAAAGCCGATTGAGAAGTACTGTCAGTCACTTGATCAGCGATTATCAGCCGCTAGATCAGCATCTATTAATGACTTTATCAGCACCTTTCAGCCGCTTGATCAGCGCCTGTCAGCTGCTTGATCACCGATTATCAGCCGCTAGATCAAGATCTGTCAACGACTTGATCAGCACCTGTCAGCCACTTGATCAGCGCCTGTCAGCCACTTTATCATTGCCTAATCAGCTGCGCGATCAGCGCCTACTCAGCCGCTTGATCAGAATCTGTCAGCCAGTTGATCAGCACCTGTCAGCCGCTTGATCAGCACCTGTCAGCAGCTTTATCAGCACCTATCAGCTGCTTGATTAGCACCTGTCAGCATGTTGATCAACACCTGTCAGCCGCTTCATTAGCACCTCTCAGCCAGTTGATCAGCACCTGTCAGCTGCTTGATCATCACATATAACCGGCTTCATCAATGCCCGTCAGCTGCTTGATCATTGCCTTCTCAGCTGGGCTATCAGCGCCTACTCAGCCGCGAATCAGCCCCTACACAGACGCGTGATCATAGTCTGCCAGCCGCTTGAGCAGAGACTGTCAGGCGCTTGATCAGCGCCTAATCACCCCCTCGATCAGCGCATATTCAGCGGCGTGATCAGCACCTGTCAGCCGCTTGACAAGCTCCTATACACCACTTGATCAACACCTAATTAGCTTCGCTATCAGTATTTACTGAGCCATGCGATCATCGACTCAGCCGCATGATCTGTGCATACTCAGCCCCGCGATCAATGTCTACTCAGCCATGCGATATGTGCCTGAAAGCCGATTGAGAAGTACTGTCAGTCGCTTGATCAGCGATTATCAGCCGCTAGATCAGCATCTATTAACGACTTTATCAGCACCTTTCAGCCGCTTGATCAGCGCCTGTCAGCTGCTTGATCAGCGATTATCAGCCGCTAGATCAAGATCTGTCAACGACTTGATCAGCACCTGTCAGCCACTTGATCAGCGCCTGTCAGCCACTTTATCATTGCCTAATCAGCAGCGCGATCAGCGCCTACTCAGCCGCTTGATCAGAATCTGTCAGCCAGTTGATCAGCACCTGTCAGCCGCTTGATCAGCACCTGTCAGCAGCTTTATCAGCACCTATCAGCTGCTTGATTAGCACCTGTCAGCATGTTGATCAACACCTGTCAGCCGCTTCATTAGCACCTCTCAGCCAGTTGATCAGCACCTGTCAGCTGCTTGATCAGCACATATAACCGGCTTCATCAGTGCCCGTCAGCTGCTTGATCATTGCCTTCTCAGCTGGGCTATCAGCGCCTACTCAGCCGCGAATCAGCGCCTACACAGACGCGTGATCATAGTCTGCCAGCCGCTTGAGAAGAGACTGTCAGGCGCTTGATCAGCGCCTAATCACCCCCTCCATCAGCGCCTACTGAGCAGGGCGATCAGCACCTGTCAGGCGCTTGACAAGAACTTATACACCACTTGATCAACACCTTATTAGCTTCACTCTCAGTATTTCATGAGCCATGCGATCATGGCCTCAGCTGCATGATCTGTGCCTACTCAGCCCCGCGATCAGTGCCTACTCAGCCGTGCGATATGTGCCTGACATCCGATTGAGAAGTACTGTCACTCGCTTGATCAGTGATAATCAACCGCTAGATCAGCATCTGTCAACTACTTTATCAGCACCTTTCAGACGCTTGATCAGCGCCTATCAGCTGCTTAATTAACACTTCTCAGCCAGTTGATCAGCACCTGAGAGCCGCTTGATCAGCGCCTATCAGCTGCTTGATTAGCACCTGTCAGCCAGTTGATTAGCACCTGTCAGCCGCTTAATCAGCACCTGTCAGCAGCTTGATCAGCATCTGTCAGCAGCTTTATCAGCACCTATCAGCTGCTTGATTAGCACCTGTCAGCATGTTGATCAACACCTGTCAGCCGCTCCATTAGCAACTGTCAGCCAGTTGATCAGCACCTGTAAGCCGCTTAAACAGTGCTGCCAGCCGCTTGATCAGTGCCTTCTCAGCTGCGCCATCAATGCCTACTTAGCCGAGAAACAGCCCCTACACTGCCGGGTGATCATAGTCTGTCGGCCTCTTGATCAGAGACTGTCAGACGCTTGATCAGCGCCTAATCACCCCCTCGATCAGCGCCTATTCAGCAGCGTGATCAGCACCTGTCAGCCGCTTGACAAGCTCCTATACACCACTTGATCAACACCTAATTAGCTTCGCTATCAGTATTTACTGAGCCATGCGATGCTCGCCTCAGCCGCATGATCTGTGCCTACTCAACCCCGCGATCACTGCCTACTCAGCCGTGCGATATGTGCCTGACAGCCGATTGAGAATTACTGTCAGCCGCTTGATCAGCGATTATCAGCCGCCAGATCAGCATCTGTCAAAGATTTAACAGCACCTGTCAGCCCCTTGATCAGCGATTATTAGCCGCTAGATCAACATCTGTCAACGACTTTATCAGCACGTGTCAGCCTCTTCATCAGCGCCTGTCAGCCGCTTTATCATCGCCTAATCAGCTGCGCGATCAGCGCCTACTCAACGGCTTGATCAGTACCTGTCAGCCACTTTATCAGCACCTGTCAGCCACTCTATCAGCACCTGTCAACTGCTTGATCAGCGACCACTTTGCTGCGTGGTCAGTTCCTACTCAGCCACGTGATCCGTGACCCTCAGCCGGTTGATCAGCGCCTGTCAGCCGCTTGATCATTTCCTGCTCTGCTGGTCATTCAGCGCCTGGTCAACCACTTCATCAGTGCCTGTCAGCCACTTGACCAGTGCCCAATCAGCTGATTGAAAAGCGCCTACACAGCCGCGCGATAAGTGCCTCTCAGCCGCTTGACCAGCACCTGTCAGAAGTTTGATCAGGGCCTATCAGCCACTTGATCAGCACCTGCCAGCTGCTTGATGAGTGCCTATCAGCCGCTTGATTAGCACCTGTCAGCCAGTTGATCAGCACCTGTCAGCCCCTTGATCAGCGCCTATCAGCCGCTTGATCAGCACCTGTCAGCCGCTTGATGAGTGCCTATCAGCCGCTTGATTAGCACCTGTCAGCCAGTTGACCAGCACCTGTCAGCCGCTTGATAAGCACCTATCAGTGGCTTGATTAGCCCCTGTCAGCCAGTTGATCAGCAATTGTTAGATGCTTGTTAAACACCTGTCAGCAGCTTGATCAGCACCTGTCAGCAGCTTTATCAGCACCTGTCAGCCGCTTAATCAGCACCTGTCAGCATGTTGATCAAAACCTTTCAGCCGCTTCATTAGCAACTGTCAGCCAGTTGATCAGCGGCTGTCAGCCGCTTCATTAGCCACTGTCAGCCAGTTGATCAGCACCTGTCAGCTGCTTGATCAGCACCTGAAAGCCGCTTAAACAGCACCTGACAGCCTCTTGATCATTGCCTTCTCAGCTGCGGGATCAATGCCTACTCATCTGCGAATCAGCCCCTAAACAGCCGCGTGATCATAGTCTGTAAGCCGCTTGATCAGAGACTGTCAGACACTTGATCAGCGCCTAATCACCCCCTCGATCAGAGCATATTCAGCGGCGTGATCAGCACCTGTCAGCCGCTTGACAAGCTCCTATACACCACTTGATCAACACCTAATTAGCTTCGCTATCAGTATTTACTGAGCCATGCGATCATTACCTCAGCCGCATGATCTGTGCCTACTCAGCCCCGCGATCAATGTCTACTCAGCCATGCGATATGTGCCTGAAAGCCGATTGAGAAGTACTGTCAGTCACTTGATCAGCGATTATCAGCCGCTAGATCAGCATCTATTAATGACTTTATCAGCACCTTTCAGCCGCTTGATCAGCGCCTGTCAGCTGCTTGATCACCGATTATCAGCCGCTAGATCAAGATCTGTCAACGACTTGATCAGCACCTGTCAGCCACTTGATCAGCGCCTGTCAGCCACTTTATCATTGCCTAATCAGCTGCGCGATCAGCGCCTACTCAGCTGCTTGATCAGAATCTGTCAGCCAGTTGATCAGCACCTGTCAGCCGCTTGATCAGCACCTGTCAGCAGCTTTATCAGCACCTATCAGCTGCTTGATTAGCACCTGTCAGCATGTTGATCAACACCTGTCAGCCGCTTCATTAGCACCTCTCAGCCAGTTGATCAGCACCTGTCAGCTGCTTGATCAGCACATATAACCGGCTTCATCAATGCCCGTCAGCTGCTTGATCATTGCCTTCTCAGCTGGGCTATCAGCGCCTACTCAGCCGCGAATCAGCCCCTACACAGACGCGTGATCATAGTCTGCCAGCCGCTTGAGCAGAGACTGTCAGGCGCTTGATCAGCGCCTAATCACCCCCTCCATCAGCGCCTATTCAGCAGCGTGATCAGCACCTGTCAGCCGCTTGACAAGCTCCTATACACCACTTGATCAACACCTAATTAGCTTCGCTATCAGTATTTACTGAGCCATGCGATGCTCGCCTCAGCCGCATGATCTGTGCCTACTCAACCCCGCGATCACTGCCTACTCAGCCGTGCGATATGTGCCTGACAGCCGATTGAGAATTACTGTCAGCCGCTTGATCAGCGATTATCAGCCGCCAGATCAGCATCTGTCAAAGATTTAACAGCACCTGTCAGCCCCTTGATCAGCGATTATTAGCCGCTAGATCAACATCTGTCAACGACTTGATCAGCACTTGTCAGCCACTTCATCAGCGCCTGTCAGCCGCTTTATCATCGCCTAATCAGCTGCGCGATCAGCGCCTACTCAACGGCTTGATCAGTACCTGTCAGCCACTTTATCAGCACCTGTCAGCCACTCTATCAGCACCTGTCAACTGCTTGATCAGCGACCACTTTGCTGCGTGGTCAGTTCCTACTCAGCCACGTGATCCGTGACCCTCAGCCGGTTGATCAGCGCCTGTCAGCCGCTTGATCATTTCCTGCTCTGCTGGTCATTCAGCGCCTGGTCAACCACTTCATCAGTGCCTGTCAGCCACTTGACCAGTGCCCAATCAGCTGATTGAAAAGCGCCTACACAGCCGCGCGATAAGTGCCTCTCAGCCGCTTGACAAGCACCTGTCAGAAGTTTGATCAGGGCCTATCAGCCACTTGATCAGCACCTGCCAGCTGCTTGATGAGTGCCTATCAGCCGCTTGATTAGCACCTGTCAGCCAGTTGATCAGCACCTGTCAGCCCCTTGATCAGCGCCTATCAGCCGCTTGATCAGCACCTGTCAGCCGCTTGATGAGTGCCTATCAGCCGCTTGATTAGCACCTGTCAGCCAGTTGACCAGCACCTGTCAGCCGCTTGATAAGCGCCTATCAGTGGCTTGATTAGCCCCTGTCAGCCAGTTGATCAGCAATTGTTAGATGCTTGTTAAACACCTGTCAGCAGCTTGATCAGCACCTGTCAGCAGCTTTATCAGCACCTGTCAGCCGCTTAATCAGCACCTGTCAGCATGTTGATCAAAACCTTTCAGCCGCTTCATTAGCAACTGTCAGCCAGTTGATCAGCGGCTGTCAGCCGCTTCATTAGCCACTGTCAGCCAGTTGATCAGCACCTGTCAGCTGCTTGATCAGCACCTGAAAGCCGCTTAAACAGCACCTGACAGCCTCTTGATCATTGCCTTCTCAGCTGCGGGATCAATGCCTACTCATCTGCGAATCAGCCCCTAAACAGCCGCGTGATCATAGTCTGTAAGCCGCTTGATCAGAGACTGTCAGACACTTGATCAGCGCCTAATCACCCCCTCGATCAGCGCATATTCAGCGGCGTGACCAGCACCTGTCAGCCGCTTGACAAGCTCCTATACACCACTTGATCAACACCTAATTAGCTTCGCTATCAGTATTTACTGAGCCATGCGATCATCGCCTCAGCCGCATGATCTGTGCCTACTCAGCCCCGCGATCAATGTCTACTCAGCCATGCGATATGTGCCTGAAAGCCGATTGAGAAGTACTGTCAGTCGCTTGATCAGCGATTATCAGCCGCTAGATCAGCATCTATTAACGACTTTATCAGCACCTTTCAGCCGCTTGATCAGCGCCTGTCAGCTGCTTGATCAGCGATTATCAGCCGCTAGATCAAGATCTGTCAACGACTTGATCAGCACCTGTCATCCACTTGATCAGCGCCTGTCAGCCACTTTATCATTGCCTAATCAGCTGCGCGATCAGCGCCTACTCAGCCGCTTGATCAGAATCTGTCAGCCAGTTGATCAGCACCTGTCAGCCAGTTGATCAGCACCTGTGAGCCACTTGATCAGCACCTGTCAGCAGCTTTATCAGCACCTATCAGCTGCTTGATTAGCACCTGTCAGCATGTTGATCAACACCTGTCAGCCGCTTCATTAGCACCTCTCAGCCAGTTGATCAGCACCTGTCAGCTGCTTGATCAGCACATATAACCGGCTTCATCAGTGCCCGTCAGCTGCTTGATCATTGCCTTCTCAGCTGGGCTATCAGCGCCTACTCAGCCGCGAATCAGCCCCTACACAGACGCGTGATCATAGTCTGCCAGCCGCTTGAGCAGAGACTGTCAGGCGCTTGATCAGCGCCTAATCACCCCCTCCATCAGCGCCTATTGAGCAGGGCGATCAGCACCTGTCAGGCGCTTGACAAGAACTTATACACCACTTGATCATCACCTTATTAGCTTCACTCTCAGTATTTCCTGAGCCATGCGATCATGGCCTCAGCTGCATGATCTGTGACTACTCAGCCCCGCGATGAGTGCCTATTCAGCCGTGCGATATGTGCCTGACATCCGATTGAGAAGTACTGTCACTCGCTTGATCAGTGATAATCAGCCGCTAGATCAGCGATCATCAACCGCTAGATCAGCATCTGTCAACTATTTTATCAACACCTTTCAGACGCTTGATCAGCGCCTATCAGCTGCTTAATTAACACTTCTCAGCCAGTTGATCAGCACCTGAGAGCCGCTTGATCAGCGCCTATCAGCTGCTTGATTAGCACCTGTCAGCCAGTTGATTAGCACCTGTCAGCCGCTTAATCAGCACCTGTCAGCAGCTTGATCAGCATCTGTCAGCAGCTTTATCAGCACCTATCAGCTGCTTGATTAGCACCTGTCAGCATGTTGATCAACACCTGTCAGCCGCTTCATTAGCAACTGTCAGCCAGTTGATCAGCACCTGTCAGCTGCTTGATCAGCACCTGTAAGCCGCTTAAACAGTGCTGCCAGCCGCTTGATCAGTGCCTTCTCAGCTGCGCCATCAATGCCTACTTAGCCGAGAAACAGCCCCTACACTGCCGGGTGATCATAGTCTGTCGGCCGCTTGATCAGACACTGTCAGACGCTTGATCAGCGCCTAATTACCCCCTCGATCAGCGCCTATTCAGCAGCGTGATCAGCACCTGTCAGCCGCTTGACAAGCTCCTATACACCACTTGATCAACACCTAATTAGCTTCGCTATCAGTATTTACTGAGCCATGCGATGCTCGCCTCAGCCGCATGATCTGTGCCTACTCAACCCCGCGATCACTGCCTACTCAGCCGTGCGATATGTGCCTGACAGCCGATTGAGAATTACTGTCAGCCGCTTGATCAGCGATTATCAGCCGCCAGATCAGCATCTGTCAAAGATTTAACAGCACCTGTCAGCCCCTTGATCAGCGATTATTAGCCGCTAGATCAACATCTGTCAACGACTTTATCAGCACCTGTCAGCCACTTCATCAGCGCCTGTCAGCCGCTTTATCATCGCCTAATCAGCTGCGCGATCAGCGCCTACTCAACGGCATGATCAGTACCTGTCAGCCACTATATCAGCACCTGTCAGCCACTCTATCAGCACCTGTCAACTGCTTGATCAGCGACCATTTTGCTGCGTGATCAGTTCCTACTCAGCCACGTGATCCGTGACCCTCAGCCGGTTGATCAGCGCCTGTCAGCCGCTTGATCATTTCCTGCTCTGCTGGTCATTCAGCGCCTGGTCAACCACTTCATCAGTGCCTGTCAGCCACTTGACCAGTGCCCAATCAGCTGATTGAAAAGCGCCTACACAGCCGCGCGATAAGTGCCTCTCAGCCGCTTGACCAGCACCTGCCAGAAGTTTGATCAGGGCCTATCAGCCACTTGATCAGCACCTGCCAGCTGCTTGATGAGTGCCTATCAGCCGCTTGATTAGCACCTGTCAGCCAGTTGATCAGCACCTGTCAGCCCCTTGATCAGCGCCTATCAGCCGCTTGATTAGCCCCTGTCAGCCAGTTGATCAGCAATTGTTAGATGCTTGTTAAACACCTGTCAGCAGCTTGATCAGCACCTGTCAGCAGCTTTATCAGCACCTGTCAGCCGCTTAATCAGCATCTGTCAGCATGTTGATCAAAACCTTTCAGCCGCTTCATTAGCAACTGTCAGCCAGTTGATCAGCGGCTGTCAGCCGCTTCATTAGCCACTGTCAGCCAGTTGATCAGCACCTGTCAGCTGCTTGATCAGCACCTGAAAGCCGCTTAAACAGCACCTGACAGCCTCTTGATCATTGCCTTCTCAGCTGCGGGATCAATGCCTACTCATCTGCGAATCAGCCCCTAAACAGCCGCGTGATCATAGTCTGTAAGCCGCTTGATCAGAGACTGTCAGACACTTGATCAGCGCCTAATCACCCCCTCGATCAGCGCATATTCAGCGGCGTGACCAGCACCTGTCAGCCGCTTGACAAGCTCCTATACACCACTTGATCAACACCTAATTAGCTTCGCTATCAGTATTTACTGAGCCATGCGATCATCGCCTCAGCCGCATGATCTGTGCCTACTCAGCCCCGCGATCAATGTCTACTCAGCCATGCGATATGTGCCTGAAAGCCGATTGAGAAGTACTGTCAGTCGCTTGATCAGCGATTATCAGCCGCTAGATCAGCATCTATTAACGACTTTATCAGCACCTTTCAGCCGCTTGATCAGCGCCTGTCAGCTGCTTGATCAGCGATTATCAGCCGCTAGATCAAGATCTGTCAACGACTTGATCAGCACCTGTCAGCCACTTGATCAGCGCCTGTCAGCCACTTTATCATTGCCTAATCAGCAGCGCGATCAGCGCCTACTCAGCCGCTTGATCGGAATCTGTCAGCCAGTTGATCAGCACCTGTCAGCCGCTTGATCATCACCTGTCAGCAGCTTTATCAGCACCTATCAGCTGCTTGATTAGCACCTGTCAGCATGTTGATCAACACCTGTCAGCCGCTTCATTAGCACCTCTCAGCCAGTTGATCAGCACCTGTCAGCTGCTTGATCAGCACATATAACCGGCTTCATCAGTGCCCGTCAGCTGCTTGATCATTGCCTTCTCAGCTGGGCTATCAGCGCCTACTCAGCCGCGAATCAGCCCCTACACAGACGCGTGATCATAGTCTGCCAGCCGCTTGAGCAGAGACTGTCAGGCGCTTGATCAGCGCCTAATCACCCCCTCCATCAGCGCCTACTGAGCAGGGTGATCAGCACCTGTCAGGCGCTTGACAAGAACTTATACACCACTTGATCAACACCTTATTAGCTTCACTCTCAGTATTTTCTGAGCCATGCGATCATGGCCTCAGCTGCATGATCTGAGCCTACTCAGCCCCGCGATCCGTGCCTACTCAGCCGTGCGATATGTGCCTGACATCCGATTGAGAAGTACTGTCACTCGCTTGATCAGTGATAATCAGCCGCTAGATCAGCGATCATCAACCGCTAGATCAGCATCTGTCAACTACTTTATCAGCACCTTTCAGACGCTTGATCAGCGCCTATCAGCTGCTTAATTAACACTTCTCAGCCAGTTGATCAGCACCTGAGAGCCGCTTGATCAGCGCCTATCAGCTGCTTGATTAGCACCTGTCAGCCAGTTGATTAGCACCTGTCAGCCGCTTAATCAGCACCTGTCAGCAGCTTGATCAGCATCTGTCAGCAGCTTTATCAGCACCTATCAGCTGCTTGATTAGCACCTGTCAGCATGTTGATCAACACCTGTCAGCCGCTTCATTAGCAACTGTCAGCCAGTTGATCAGCACCTGTCAGCTGCTTGATCAGCACCTGTAAGCCGCTTAAACAGTGCTGCCAGCCGCTTGATCAGTGCCTTCTCAGCTGCGACATCAATGCCTACTTAGCCGAGAAACAGCCCCTACACTGCCGGGTGATCATAGTCTGTCGGCCGCTTGATCAGAGACTGTCAGACGCTTGATCAGCGCCTAATCACCCCCTCGATCAGCGCCTATTCAGCAGCGTGATCAGCACCTGTCAGCCGCTTGACAAGCTCCTATACACCACTTGATCAACACCTAATTAGCTTCGCTATCAGTATTTACTGAGCCATGCGATGCTCGCCTCAGCCGCATGATCTGTGCCTACTCAACCCCGCGATCACTGCCTACTCAGCCGTGCGATATGTGCCTGACAGCCGATTGAGAATTACTGTCAGCCGCTTGATCAGCGATTATCAGCCGCCAGATCAGCATCTGTCAAAGATTTAACAGCACCTGTCAGCCCCTTGATCAGCGATTATTAGCCGCTAGATCAACATCTGTCAACGACTTTATCAGCACCTGTCAGCCACTTCATCAGCGCCTGTCAGCCGCTTTATCATCGCCTAATCAGCTGCGCGATCAGTGCCTACTCAACGGCTTGATCAGTACCTGTCAGCCACTTTATCAGCACCTGTCAGCCACTCTATCAGCACCTGTCAACTGCTTGATCAGCGACCACTTTGCTGCGTGATCAGTTCCTACTCAGCCACGTGATCCGTGACCCTCAGCCGGTTGATCAGCGCATGTCAGCCGCTTGATCATTTCCTGCTCTGCTGGTCATTCAGCGCCTGGTCAACCACTTCATCAGTGCCTGTCAGCCACTTGACCAGTGCCCAATCAGCTGATTGAAAAGCGCCTACACAGCCGCGCGATAAGTGCCTCTCAGCCGCTTGACAAGCACCTGTCAGAAGTTTGATCAGGGCCTATCAGCCACTTGATCAGCACCTGCCAGCTACTTGATGAGTGCCTATCAGCCGCTTGATTAGCACCTGTCAGCCAGTTGATCAGCACCTGTCAGCCCCTTGATCAGCGCCTATCAGCCGCTTGATCAGCACCTGAAAGCCGCTTGATGAGTGCCTATCAGCCGCTTGATTAGCACCTGTCAGCCAGTTGACCAGCACCTGTCAGCCGCTTGATAAGCGCCTATCAGTGGCTTGATTAGCCCCTGTCAGCCAGTTGATCAGCAATTGTTAGATGCTTGTTAAACACCTGTCAGCAGGTTGATCAGCACCTGTCAGCAGCTTTATCAGCACCTGTCAGCCGCTTAATCAGCACCTGTCAGCATGTTGATCAAAACCTTTCACCCGCTTCATTAGCAACTGTCAGCCAGTTGATCAGTGGCTGTCAGCGGCTTCATTAGCAACTGTCAGCCAGTTGATCAGCACCTGTCAGCTGCTTGATCAGCACCTGAAAGCCGCTTAAACAGCACCTGACAGCCTCTTGATCATTGCCTTCTCAGCTGCGGGATCAATGCCTACTCATCTGCGAATCAGCCCCTAAACAGCCGCGTGATCATAGTCTGTAAGCCGCTTGATCAGAGACTGTCAGACACTTGATCAGCGCCTAATCACCCCCTCGATCAGCGCATATTCAGCGGCGTGATCAGCACCTGTCAGCCGCTTGACAAGCTCCTATACACCACTTGATCAACACCTAATTAGCTTCGCTATCAGTATTTACTGAGCCATGCGATCATCGCCTCAGCCGCATGATCTGTGCATACTCAGCCCCGCGATCAATGTCTACTCAGCCATGCGATATGTGCCTGAAAGCCCATTGAGAAGTACTGTCAGTCGCTTGATCAGCGATTATCAGCCGCTAGATCAGCATCTATTAACGACTTTATCAGCACCTTTCAGCCGCTTGATCAGCGCCTGTCAGCTGCTTGATCAGCGATTATCAGCCGCTAGATCAAGATCTGTCAACGACTTGATCAGCACCTGTCAGCCACTTGATCAGCGCCTGTCAGCCACTTTATCATTGCCTAATCAGCTGCGCGATCAGCGCCTACTCAGCCGCTTGATCAGAATCTGTCAGCCAGTTGATCAGCACCTGTCAGCCGCTTGATCAGCACCTGTCAGCAGCTTTATCAGCACCTATCAGCTGCTTGATTAGCACCTGTCAGCATGTTGATCAACACCTGTCAGCCGCTTCATTAGCACCTCTCAGCCAGTTGATCAGCACCTGTCAGCTGCTTGATCAGCACATGTAACCGGTTTCATCAGTGCCCGTCAGCTGCTTGATCATTGCCTTCTCAGCTGGGCTATCAGCGCCTACTCAGCCGCGAATCAGCCCCTACACAGACGCGTGATCATAGTCTGCCAGCCGCTTGAGCAGAGACTGTCAGGCGCTTGATCAGCGCCTAATCACCCCCTCCATCAGCGCCTATTGAGCAGGGCGATCAGCACCTGTCAGGCGCTTGACAAGAACTTATACACCACTTGATCAACACCTTATTAGCTTCACTCTCAGTATTTCCTGAGCCATGCGATCATGGCCTCAGCTGCATGATCTGTGCCTACTCAGCCCCGCGATCAGTGCCTACTCAGCCGTGCGATATGTGCCTGACATCCGATTGAGAAGTACTGTCACTCGCTTGATCAGTGATAATCAGCCGCTAGATCAGCGATCATCAACCGCTAGATCAGCATCTGTCAACTACTTTATCAGCACCTTTCAGACGCTTGATCAGCGCCTATCAGCTGCTTAATTAACACTTCTCAGCCAGTTGATCAGCACCTGAGAGCCGCTTGATCAGCGCCTATCAGCTGCTTGATTAGCACCTGTCAGCCAGTTGATTAGCACCTGTCAGCCGCTTAATCAGCACCTGTCAGCAGCTTGATCAGCATCTGTCATCAGCTTTATCAGCACCTATCAGCTGCTTGATTAGCACCTGTCAGCATGTTGATCAACACCTGTCAGCCGCTTCATTAGCAACTGTCAGCCAGTTGTTCAGCACCTGTAAGCCGCTTAAACAGTGCTGCCAGCCACTTGATCAGTGCCTTCTCAGCTGCGCCATCAATGCCTACTTAGCCGAGAAACAGCCCCTACACTGCCGGGTGATCATAGTCTGTCGGCCGCTTGATCAGAGACTGTCAGACGCTTGATCAGCGCCTAATCACCCCCTCGAACAGCGCCTATTCAGCAGCGTGATCAGCACCTGTCAGCCGCTTGACAAGCTCCTATACACCACTTGATCAACACCTAATTAGCTTCGCTATCAGTATTTACTGAGCCATGCGATGCTCGCCTCAGCCGCATGATCTGTGCCTACTCAACCCCGCGATCACTGCCTACTCAGCCGTGCGATATGTGCCTGACAGCCGATTGAGGATTACTGTCAGCCGCTTGATCAGCGATTATCAGCCGCCAGATCAGCATCTGTCAAAGATTTAACAGCACCTGTCAGCCCCTTGATCAGCGATTATTAGCCGCTAGATCAACATCTGTCAACGACTTTATCAGCACTTGTCAGCCACTTCATCAGCGCCTGTCAGCCACTTTATCATCGCCTAATCAGCTGCGCGATCAGCGCCTACTCAACGGCTTGATCAGTACCTGTCAGCCACTTTATCAGCACCTGTCAGCCACTCTATCAGCACCTGTCAACTGCTTGATCAGCGACCACTTTGCTGCGTGGTCAGTTCCTACTCAGCCACGTGATCCGTGACCCTCAGCCGGTTGATCAGCGCCTGTCAGCTGCTTGATCATTTCCTGCTCTGCTGGTCATTCAGCGCCTGGTCAACCACTTCATCAGTGCCTGTCAGCCACTTGACCAGTGCCCAATCAGCTGATTGAAAAGCGCCTACACAGCCGCGCGATAAGTGCCTCTCAGCCGCTTGACCAGCACCTGCCAGAAGTTTGATCAGGGCCTATCAGCCACTTGATCAGCACCTGCCAGCTGCTTGATGAGTGCCTATCAGCCGCTTGATTAGCACCTGTCAGACAGTTGATCAGCACCTGTCAGCCCCTTGATCAGCGCCTATCAGCCGCTTGATCAGCACCTGTCAGCCGCTTGATGAGTGCCTATCAGCCGCTTGATTAGCACCTGTCAGCCAGTTGACCAGCACCTGTCAGCATGTTGATCAAAACCTTTCAGCCGCTTCATTAGCAACTGTCAGCCAGTTGATCAGCGGCTGTCAGCCGCTTCATTAGCCACTGTCAGCCAGTTGATCAGCACCTGTCAGCTGCTTGATCAGCACCTGAAAGCCGCTTAAACAGCACCTGACAGCCTCTTGATCATTGCCTTCTCAGCTGCGGGATCAATGCCTACTCATCTGCGAATCAGCCCCTAAACAGCCGCGTGATCATAGTCTGTAAGCCGCTTGATCAGAGACTGTCAGACACTTGATCAGCGCCTAATCACCCCCTCGATCAGCGCATATTCAGCGGCGTGACCAGCACCTGTCAGCCGCTTGACAAGCTCCTATACACCACTTGATCAACACCTAATTAGCTTCGCTATCATTATTTACTGAGCCATGCGATCATCGCCTCAGCCGCATGATCTGTGCCTACTCAGCCCCGCGATCAATGTCTACTCAGTCATGCGATATGTGCCTGAAAGCCGATTGAGAAGTACTGTCAGTCGCTTGATCAGCGATTATCAGCCGCTAGATCAGCATCTATTAACGACTTTATCAGCACGTTTCAGCCGCTTGATCAGCGCATGTCAGCTGCTTGATCAGCGATTATCAGCCGCTAGATCAAGATCTGTCAACGACTTGATCAGCACCTGTCATCCACTTGATCAGCGCCTGTCAGCCACTTTATCATTGCCTAATCAGCTGCGCGATCAGCGCCTACTCAGCCGCTTGATCAGAATCTGTCAGCCAGTTGATCAGCACCTGTCAGCCAGTTGATCAGCACCTGTGAGCCACTTGATCAGCACCTGTCAGCAGCTTTATCAGCACCTATCAGCTGCTTGATTAGCACCTGTCAGCATGTTGATCAACACATGTCAGCCGCTTCATTAGCACCTCTCAGCCAGTTGATCAGCACCTGTCAGCTGCTTGATCAGCACATATAACCGGCTTCATCAGTGCCCGTCAGCTGCTTGATCATTGCCTTCTCAGCTGGGCTATCAGCGCCTACTCAGCCGCGAATCAGCCCCTACACAGACGCGTGATCATAGTCTGCCAGCCGCTTGAGCAGAGACTGTCAGGCGCTTGATCAGCGCCTAATCACCCCCTCCATCAGCGCCTATTGAGCAGGGCGATCAGCACCTGTCAGGCGCTTGACAAGAACTTATACACCACTTGATCAACACCTTATTAGCTTCACTCTCAGTATTTCCTGAGCCATGCGATCATGGCCTCAGCTGCATGATCTGTGACTACTCAGCCCCGCGATCAGTGCCTACTCAGCCGTGCGATATGTGCCTGACATCCGATTGAGAAGTACTGTCACTCGCTTGATCAGTGATAATCAGCCGCTAGATCAGCGATCATCAACCGCTAGATCAGCATCTGTCAACTATTTTATCAACACCTTTCAGACGCTTGATCAGCGCCTATCAGCTGCTTAATTAACACTTCTCAGCCAGTTGATCAGCACCTGAGAGCCGCTTGATCAGCGCCTATCAGCTGCTTGATTAGCACCTGTCAGCCAGTTGATTAGCACCTGTCAGCCGCTTAATCAGCACCTGTCAGCAGCTTGATCAGCATCTGTCAGCAGCTTTATCAGCACCTATCAGCTGCTTGATTAGCACCTGTCAGCATGTTGATCAACACCTGTCAGCCGCTTCATTAGCAACTGTCAGCCAGTTGATCAGCACCTGTCAGCTGCTTGATCAGCACCTGTAAGCCGCTTAAACAGTGCTGCCAGCCGCTTGATCAGTGCCTTCTCAGCTGCGCCATCAATGCCTACTTAGCCGAGAAACAGCCCCTACACTGCCGGGTGATCATAGTCTGTCGGCCGCTTGATCAGAGACTGTCAGACGCTTGATCAGCGCCTAATCACCCCCTCGATCAGCGCCTATTCAGCAGCGTGATCAGCACCTGTCAGCCGCTTGACAAGCTCCTATACACCACTTGATCAACACCTAATTAGCTTCGCTATCAGTATTTACTGAGCCATGCGATGCTCGCCTCAGCCGCATGATCTGTGCCTACTCAACCCCGCGATCACTGCCTACTCAGCCGTGCGATATGTGCCTGACAGCCGATTGAGAATTACTGTCAGCCGCTTGATCAGCGATTATCAGCCGCCAGATCAGCATCTGTCAAAGATTTAACAGCACCTGTCAGCCCCTTGATCAGCGATTATTAGCCGCTAGGTCAACATCTGTCATCGACTTTATCAGCACCTGTCAGCCACTTCATCAGCGCCTGTCAGCCACTTTATCATCGCCTAATCAGCTGCGCGATCAGCGCCTACTCAACGGCTTGATCAGTACCTGTCAGCCACTATATCAGCACCTGTCAGCCACTCTATCAGCACCTGTCAACTGCTTGATCAGCGACCACTTTGTTGCGTGATCAGTTCCTACTCAGCCACGTGATCCGTGACCCTCAGCCGGTTGATCAGCGCCTGTCAGCCGCTTGATCATTTCCTGCTCTGCTGGTCATTCAGCGCCTGGTCAACCACTTCATCAGAGCCTGTCAGCCACTTGACCAGTGCCCAATCAGCTGATTGAAAAGCGCCTACACAGCCGCGCGATAAGTGCCTCTCAGCCGCTTGACCAGCACCTGCCAGAAGTTTGATCAGGGCCTATCAGCCACTTGATCAGCACCTGCCAGCTGCTTGATGAGTGCCTATCAGCCGCTTGATTAGCACCTGTCAGCCAGTTGATCAGCACCTGTCAGCCCCTTGATCAGCGCCTATCAGCCGCTTGATTAGCCCCTGTCAGCCAGTTGATCAGCAATTGTTAGATGCTTGTTAAACACCTGTCAGCAGCTTGATCAGCACCTGTCAGCAGCTTTATCAGCACCTGTCAGCCGCTTAATCAGCACCTGTCAGCATGTTGATCAAAACCTTTCAGCCGCTTCATTAGCAACTGTCAGCCAGTTGATCAGCGGCTGTCAGCCGCTTCATTAGCCACTGTCAGCCAGTTGATCAGCACCTGTCAGCTGCTTGATCAGCACCTGAAAGCCGCTTAAACAGCACCTGACAGCCTCTTGATCATTGCCTTCTCAGCTGCGGGATCAATGCCTACTCATCTGCGAATCAGCCCCTAAACAGCCGCGTGATCATAGTCTGTAAGCCGCTTGATCAGAGACTGTCAGACACTTGATCAGCGCCTAATCACCCCCTCGATCAGCGCATATTCAGCGGCGTGACCAGCACCTGTCAGCCGCTTGACAAGCTCCTATACACCACTTGATCAACACCTTATTAGCTTCACTCTCAGTATTTTCTGAGCCATGCGATCATGGCCTCAGCTGCATGATCTGAGCCTACTCAGCCCCGCGATCCGTGCCTACTCAGCCGTGCGATATGTGCCTGACATCCGATTGAGAAGTACTGTCACTCGCTTGATCAGTGATAATCAGCCGCTAGATCAGCGATCATCAACCGCTAGATCAGCATCTGTCAACTACTTTATCAGCACCTTTCAGACGCTTGATCAGCGCCTATCAGCTGCTTAATTAACACTTCTCAGCCAGTTGATCAGCACCTGAGAGCCGCTTGATCAGCGCCTATCAGCTGCTTGATTAGCACCTGTCAGCCAGTTGATTAGCACCTGTCAGCCGCTTAATCAGCACCTGTCAGCAGCTTGATCAGCATCTGTCAGCAGCTTTATCAGCACCTATCAGCTGCTTGATTAGCACCTGTCAGCATGTTGATCAACACCTGTCAGCCGCTTCATTAGCAACTGTCAGCCAGTTGATCAGCACCTGTCAGCTGCTTGATCAGCACCTGTAAGCCGCTTAAACAGTGCTGCCAGCCGCTTGATCAGTGCCTTCTCAGCTGCGACATCAATGCCTACTTAGCCGAGAAACAGCCCCTACACTGCCGGGTGATCATAGTCTGTCGGCCGCTTGATCAGAGACTGTCAGACGCTTGATCAGCGCCTAATCACCCCCTCGATCAGCGCCTATTCAGCAGCGTGATCAGCACCTGTCAGCCGCTTGACAAGCTCCTATACACCACTTGATCAACACCTAATTAGCTTCGCTATCAGTATTTACTGAGCCATGCGATGCTCGCCTCAGCCGCATGATCTGTGCCTACTCAACCCCGCGATCACTGCCTACTCAGCCGTGCGATATGTGCCTGACAGCCGATTGAGAATTACTGTCAGCCGCTTGATCAGCGATTATCAGCCGCCAGATCAGCATCTGTCAAAGATTTAACAGCACCTGTCAGCCCCTTGATCAGCGATTATTAGCCGCTAGATCAACATCTGTCAACGACTTTATCAGCACCTGTCAGCCACTTCATCAGCGCCTGTCAGCCGCTTTATCATCGCCTAATCAGCTGCGCGATCAGTGCCTACTCAACGGCTTGATCAGTACCTGTCAGCCACTTTATCAGCACCTGTCAGCCACTCTATCAGCACCTGTCAACTGCTTGATCAGCGACCACTTTGCTGCGTGATCAGTTCCTACTCAGCCACGTGATCCGTGACCCTCAGCCGGTTGATCAGCGCATGTCAGCCGCTTGATCATTTCCTGCTCTGCTGGTCATTCAGCGCCTGGTCAACCACTTCATCAGTGCCTGTCAGCCACTTGACCAGTGCCCAATCAGCTGATTGAAAAGCGCCTACACAGCCGCGCGATAAGTGCCTCTCAGCCGCTTGACAAGCACCTGTCAGAAGTTTGATCAGGGCCTATCAGCCACTTGATCAGCACCTGCCAGCTACTTGATGAGTGCCTATCAGCCGCTTGATTAGCACCTGTCAGCCAGTTGATCAGCACCTGTCAGCCCCTTGATCAGCGCCTATCAGCCGCTTGATCAGCACCTGAAAGCCGCTTGATGAGTGCCTATCAGCCGCTTGATTAGCACCTGTCAGCCAGTTGACCAGCACCTGTCAGCCGCTTGATAAGCGCCTATCAGTGGCTTGATTAGCCCCTGTCAGCCAGTTGATCAGCAATTGTTAGATGCTTGTTAAACACCTGTCAGCAGGTTGATCAGCACCTGTCAGCAGCTTTATCAGCACCTGTCAGCCGCTTAATCAGCACCTGTCAGCATGTTGATCAAAACCTTTCACCCGCTTCATTAGCAACTGTCAGCCAGTTGATCAGTGGCTGTCAGCGGCTTCATTAGCAACTGTCAGCCAGTTGATCAGCACCTGTCAGCTGCTTGATCAGCACCTGAAAGCCGCTTAAACAGCACCTGACAGCCTCTTGATCATTGCCTTCTCAGCTGCGGGATCAATGCCTACTCATCTGCGAATCAGCCCCTAAACAGCCGCGTGATCATAGTCTGTAAGCCGCTTGATCAGAGACTGTCAGACACTTGATCAGCGCCTAATCACCCCCTCGATCAGCGCATATTCAGCGGCGTGATCAGCACCTGTCAGCCGCTTGACAAGCTCCTATACACCACTTGATCAACACCTAATTAGCTTCGCTATCAGTATTTACTGAGCCATGCGATCATCGCCTCAGCCGCATGATCTGTGCATACTCAGCCCCGCGATCAATGTTTACTCAGCCATGCGATATGTGCCTGAAAGCCCATTGAGAAGTACTGTCAGTCGCTTGATCAGCGATTATCAGCCGCTAGATCAGCATCTATTAACGACTTTATCAGCACCTTTCAGCCGCTTGATCAGCGCCTGTCAGCTGCTTGATCAGCGATTATCAGCCGCTAGATCAAGATCTGTCAACGACTTGATCAGCACCTGTCAGCCACTTGATCAGCGCCTGTCAGCCACTTTATCATTGCCTAATCAGCTGCGCGATCAGCGCCTACTCAGCCGCTTGATCAGAATCTGTCAGCCAGTTGATCAGCACCTGTCAGCCGCTTGATCAGCACCTGTCAGCAGCTTTATCAGCACCTATCAGCTGCTTGATTAGCACCTGTCAGCATGTTGATCAACACCTGTCAGCCGCTTCATTAGCACCTCTCAGCCAGTTGATCAGCACCTGTCAGCTGCTTGATCAGCACATGTAACCGGTTTCATCAGTGCCCGTCAGCTGCTTGATCATTGCCTTCTCAGCTGGGCTATCAGCGCCTACTCAGCCGCGAATCAGCCCCTACACAGACGCGTGATCATAGTCTGCCAGCCGCTTGAGCAGAGACTGTCAGGCGCTTGATCAGCGCCTAATCACCCCCTCCATCAGCGCCTATTGAGCAGGGCGATCAGCACCTGTCAGGCGCTTGACAAGAACTTATACACCACTTGATCAACACCTTATTAGCTTCACTCTCAGTATTTCCTGAGCCATGCGATCATGGCCTCAGCTGCATGATCTGTGCCTACTCAGCCCCGCGATCAGTGCCTACTCAGCCGTGCGATATGTGCCTGACATCCGATTGAGAAGTACTGTCACTCGCTTGATCAGTGATAATCAGCCGCTAGATCAGCGATCATCAACCGCTAGATCAGCATCTGTCAACTACTTTATCAGCACCTTTCAGACGCTTGATCAGCGCCTATCAGCTGCTTAATTAACACTTCTCAGCCAGTTGATCAGCACCTGAGAGCCGCTTGATCAGCGCCTATCAGCTGCTTGATTAGCACCTGTCAGCCAGTTGATTAGCACCTGTCAGCCGCTTAATCAGCACCTGTCAGCAGCTTGATCAGCATCTGTCATCAGCTTTATCAGCACCTATCAGCTGCTTGATTAGCACCTGTCAGCATGTTGATCAACACCTGTCAGCCGCTTCATTAGCAACTGTCAGCCAGTTGTTCAGCACCTGTAAGCCGCTTAAACAGTGCTGCCAGCCACTTGATCAGTGCCTTCTCAGCTGCGCCATCAATGCCTACTTAGCCGAGAAACAGCCCCTACACTGCCGGGTGATCATAGTCTGTCGGCCGCTTGATCAGAGACTGTCAGACGCTTGATCAGCGCCTAATCACCCCCTCGAACAGCGCCTATTCAGCAGCGTGATCAGCACCTGTCAGCCGCTTGACAAGCTCCTATACACCACTTGATCAACACCTAATTAGCTTCGCTATCAGTATTTACTGAGCCATGCGATGCTCGCCTCAGCCGCATGATCTGTGCCTACTCAACCCCGCGATCACTGCCTACTCAGCCGTGCGATATGTGCCTGACAGCCGATTGAGAATTACTGTCAGCCGCTTGATCAGCGATTATCAGCCGCCAGATCAGCATCTGTCAAAGATTTAACAGCACCTGTCAGCCCCTTGATCAGCGATTATTAGCCGCTAGATCAACATCTGTCAACGACTTTATCAGCACTTGTCAGCCACTTCATCAGCGCCTGTCAGCCACTTTATCATCGCCTAATCAGCTGCGCGATCAGCGCCTACTCAACGGCTTGATCAGTACCTGTCAGCCACTTTATCAGCACCTGTCAGCCACTCTATCAGCACCTGTCAACTGCTTGATCAGCGACCACTTTGCTGCGTGGTCAGTTCCTACTCAGCCACGTGATCCGTGACCCTCAGCCGGTTGATCAGCGCCTGTCAGCTGCTTGATCATTTCCTGCTCTGCTGGTCATTCAGCGCCTGGTCAACCACTTCATCAGTGCCTGTCAGCCACTTGACCAGTGCCCAATCAGCTGATTGAAAAGCGCCTACACAGCCGCGCGATAAGTGCCTCTCAGCCGCTTGACCAGCACCTGCCAGAAGTTTGATCAGGGCCTATCAGCCACTTGATCAGCACCTGCCAGCTGCTTGATGAGTGCCTATCAGCCGCTTGATTAGCACCTGTCAGACAGTTGATCAGCACCTGTCAGCCCCTTGATCAGCGCCTATCAGCCGCTTGATCAGCACCTGTCAGCCGCTTGATGAGTGCCTATCAGCCGCTTGATTAGCACCTGTCAGCCAGTTGACCAGCACCTGTCAGCATGTTGATCAAAACCTTTCAGCCGCTTCATTAGCAACTGTCAGCCAGTTGATCAGCGGCTGTCAGCCGCTTCATTAGCCACTGTCAGCCAGTTGATCAGCACCTGTCAGCTGCTTGATCAGCACCTGAAAGCCGCTTAAACAGCACCTGACAGCCTCTTGATCATTGCCTTCTCAGCTGCGGGATCAATGCCTACTCATCTGCGAATCAGCCCCTAAACAGCCGCGTGATCATAGTCTGTAAGCCGCTTGATCAGAGACTGTCAGACACTTGATCAGCGCCTAATCACCCCCTCGATCAGCGCATATTCAGCGGCGTGACCAGCACCTGTCAGCCGCTTGACAAGCTCCTATACACCACTTGATCAACACCTAATTAGCTTCGCTATCATTATTTACTGAGCCATGCGATCATCGCCTCAGCCGCATGATCTGTGCCTACTCAGCCCCGCGATCAATGTCTACTCAGTCATGCGATATGTGCCTGAAAGCCGATTGAGAAGTACTGTCAGTCGCTTGATCAGCGATTATCAGCCGCTAGATCAGCATCTATTAACGACTTTATCAGCACGTTTCAGCCGCTTGATCAGCGCGTGTCAGCTGCTTGATCAGCGATTATCAGCCGCTAGATCAAGATCTGTCAACGACTTGATCAGCACCTGTCATCCACTTGATCAGCGCCTGTCAGCCACTTTATCATTGCCTAATCAGCTGCGCGATCAGCGCCTACTCAGCCGCTTGATCAGAATCTGTCAGCCAGTTGATCAGCACCTGTCAGCCAGTTGATCAGCACCTGTGAGCCACTTGATCAGCACCTGTCAGCAGCTTTATCAGCACCTATCAGCTGCTTGATTAGCACCTGTCAGCATGTTGATCAACACATGTCAGCCGCTTCATTAGCACCTCTCAGCCAGTTGATCAGCACCTGTCAGCTGCTTGATCAGCACATATAACCGGCTTCATCAGTGCCCGTCAGCTGCTTGATCATTGCCTTCTCAGCTGGGCTATCAGCGCCTACTCAGCCGCGAATCAGCCCCTACACAGACGCGTGATCATAGTCTGCCAGCCGCTTGAGCAGAGACTGTCAGGCGCTTGATCAGCGCCTAATCACCCCCTCCATCAGCGCCTATTGAGCAGGGCGATCAGCACCTGTCAGGCGCTTGACAAGAACTTATACACCACTTGATCAACACCTTATTAGCTTCACTCTCAGTATTTCCTGAGCCATGCGATCATGGCCTCAGCTGCATGATCTGTGACTACTCAGCCCCGCGATCAGTGCCTACTCAGCCGTGCGATATGTGCCTGACATCCGATTGAGAAGTACTGTCACTCGCTTGATCAGTGATAATCAGCCGCTAGATCAGCGATCATCAACCGCTAGATCAGCATCTATCAACTATTTTATCAACACCTTTCAGACGCTTGATCAGCGCCTATCAGCTGCTTAATTAACACTTCTCAGCCAGTTGATCAGCACCTGAGAGCCGCTTGATCAGCGCCTATCAGCTGCTTGATTAGCACCTGTCAGCCAGTTGATTAGCACCTGTCAGCCGCTTAATCAGCACCTGTCAGCAGCTTGATCAGCATCTGTCAGCAGCTTTATCAGCACCTATCAGCTGCTTGATTAGCACCTGTCAGCATGTTGATCAACACCTGTCAGCCGCTTCATTAGCAACTGTCAGCCAGTTGATCAGCACCTGTCAGCTGCTTGATCAGCACCTGTAAGCCGCTTAAACAGTGCTGCCAGCCGCTTGATCAGTGCCTTCTCAGCTGCGCCATCAATGCCTACTTAGCCGAGAAACAGCCCCTACACTGCCGGGTGATCATAGTCTGTCGGCCGCTTGATCAGAGACTGTCAGACGCTTGATCAGCGCCTAATCACCCCCTCGATCAGCGCCTATTCAGCAGCGTGATCAGCACCTGTCAGCCGCTTGACAAGCTCCTATACACCACTTGATCAACACCTAATTAGCTTCGCTATCAGTATTTACTGAGCCATGCGATGCTCGCCTCAGCCGCATGATCTGTGCCTACTCAACCCCGCGATCACTGCCTACTCAGCCGTGCGATATGTGCCTGACAGCCGATTGAGAATTACTGTCAGCCGCTTGATCAGCGATTATCAGCCGCCAGATCAGCATCTGTCAAAGATTTAACAGCACCTGTCAGCCCCTTGATCAGCGATTATTAGCCGCTAGGTCAACATCTGTCATCGACTTTATCAGCACCTGTCAGCCACTTCATCAGCGCCTGTCAGCCACTTTATCATCGCCTAATCAGCTGCGCGATCAGCGCCTACTCAACGGCTTGATCAGTACCTGTCAGCCACTATATCAGCACCTGTCAGCCACTCTATCAGCACCTGTCAACTGCTTGATCAGCGACCACTTTGTTGCGTGATCAGTTCCTACTCAGCCACGTGATCCGTGACCCTCAGCCGGTTGATCAGCGCCTGTCAGCCGCTTGATCATTTCCTGCTCTGCTGGTCATTCAGCGCCTGGTCAACCACTTCATCAGAGCCTGTCAGCCACTTGACCAGTGCCCAATCAGCTGATTGAAAAGCGCCTACACAGCCGCGCGATAAGTGCCTCTCAGCCGCTTGACCAGCACCTGCCAGAAGTTTGATCAGGGCCTATCAGCCACTTGATCAGCACCTGCCAGCTGCTTGATGAGTGCCTATCAGCCGCTTGATTAGCACCTGTCAGCCAGTTGATCAGCACCTGTCAGCCCCTTGATCAGCGCCTATCAGCCGCTTGATTAGCCCCTGTCAGCCAGTTGATCAGCAATTGTTAGATGCTTGTTAAACACCTGTCAGCAGCTTGATCAGCACCTGTCAGCAGCTTTATCAGCACCTGTCAGCCGCTTAATCAGCACCTGTCAGCATGTTGATCAAAACCTTTCAGCCGCTTCATTAGCAACTGTCAGCCAGTTGATCAGCGGCTGTCAGCCGCTTCATTAGCCACTGTCAGCCAGTTGATCAGCACCTGTCAGCTGCTTGATCAGCACCTGAAAGCCGCTTAAACAGCACCTGACAGCCTCTTGATCATTGCCTTCTCAGCTGCGGGATCAATGCCTACTCATCTGCGAATCAGCCCCTAAACAGCCGCGTGATCATAGTCTGTAAGCCGCTTGATCAGAGACTGTCAGACACTTGATCAGCGCCTAATCACCCCCTCGATCAGCGCATATTCAGCGGCGTGACCAGCACCTGTCAGCCGCTTGACAAGCTCCTATACACCACTTGATCAACACCTAATTAGCTTCGCTATCAGTATTTACTGAGCCATGCGATCATCGCCTCAGCCGCATGATCTGTGCCTACTCAGCCCCGCGATCAATGTCTACTCAGCCATGCGATATGTGCCTGAAAGCCGATTGAGAAGTACTGTCAGTCGCTTGATCAGCGATTATCAGCCGCTAGATCAGCATCTATTAACGACTTTATCAGCACCTTTCAGCCGCTTGATCAGCGCCTGTCAGCTGCTTGATCAGCGATTATCAGCCGCTAGATCAAGATCTGTCAACGACTTGATCATCACCTGTCAGCCACTTGATCAGCGCCTGTCAGCCACTTTATCATTGCCTAATCAGCTGCGCGATCAGCGCCTACTCAGCCGCTTGATCGGAATCTGTCAGCCAGTTGATCAGCACCTGTCAGCCGCTTGATCATCACCTGTCAGCAGCTTTATCAGCACCTATCAGCTGCTTGATTAGCACCTGTCAGCATGTTGATCAACACCTGTTAGCCGCTTCATTAGCACCTCTCAGCCAGTTGATCAGCACCTGTCAGCTGCTTGATCAGCACATATAACCGGCTTCATCAGTGCCCGTCAGCTGCTTGATCATTGCCTTCTCAGCTGGGCTATCAGCGCCTACTCAGCCGCGAATCAGCCCCTACACAGACGCGTGATCATAGTCTGCCAGCCGCTTGAGCAGAGACTGTCAGGCGCTTGATCAGCGCCTAATCACCCCCTCCATCAGCGCCTACTGAGCAGGGTGATCAGCACCTGTCAGGCGCTTGACAAGAACTTATACACCACTTGATCAACATCTTATTAGCTTCACTCTCAGTATTTTCTGAGCCATGCGATCATGGCCTCAGCTGCATGATCTGTGCCTACTAGTACAGCCCCGCGATCAGTGCCTACTCAGCCGTGCGATATGTGCCTGACATCCGATTGAGAAGTACTGTCACTCGCTTGATCAGTGATAATCAGCCGCTAGATCAGCGATCATCAACCGCTAGATCAGCATCTGTCAACTACTTTATCAGCACCTTTCAGACGCTTGATCAGCGCCTATCAGCTGCTTAATTAACACTTCTCAGCCAGTTGATCAGCACCTGAGAGCCGCTTGATCAGCGCCTATCAGCTGCTTGATTAGCACCTGTCAGCCAGTTGATTAGCACCTGTCAGCCGCTTAATCAGCACCTGTCAGCAGCTTGATCAGCATCTGTCAGCAGCTTTATCAGCACCTATCAGCTGCTTGATTAGCACCTGTCAGCATGTTGATCAACACCTGTCAGCCGCTTCATTAGCAACTGTCAGCCAGTTGATCAGCACCTGTCAGCTGCTTGATCAGCACCTGTAAGCCGCTTAAACAGTGCTGCCAGCCGCTTGATCAGTGCCTTCTCAGCTGCGCCATCAATGCCTACTTAGCCGAGAAACAGCCCCTACACTGCCGGGTGATCATAGTCTGTCGGCCGCTTGATCAGAGACTGTCAGACGCTTGATCAGCGCCTAATCACCCCCTCGATCAGCGCCTATTCAGCAGCGTGATCAGCACCTGTCAGCCGCTTGACAAGCTCCTATACACCACTTGATCAACACCTAATTAGCTTCGCTATCAGTATTTACTGAGCCATGCGATGCTCGCCTCAGCCGCATGATCTGTGCCTACTCAACCCCGCGATCACTGCCTACTCAGCCGTGTGATATGTGCCTGACAGCCGATTGAGAATTACTGTCAGCCGCTTGATCAGCGATTATCAGCCGCCAGATCAGCATCTGTCAAAGATTTAACAGCACCTGTCAGCCCCTTGATCAGCGATTATTAGCCGCTAGATCAACATCTGTCAACGACTTTATCAGCACCTGTCAGCCACTTCATCAGCGCCTGTCAGCCGCTTTATCATCGCCTAATCAGCTGCGCGATCAGTGCCTACTCAACGGCTTGATCAGTACCTGTCAGCCACTTTATCAGCACCTGTCAGCCACTCTATCAGCACCTGTCAACTGCTTGATCAGCGACCACTTTGCTGCGTGATCAGTTCCTACTCAGCCACGTGATCCGTGACCCTCAACCGGTTGATCAGCGCATGTCAGCCGCTTGATCATTTCCTGCTCTGCTGGTCATTCAGCGCCTGGTCAACCACTTCATCAGTGCCTGTCAGCCACTTGACCAGTGCCCAATCAGCTGATTGAAAAGCGCCTACACAGCCGCGCGATAAGTGCCTCTCAGCCGCTTGACAAGCACCTGTCAGAAGTTTGATCAGGGCCTATCAGCCACTTGATCAGCACCTGCCAGCTACTTGATGAGTGCCTATCAGCCGCTTGATTAGCACCTGTCAGCCAGTTGATCAGCACCTGTCAGCCCCTTGATCAGCGCCTATCAGCCGCTTGATCAGCACCTGAAAGCCGCTTGATGAGTGCCTATCAGCCGCTTGATTAGCACCTGTCAGCCAGTTGACCAGCACCTGTCAGCCGCTTGATAAGCGCCTATCAGTGGCTTGATTAGCCCCTGTCAGCCAGTTGATCAGCAATTGTTAGATGCTTGTTAAACACCTGTCAGCAGGTTGATCAGCACCTGTCAGCAGCTTTATCAGCACTTGTCAGCCGCTTAATCAGCACCTGTCAGCATGTTGATCAAAACCTTTCACCCGCTTCATTAGCAACTGTCAGCCAGTTGATCAGTGGCTGTCAGCGGCTTCATTAGCAACTGTCAGCCAGTTGATCAGCACCTGTCAGCTGCTTGATCAGCACCTGAAATCCGCTTAAACAGCACCTGACAGCCTCTTGATCATTGCCTTCTCAGCTGCGGGATCAATGCCTACTCATCTGCGAATCAGCCCCTAAACAGCCGCGTGATCATAGTCTGTAAGCCGCTTGATCAGAGACTGTCAGACACTTGATCAGCGCCTAATCACCCCCTCGATCAGCGCATATTCAGCGGCGTGATCAGCACCTGTCAGCCGCTTGACAAGCTCCTATACACCACTTGATCAACACCTAATTAGCTTCGCTATCAGTATTTACTGAGCCATGCGATCATCGCCTCAGCCGCATGATCTGTGCCTACTCAGCCCCGCGATCAATGTCTACTCAGTCATGCGATATGTGCCTGAAAGCCGATTGAGAAGTACTGTCAGTCGCTTGATCAGCGATTATCAGCCGCTAGATCAGCATCTATTAATGACTTTATCAGCACCTTTCAGCCGCTTGATCAGCGCCTGTCAGCTGCTTGATCAGCGATTATCAGCCGCTAGATCAAGATCTGTCAACGACTTGATCAGCACCTGTCAGCCACTTGATCAGCGCCTGTCAGCCACTTTATCATTGCCTAATCAGCTGCGCGATCAGCGCCTACTCAGCCGCTTGATCAGAATCTGTCAGCCAGTTGATCAGCACCTGTCAGCCGCTTGATCAGCACCTGTCAGCAGCTTTATCAGCACCTATCAGCTGCTTGATTAGCACCTGTCAGCATGTTGATCAACACCTGTCAGCCGCTTCATTAGCACCTCTCAGCCAGTTGATCAGCACCTGTCAGCTGCTTGATCAGCACATGTAACCGGCTTCATCAGTGCCCGTCAGCTGCTTGATCATTGCCTTCTCAGCTGGGCTATCAGCGCCTACTCAGCCGCGAATCAGCCCCTACACAGACGCGTGATCATAGTCTGCCAGCCGCTTGAGCAGAGACCGTCAGGCGCTTGATCAGCGCCTAATCACCCCCTCCATCAGCGCCTATTGAGCAGGGCGATCAGCACCTGTCAGGCGCTTGACAAGAACTTATACACCACTTGATCAACACCTTATTAGCTTCACTCTCAGTATTTCCTGAGCCATGCGATCATGGCCTCAGCTGCATGATCTGTGCCTACTCAGCCCCGCGATCAGTGCCTACTCAGCCGTGCGATATGTGCCTGACATCCGATTGAGAAGTACTGTCACTCGCTTGATCAGTGATAATCAGCCGCTAGATCAGCGATCATCAACCGCTAGATCAGCATCTGTCAAGTACTTTATCAGCACCTTTCAGACGCTTGATCAGCGCCTATCAGCTGCTTAATTAACACTTCTCAGCCAGTTGATCAGCACCTGAGAGCCGCTTGATCAGCGCCTATCAGCTGCTTGATTAGCACCTGTCAGCCAGTTGATTAGCACCTGTCAGCCGCTTAATCAGCACCTGTCAGCAGCTTGATCAGCATCTGTCAGCAGCTTTATCAGCACCTATCAGCTGCTTGATTAGCACCTGTCAGCATGTTGATCAACACCTGTCAGCCGCTTCATTAGCAACTGTCAGCCAGTTGATCAGCACCTGTAAGCCGCTTAAACAGTGCTGCCAGCCGCTTGATCAGTGCCTTCTCAGCTGCACCATCAATGCCTACTTAGCCGAGAAACAGCCCCTACACTGCCGGGTGATCATAGTCTGTCGGCCGCTTGATCAGAGACTGTCAGACGCTTGATCAGCGCCTAATCACCCCCTCGATCAGCGCCTATTCAGCAGCGTGATCAGCACCTGTCAGCCGCTTGACAAGCTCCTATACACCACTTGATCAACACCTAATTAGCTTCGCTATCAGTATTTACTGAGCCATGCGATGCTCGCCTCAGCCGCATGATCTGTGCCTACTCAACCCCGCGATCACTGCCTACTCAGCCGTGCGATATGTGCCTGACAGCCGATTGAGAATTACTGTCAGCCGCTTGATCAGCGATTATCAGCCGCCAGATCAGCATCTGTCAAAGATTTAACAGCACCTTTCAGCCCCTTGATCAGCGATTATTAGCCGCTAGATCAACATCTGTCAACGACTTTATCAGCACCTGTCAGCCACTTCATCAGCGCCTGTCAGCCGCTTTATCATCGCCTAATCAGCTGTGCGATCAGTGCCTACTCAACGGCTTGATCAGTACCTGTCAGCCACTTTATCAGCACCTGTCAGCCACTCTATCAGCACCTGTCAACTGCTTGATCAGCGACCACTTTGCTGCGTGATCAGTTCCTACTCAGCCACGTGATCCGTGACCCTCAGCCGGTTGATCAGCGCCTGTCAGCCGCTTGATCATTTCCTGCTCTGCTGGTCATTCAGCGCCTGGTCAACCACTTCATCAGTGCCTGTCAGCCACTTGACCAGTGCCCAATCAGCTGATTGAAAAGTGCCTACACAGCCGCGCGATAAGTGCCTCTCAGCCGCTTGACCAGCACCTGTCAGAAGTTTGATCAGGGCCTATCAGCCACTTGATCAGCACCTGTCAGCCGCTTGATGAGTGCCTATCAGCCGCTTGATTAGCACCTGTCAGCCAGTTGATCAGCACCTGTCAGCCCCTTGATCAGCACCTGTCAGCAGCTTTATCAGCACCTATCAGCTGCTTGATTAGCACCTGTCAGCATGTTGATCAACACCTGTCAGCCGCTTCATTAGCACCTCTCAGCCAGTTGATCAGCACCTGTCAGCTGCTTGATCAGCACATGTAACCGGCTTCATCAGTGCCCGTCAGCTGCTTGATCATTGCCTTCTCAGCTGGGCTATCAGCGCCTACTCAGCCGCAAATCAGCCCCTACACAGACGCGTGATCATAGTCTGCCAGCCGCTTGAGCAGAGACCGTCAGGCGCTTGATCAGCGCCTAATCACCCCCTCCATCAGCGCCTATTGAGCAGGGCGATCAGCACCTGTCAGGCGCTTGACAAGAACTTATACACCACTTGATCAACACCTTATTAGCTTCACTCTCAGTATTTCCTGAGCCATGCGATCATGGCCTCAGCTGCATGATCTGTGCCTACTCAGCCCCGCGATCAGTGCCTACTCAGCCGTGCGATATGTGCCTGACATCCGATTGAGAAGTACTGTCACTCGCTTGATCAGTGATAATCAGCCGCTAGATCAGCGATCATCAACCGCTAGATCAGCATCTGTCAACTACTTTATCAGCACCTTTCAGACGCTTGATCAGCGCCTATCAGCTGCTTAATTAACACTTCTCAGCCAGTTGATCAGCACCTGAGAGCCGCTTGATCAGCGCCTATCAGCTGCTTGATTAGCACCTGTCAGCCAGTTGATCAGCACCTGTCAGCCCCTTGATCAGCGCCTATCAGCCGCTTGATCAGCACCTGTCAGCCGCTTGATGAGTGCCTATCAGCCGCTTGATTAGCACCTGTCAGCCAGTTGACCAGCACCTGTCAGTCGCTTGATAAGCGCCTATCAGTGGCTTGATTAGCACCTGTCAGCCAGTTGATCAGCACCTGTCAGCCCCTTGATCAGCGCCTATCAGCCGCTTGATCAGCACCTGTCAGCAGCTTTATCAGCACCTATCAGCTGCTTGATTAGCACCTGTCAGCATGTTGATCAACACCTGTCAGCCGCTTCATTAGCACCTCTCAGCCAGTTGATCAGCACCTGTCAGCTGCTTGATCAGCACATATAACCGGCTTCATCAGTGCCCGTCAGCTGCTTGATCATTGCCTTCTCAGCTGGGCTATCAGCGCCTATTCAGCCGCGAATCAGCCCCTACACAGACGCGTGATCATAGTCTGCCAGCCGCTTGAGCAGAGACTGTCAGGCGCTTGATCAGCGCCTAATCACCCCCTCCATCAGCGCCTATTGAGCAGGGCGATCAGCACCTGTCAGGCGCTTGACAAGAACTTATACACCACTTGATCAACACCTTATTAGCTTCACTCTCAGTATTTCCTGAGCCATGCGATCATGGCCTCAGCTGTATGATCTGTGCCTACTCAGCCCCGCGATCAGTGCCTACTCAGCCGTGCGATATGTGCCTGACATCCGATTGAGAAGTACTGTCACTCGCTTGATCAGTGATAATCAGCTGCTAGATCAGCGATCATCAACCGCTAGATCAGCATCTGTCAACTACTTTATCAGCACCTTTCAGACGCTTAATCAGCGCCTATCAGCTGCTTAATTAACACTTCTCAGCCAGTTGATCAGCACCTGAGAGCCGCTTGATCAGCGCCTATCAGCTGCTTGATTAGCACCTGTCAGCCAGTTGATTAGCACCTGTCAGCCGCTTAATCAGCACCTGTCAGCAGCTTGATCAGCATCTGTCAGCAGCTTTATCAGCACCTATCAGCTGCTTGATTAGCACCTGTCAGCATGTTGATCAACACCTGTCAGCCGCTTCATTAGCAACTGTCAGCCAGTTGATCAGCACCTGTCAGCTGCTTGATCAGCACCTGTAAGCCGCTTAAACAGTGCTGCCAGCCGCTTGATCAGTGCCTTCTCAGCTGCGCCATCAATGCCTACTTAGCCGAGAAACAGCCCCTACACTGCCGGGTGATCATAGTCTGTCGGCCGCTTGATCAGAGACTGTCAGACGCTTGATCAGCGCCTAATCACCCCCTCGATCAGCGCCTATTCAGCAGCGTGATCAGCACCTGTCAGCCGCTTGATAAGCGCCTATCAGTGGCTTGATTAGCCCCTGTCAGCCAGTTGATCAGCAATTGTTAGATGCTTGTTAAACACCTGTCAGCAGGTTGATCAGCACCTGTCAGCAGCTTTATCAGCACCTGTCAGCCGCTTAATCAGCACCTGTCAGCATGTTGATCAAAACCTTTCACCCGCTTCATTAGCAACTGTCAGCCAGTTGATCAGTGGCTGTCAGCGGCTTCATTAGCAACTGTCAGCCAGTTGATCAGCACCTGTCAGCTGCTTGATCAGCACCTGAAAGCCGCTTAAACAGCACCGACAGCCTCTTGATCATTGCCTTCTCAGCTGCGGGATCAATGCCTACTCATCTGCGAATCAGCCCCTAAACAGCCGCGTGATCATAGTCTGTAAGCCGCTTGATCAGAGACTTTCAGACACTTGATCAGCGCCTAATCACCCCCTCGATCAGCGCATATTCAGCGGCGTGATCAGCACCTGTCAGCCGCTTGACAAGCTCCTATACACCACTTGATCAACACCTAATTAGCTTCACTATCAGTATTTACTGAGCCATGCGATCATCGCCTCAGCCGCATGATCTGTGCCTACTCAGCCCCGCGATCAATATCTACTCAGTCATGCGATATGTGCCTGAAAGCCGATTGAGAAGTACTGTCAGTCGCTTGATCAGCGATTATCAGCCGCTAGATCAGCATCTATTAACGACTTTATCAGCACCTTTCAGCCGCTTGATCAGCGCCTGTCAGCTGCTTGATCAGCGATTATCAGCCGCTAGATCAAGATCTGTCAACGACTTGATCAGCACCTGTCAGCCACTTGATCAGCGCCTGTCAGCCACTTTATCATTGCCTAATCAGCTGCGCGATCAGCGCCTACTCAGCCGCTTGATCAGAATCTGTCAGCCAGTTGATCAGCACCTGTCAGCCGCTTGATCAGCACCTGTCAGCAGCTTTATCAGCACCTATCAGCTGCTTGATTAGCACCTGTCAGCATGTTGATCAACACCTGTCAGCCGCTTCATTAGCACCTCTCAGCCAGTTGATCAGCACCTGTCAGCTGCTTGATCAGCACATGTAACCGGCTTCATCAGTGCCCGTCAGCTGCTTGATCATTGCCTTCTCAGCTGGGCTATCAGCGCCTACTCAGCCGCGAATCAGCCCCTACACAGACGCGTGATCATAGTCTGCCAGCCGCTTGAGCAGAGACTGTCAGGCGCTTGATCAGCGCCTAATCACCCCCTCCATCAGCGCCTATTGAGCAGGGCGATCAGCACCTGTCAGGCGCTTGACAAGAACTTATACACCACTTGATCAACACCTTATTAGCTTCACTCTCAGTATTTCCTGAGCCATGCGATCATGGCCTCAGCTGCATGATCTGTGCCTACTCAGCCCCGCGATCAGTGCCTACTCAGCCGTGCGATATGTGCCTGACATCCGATTGAGAAGTACTGTCACTCGCTTGATCAGTGATAATCAGCCGCTAGATCAGCGATCATCAACCGCTAGATCAGCATCTGTCAACTACTTTATCAGCACCTTTCAGACGCTTGATCAGCGCCTATCAGCTGCTTAATTAACACTTCTCAGCCAGTTGATCAGCACCTGAGAGCCGCTTGATCAGCGCCTATCAGCTGCTTGATTAGCACCTGTCAGCCAGTTGATTAGCACCTGTCAGCCGCTTAATCAGCACCTGTCAGCAGCTTGATCAGCATCTGTCAGCAGCTTTATCAGCACCTATCAGCTGCTTGATTAGCACCTGTCAGCATGTTGATCAACACCTGTCAGCCGCTTCATTAGCAACTGTCAGCCAGTTGATCAGCACCTGTAAGCCGCTTAAACAGTGCTGCCAGCCGCTTGATCAGTGCCTTCTCAGCTGCACCATCAATGCCTACTTAGCCGAGAAACAGCCCCTACACTGCCGGGTGATCATAGTCTGTCGGCCGCTTGATCAGAGACTGTCAGACGCTTGATCAGCGCCTAATCACCCCCTCGATCAGCGCCTATTCAGCAGCGTGATCAGCACCTGTCAGCCGCTTGACAAGCTCCTATACACCACTTGATCAACACCTAATTAGCTTCGCTATCAGTATTTACTGAGCCATGCGATGCTCGCCTCAGCCGCATGATCTGTGCCTACTCAACCCCGCGATCACTGCCTACTCAGCCGTGCGATATGTGCCTGACAGCCGATTGAGAATTACTGTCAGCCGCTTGATCAGCGATTATCAGCCGCCAGATCAGCATCTGTCAAAGATTTAACAGCACCTTTCAGCCCCTTGATCAGCGATTATTAGCCGCTAGATCAACATCTGTCAACGACTTTATCAGCACCTGTCAGCCACTTCATCAGCGCCTGTCAGCCGCTTTATCATCGCCTAATCAGCTGTGCGATCAGTGCCTACTCAACGGCTTGATCAGTACCTGTCAGCCACTTTATCAGCACCTGTCAGCCACTCTATCAGCACCTGTCAACTGCTTGATCAGCGACCACTTTGCTGCGTGATCAGTTCCTACTCAGCCACGTGATCCGTGACCCTCAGCCGGTTGATCAGCGCCTGTCAGCCGCTTGATCATTTCCTGCTCTTCTGGTCATTCAGCGCCTGGTCAACCACTTCATCAGTGCCTGTCAGCCACTTGACCAGTGCCCAATCAGCTGATTGAAAAGTGCCTACACAGCCGCGCGATAAGTGCCTCTCAGCCGCTTGACCAGCACCTGTCAGAAGTTTGATCAGGGCCTATCAGCCACTTGATCAGCACCTGTCAGCCGCTTGATGAGTGCCTATCAGCCGCTTGATTAGCACCTGTCAGCCAGTTGATCAGCACCTGTCAGCCCCTTGATCAGCACCTGTCAGCAGCTTTATCAGCACCTATCAGCTGCTTGATTAGCACCTGTCAGCATGTTGATCAACACCTGTCAGCCGCTTCATTAGCACCTCTCAGCCAGTTGATCAGCACCTGTCAGCTGCTTGATCAGCACATGTAACCGGCTTCATCAGTGCCCGTCAGCTGCTTGATCATTGCCTTCTCAGCTGGGCTATCAGCGCCTACTCAGCCGCAAATCAGCCCCTACACAGACGCGTGATCATAGTCTGCCAGCCGCTTGAGCAGAGACCGTCAGGCGCTTGATCAGCGCCTAATCACCCCCTCCATCAGCGCCTATTGAGCAGGGCGATCAGCACCTGTCAGGCGCTTGACAAGAACTTATACACCACTTGATCAACACCTTATTAGCTTCACTCTCAGTATTTCCTGAGCCATGCGATCATGGCCTCAGCTGCATGATCTGTGCCTACTCAGCCCCGCGATCAGTGCCTACTCAGCCGTGCGATATGTGCCTGACATCCGATTGAGAAGTACTGTCACTCGCTTGATCAGTGATAATCAGCCGCTAGATCAGCGATCATCAACCGCTAGATCAGCATCTGTCAACTACTTTATCAGCACCTTTCAGACGCTTGATCAGCGCCTATCAGCTGCTTAATTAACACTTCTCAGCCAGTTGATCAGCACCTGAGAGCCGCTTGATCAGCGCCTATCAGCTGCTTGATTAGCACCTGTCAGCCAGTTGATCAGCACCTGTCAGCCCCTTGATCAGCGCCTATCAGCCGCTTGATCAGCACCTGTCAGCCGCTTGATGAGTGCCTATCAGCCGCTTGATTAGCACCTGTCAGCCAGTTGACCAGCACCTGTCAGTCGCTTGATAAGCGCCTATCAGTGGCTTGATTAGCACCTGTCAGCCAGTTGATCAGCACCTGTCAGCCCCTTGATCAGCGCCTATCAGCCGCTTGATCAGCACCTGTCAGCAGCTTTATCAGCACCTATCAGCTGCTTGATTAGCACCTGTCAGCATGTTGATCAACACCTGTCAGCCGCTTCATTAGCACCTCTCAGCCAGTTGATCAGCACCTGTCAGCTGCTTGATCAGCACATATAACCGGCTTCATCAGTGCCCGTCAGCTGCTTGATCATTGCCTTCTCAGCTGGGCTATCAGCGCCTATTCAGCCGCGAATCAGCCCCTACACAGACGCGTGATCATAGTCTGCCAGCCGCTTGAGCAGAGACTGTCAGGCGCTTGATCAGCGCCTAATCACCCCCTCCATCAGCGCCTATTGAGCAGGGCGATCAGCACCTGTCAGGCGCTTGACAAGAACTTATACACCACTTGATCAACACCTTATTAGCTTCACTCTCAGTATTTCCTGAGCCATGCGATCATGGCCTCAGCTGTATGATCTGTGCCTACTCAGCCCCGCGATCAGTGCCTACTCAGCCGTGCGATATGTGCCTGACATCCGATTGAGAAGTACTGTCACTCGCTTGATCAGTGATAATCAGCTGCTAGATCAGCGATCATCAACCGCTAGATCAGCATCTGTCAACTACTTTATCAGCACCTTTCAGACGCTTAATCAGCGCCTATCAGCTGCTTAATTAACACTTCTCAGCCAGTTGATCAGCACCTGAGAGCCGCTTGATCAGCGCCTATCAGCTGCTTGATTAGCACCTGTCAGCCAGTTGATTAGCACCTGTCAGCCGCTTAATCAGCACCTGTCAGCAGCTTGATCAGCATCTGTCAGCAGCTTTATCAGCACCTATCAGCTGCTTGATTAGCACCTGTCAGCATGTTGATCAACACCTGTCAGCCGCTTCATTAGCAACTGTCAGCCAGTTGATCAGCACCTGTCAGCTGCTTGATCAGCACCTGTAAGCCGCTTAAACAGTGCTGCCAGCCGCTTGATCAGTGCCTTCTCAGCTGCGCCATCAATGCCTACTTAGCCGAGAAACAGCCCCTACACTGCCGGGTGATCATAGTCTGTCGGCCGCTTGATCAGAGACTGTCAGACGCTTGATCAGCGCCTAATCACCCCCTCGATCAGCGCCTATTCAGCAGCGTGATCAGCACCTGTCAGCCGCTTGATAAGCGCCTATCAGTGGCTTGATTAGCCCCTGTCAGCCAGTTGATCAGCAATTGTTAGATGCTTGTTAAACACCTGTCAGCAGGTTGATCAGCACCTGTCAGCAGCTTTATCAGCACCTGTCAGCCGCTTAATCAGCACCTGTCAGCATGTTGATCAAAACCTTTCACCCGCTTCATTAGCAACTGTCAGCCAGTTGATCAGTGGCTGTCAGCGGCTTCATTAGCAACTGTCAGCCAGTTGATCAGCACCTGTCAGCTGCTTGATCAGCACCTGAAAGCCGCTTAAACAGCACCGACAGCCTCTTGATCATTGCCTTCTCAGCTGCGGGATCAATGCCTACTCATCTGCGAATCAGCCCCTAAACAGCCGCGTGATCATAGTCTGTAAGCCGCTTGATCAGAGACTTTCAGACACTTGATCAGCGCCTAATCACCCCCTCGATCAGCGCATATTCAGCGGCGTGATCAGCACCTGTCAGCCGCTTGACAAGCTCCTATACACCACTTGATCAACACCTAATTAGCTTCACTATCAGTATTTACTGAGCCATGCGATCATCGCCTCAGCCGCATGATCTGTGCCTACTCAGCCCCGCGATCAATATCTACTCAGTCATGCGATATGTGCCTGAAAGCCGATTGAGAAGTACTGTCAGTCGCTTGATCAGCGATTATCAGCCGCTAGATCAGCATCTATTAACGACTTTATCAGCACCTTTCAGCCGCTTGATCAGCGCCTGTCAGCTGCTTGATCAGCGATTATCAGCCGCTAGATCAAGATCTGTCAACGACTTGATCAGCACCTGTCAGCCACTTGATCAGCGCCTGTCAGCCACTTTATCATTGCCTAATCAGCTGCGCGATCAGCGCCTACTCAGCCGCTTGATCAGAATCTGTCAGCCAGTTGATCAGCACCTGTCAGCCGCTTGATCAGCACCTGTCAGCAGCTTTATCAGCACCTATCAGCTGCTTGATTAGCACCTGTCAGCATGTTGATCAACACCTGTCAGCCGCTTCATTAGCACCTCTCAGCCAGTTGATCAGCACCTGTCAGCTGCTTGATCAGCACATGTAACCGGCTTCATCAGTGCCCGTCAGCTGCTTGATCATTGCCTTCTCAGCTGGGCTATCAGCGCCTACTCAGCCGCGAATCAGCCCCTACACAGACGCGTGATCATAGTCTGCCAGCCGCTTGAGCAGAGACTGTCAGGCGCTTGATCAGCGCCTAATCACCCCCTCCATCAGCGCCTATTGAGCAGGGCGATCAGCACCTGTCAGGCGCTTGACAAGAACTTATACACCACTTGATCAACACCTTATTAGCTTCACTCTCAGTATTTCCTGAGCCATGCGATCATGGCCTCAGCTGCATGATCTGTGCCTACTCAGCCCCGCGATCAGTGCCTACTCAGCCGTGCGATATGTGCCTGACATCCGATTGAGAAGTACTGTCACTCGCTTGATCAGTGATAATCAGCCGCTAGATCAGCGATCATCAACCGCTAGATCAGCATCTGTCAAGTACTTTATCAGCACCTTTCAGACGCTTGATCAGCGCCTATCAGCTGCTTAATTAACACTTCTCAGCCAGTTGATCAGCACCTGAGAGCCGCTTGATCAGCGCCTATCAGCTGCTTGATTAGCACCTGTCAGCCAGTTGATTAGCACCTGTCAGCCGCTTAATCAGCACCTGTCAGCAGCTTGATCAGCATCTGTCAGCAGCTTTATCAGCACCTATCAGCTGCTTGATTAGCACCTGTCAGCATGTTGATCAACACCTGTCAGCCGCTTCATTAGCAACTGTCAGCCAGTTGATCAGCACCTGTAAGCCGCTTAAACAGTGCTGCCAGCCGCTTGATCAGTGCCTTCTCAGCTGCACCATCAATGCCTACTTAGCCGAGAAACAGCCCCTACACTGCCGGGTGATCATAGTCTGTCGGCCGCTTGATCAGAGACTGTCAGACGCTTGATCAGCGCCTAATCACCCCCTCGATCAGCGCCTATTCAGCAGCGTGATCAGCACCTGTCAGCCGCTTGACAAGCTCCTATACACCACTTGATCAACACCTAATTAGCTTCGCTATCAGTATTTACTGAGCCATGCGATGCTCGCCTCAGCCGCATGATCTGTGCCTACTCAACCCCGCGATCACTGCCTACTCAGCCGTGCGATATGTGCCTGACAGCCGATTGAGAATTACTGTCAGCCGCTTGATCAGCGATTATCAGCCGCCAGATCAGCATCTGTCAAAGATTTAACAGCACCTTTCAGCCCCTTGATCAGCGATTATTAGCCGCTAGATCAACATCTGTCAACGACTTTATCAGCACCTGTCAGCCACTTCATCAGCGCCTGTCAGCCGCTTTATCATCGCCTAATCAGCTGTGCGATCAGTGCCTACTCAACGGCTTGATCAGTACCTGTCAGCCACTTTATCAGCACCTGTCAGCCACTCTATCAGCACCTGTCAACTGCTTGATCAGCGACCACTTTGCTGCGTGATCAGTTCCTACTCAGCCACGTGATCCGTGACCCTCAGCCGGTTGATCAGCGCCTGTCAGCCGCTTGATCATTTCCTGCTCTGCTGGTCATTCAGCGCCTGGTCAACCACTTCATCAGTGCCTGTCAGCCACTTGACCAGTGCCCAATCAGCTGATTGAAAAGTGCCTACACAGCCGCGCGATAAGTGCCTCTCAGCCGCTTGACCAGCACCTGTCAGAAGTTTGATCAGGGCCTATCAGCCACTTGATCAGCACCTGTCAGCCGCTTGATGAGTGCCTATCAGCCACTTGATTAGCACCTGTCAGCCAGTTGATCAGCACCTGAGAGCCGCTTGATCAGCGCCTATCAGCTGCTTGATTAGCACCTGTCAGCCAGGTGATCAGCACCTGTCAGCCCCTTGATCAGCGCCTATCAGCCGCTTAATCAGCACCTGTCAGCCGCTTGATGAGTGCCTATCAGCCGCTTGATTAGCACCTGTCAGCCAGTTGACCAGCACCTGTCAGTCGCTTGATAAGCGCCTATCAGTGGCTTGATTAGCACCTGTCAGCCAGTTGATCAGCACCTGTCAGCCCCTTGATCAGCGCCTATCAGCCGCTTGATCAGCACCTGTCAGCAGCTTTATCAGCACCTATCAGCTGCTTGATTAGCACCTGTCAGCATGTTGATCAACACCTGTCAGCCGCTTCATTAGCACCTCTCAGCCAGTTGATCAGCACCTGTCAGCTGCTTGATCAGCACATATAACCGGCTTCATCAGTGCCCGTCAGCTGCTTGATCATTGCCTTCTCAGCTGGGCTATCAGCGCCTACTCAGCCGCGAATCAGCCCCTACACAGACGCATGATCATAGTCTGCCAGCCGCTTGAGCAGAGACTTTCAGGCGCTTGATCAGCGCCTAATCACCCCCTCCATCAGCGCCTATTGAGCAGGGCGATCAGCACCTGTCAGGCGCTTGACAAGAACTTATACACCACTTGATCAACACCTTATTAGCTTCACTCTCAGTATTTCCTGAGCCATGCGATCATGGCCTCAGCTGTATGATCTGTGCCTACTCAGCCCCGCGATCAGTGCCTACTCAGCCGTGCGATATGTGCCTGACATCCGATTGAGAAGTACTGTCACTCGCTTGATCAGTGATAATCAGCCGCTAGATCAGCGATCATCAACCGCTAGATCAGCATCTGTCAACTACTTTATCAGCACCTTTCAGACGCTGGATCAGCGCCTATCAGCTGCTTAATTAACACTTCTCAGCCAGTTGATCAGCACCTGAGAGCCGCTTGATCAGCGCCTATCAGCTGCTTGATTAGCACCTGTCAGCCAGTTGATTAGCACCTGTCAGCCGCTTAATCAGCACCTGTCAGCAGCTTGATCAGCATCTGTCAGCAGCTTTATCAGCACCTATCAGCTGCTTGATTAGCACCTGTCAGCATGTTGATCAACACCTGTCAGCCGCTTCATTAGCAACTGTCAGCCAGTTGATCAGCACCTGTCAGCTGCTTGATCAGCACCTGTAAGCCGCGATATCATCGACTAATCAGCTGCGCGATCAGCGCCTACTCAACCGCTTGATCAGTACCTGTCAGCCACTTTATCAGCACCTGTCGGCCACTATAACAGCACCTGTCAACTGCTTGATCAGCGACCAATTTGCTGCGTGATCAGATCCTTCTCAGCCACGTGATCAGTGACCTTCAGCCAGTTGATCAGCACCTGTAAGCCACTGGATCATCACTTGTTAGTCGCTTGATCATCGCTTTGTCAGCTGCATGATCAGCGCATACTCAGCTGCTTGATCAGAACCTGTCAGCCAGTTGACTAGCACCTGTCAGCCGCTTGATCATCACCTGTCAGCAGGTTTATCAGCACATGTCAGTTGCTTGATCAGCGCCTGTCAGCCGCTTTATCATCACCTAATCAGCTGCGCATTCAGCGCCTACTCAACCGCTTCATCACTACCTGGGAGCCACTTTATCAGCACCTGTCAGCCACTATATCAGCACCTGTCAACTGCTTGAGCAGCGACCAATTTTCTGCGTGATCAGATCCTACTCAGCCACGTGATCAGTGACCCTCAGCAGGTTGATCAGCGCCTGTCAGCCGCTTGATCATTTCCTGCACTGCTGGTCATTCAGCGCCTGGTCAACCACTTCATCAGTGCCTGTCAGCCACTTGACCAGTGCCCACTCAGCTGATTGAAAAGTGCCTACGCAACCGCGCGATAAGTGCCTCTCAGCCGCTTGACAAGAACCTGTCAGAAGCTTGATCAGGGCCTATCAGCCACTTGAATAGTACCTATCAGCCAGTTGATCAGCACCTGTCAGCCGCTTGATCAGCGCCTATCAGTGGCTTGATTAGCCCCTGTCAGCCAGTTGATCAGCAATTGTCAGCCGCTTGTTAAGCACCTGTCAGCAGCTTGATCAGCGCTTGACCACTTTCCACTCAGCTGATTGAAAAGCACGGACTGAGCCACGTGAAGAGCATCTTTCGTCCAGTTGGTCTGCGCCTACTGAGCCCCGCAATCAGCGCCTATTCAGCCGCCCGATCAGTGTCTGTCAGCCGCTTGAGAAGTACCTGTCAGCCAGTTGATCAGCACCTGTCAGCCCCTTGATCAGCGCCTATCAGCCTCTTGATCAGCACCTGCCAGCCACTTGATCAGCACCTGTCAGCAGCTTGATAAACGCGTGTCAGCCTCTTGATCAGCACCTAATCAGCCAAGCGATGATCATTTACTCAGCCCCGCGACCATCGCCTCAGCCTCTTGATCTGTGCCTACTCAGCCCCTCGAGCAGCGCCTACTCAGCCATGCGATTTGTGCCTGAGAGCCACTTGATCAATGACTATCAGCCGCTTGATCAGCACCTGTCAACCACTTTATCATCATCTGTCAGCCGCTTGATCAGCGCCTGTCAGCAGCTTTATCAGCACCTATCAGCTGCTTGATTAGCCCGTGTCAGCAAGTTGATCAGCAATTGTAAGCCGCTTGTTAAGCACCTGTCAGCAGCTTGATCAGCGCTTGACCACTTTCCACTCAGCCGATTGAAAAGCACTGACTCAGCCGCGCGAATAGCATCTTTCAGCCAGTTGATCTGTGCCTACTGAGCCCCGCAGTCAGTGCCTACACAGCCGCCTGATCAGTGCTTGTCAGCCGCTTGACAAGTACCTGTCAGCCTCTTGATCAGCACCTAATCAGCCACACGATGATCATTTACTCAGCCGCGCGATCATCGCCTCAGCCTCTTGATCTGTGCCTACTCAGCCCCATGACCAGCGCCTACTCAGCCATGCGATCTGAGCCTGAGAGCCACTTGATCAACGACTATCAGCCGCTTGATCAGCACCTGTCAACCACTTTATCATCACCTGTCAGCCGCTTGATCAGCGCCTGTTAGCCGCTTTATCATCACATAATCAGCTGCATGATCAGCGCCTACTCAGCCGCTTGATCAGTACCAGTCAGCCAGTTGATCAGCACCTGTCAGCACCTTGATCAGCGCCTATAAGCTGCTTGATTAGCACCTGTCAGCCAGTTGATCAGCAGCTGTCAGCCAGTTGATCAGAACCTGTAAGCCACTGGATAAGCGCCTGTTAGCCGCTTGATCATCGCCTTACCAGCTGCACGATCAGCGCTTACTCATCCGCTTGACCAGGACTTGTCAGCCTGTTGATCAGCGCCTATCAGCCGCTTGATTAGCACCTGTCTAGCCAGTTGATTAGCACCTGTCAGCTGCTTAATCAGCACCTGTCAGCCGCTGGATCAGCACCTGTCAGCAGCTTTATCAGCACCTATCAGCTGCTTGATTATCACCTGTCAGCATGTGGATCAACACCTTTCAGCCGCTGGATTAGCACCTGTCAGCCAGTTGATAAGCACATGTCAGCTACTTGATCAGCACCTGTAAGCCGCTTAAACAGCGCCTGCCAGCCGCTTCATCAGTGCCTGTCAGGTGCTTGATCATTGCCTTCTCAGCTGCGCGATCAGAACCTACTCAGCCGCGAATCAGCCCCTACACAGCCGCGTGATCATAGTCTGTCAGCCTCTTTATCAGAGTCGGTCATCCGCTTGATCAGCACCTGTCAGCAAGTTGAAGAGTGCCTACTCAGCCGCGCAAATTGCATCTCTCAGCCAGTTCATCTACACCTACTGAGCCCAGCAATCAACGCCTACTCAGCCGCCCGATCCGTGCCTGTCAGCCGCTTGAGAAGTACCTGTCATTCAGTTGATCAGCACCTCTCAGCCAGTTGATCACCACCTGTAAGCCACTGGATCAGGACCTGTCAGCCGCTTGATCAGCGCGTATCAGCTACTTAATTAACACTTCTCAGCCAGTTGATCAGCACCTGTTAGCCGCTTGATCATCACCTATCAGCCAGTTGATGATCACTTGTAAACCATTGAATCAGCACCTGTCAGCGTCTTGATCTACACCTTTCAGCAGCTTGATCAGCGCCTATCAGCTGCTTAATTAACACTTCTCAGCCAGTTGTTCAGCACCTGTTAGCCTCTTGATCAGGGCCTATCAGCCGCTTGATTAGCACCTGTCAGCCAGTTGATGAGCACCTGTCAGCCGCTAATCAGCACCTGTCAGCAGCTTGATCAGCACCTGTCAGCATCTTTATCAGCACCTATCAGCTGCTTGATTAGCACCTGTCAGCATGTTGATTAACACCTGTCAGCCGCTTCATTAGCAACTGTCAGCCAGTTGATCAGCACCTGTCAGCTGCTTGATCAGCACCTGTAAGCCGCTTAAACAGCGCCTTCCAGCCGTTTGATCAGTGCCTTCTCAGCTGCGCGATCAATGCCTACTCAGCCGCGAAACAGCCCCTACACAGCCGCGTGATCATAGTCTGTCGGCCGCTTGATCAGAGAGTGTCAGACGCTTGACCAGCGCCTAAACACCCCCTCGATCAGCGCCTATTGAGCGGCGCGATCAGCACCTGTCAGCCGCTTGACAAGCTCCTATAATCCACTTGATCAACACCTAATTAGCTTCGCTATCAGTATTTACTGAGCCATGCGATCATCGCCTCAGCCGGTGATCTGTTCCTATTCAACCCCGCGATCAGTGCCTACTCAGCCATGCAATATGTGCCTGACAGCCGATTGAGAATTACTGTCAGCCGCTTGATCAGCGATTATCAGCCGCTAGATAAACATCTGTCAACGACTTTATCAGCACCTGTCAGCCGCTTGATCAGCGCATATCAGCTGCTTTATCATCGCCTAATCAGCAACGCGATCAGCGCCTATTCAACGGCTTGATCAGTACCTGTCAGCCACTCTATCAGCACCTGTCAGCCACTCTATCAGCAACTGTCAACTGCTTGATCAGCGACCACTTTGCTACGTGATCAGATCCTACTCGGCCACGTGATACGTGACCCTCAGCCGGTTGATCAGCGCCTGTCAGCCGCTTGATCATTTCCTGCTCTGCTGGTCATTCAGCGCCTGGTCAACCACTTCATCAGTGCCTGTCAGCCACTTGACCAGTGCCCACTCAGCTGATTGAAAATCGCCTACGTAGCCACGGGATAAGTGCCTCTCAGCCGCTTGACAAGCACCTCTCAGAAGCCTGATCAGGGCCTATCAGCCACTTGAATAGTACCTATCAGCCAGTTGATCAGCATCTGTCAGCCGCTTGATGAGCGCCTATCAGCCGCTTGATCAGTGCTTTCTCAGCTGTGCGATCAATGCCTACTCACCAAGAATCAGCCCCTACACAACCGCGTGATCATAGTCTGTCAGCCGCTTGATCAGAGACTGTCAGACGCTTGATCAGCGCCTAATCACCCCCTCGATCAGCGCCTATTGAGCGGCGCGATCAGCACCTGTCAGCGGCTTGATTAGCACCTGTCATCATTTTGATCAACACCTGTAAGATGCTTCATTAGCAACTGTCAGCCAGTTGATCAGCACGTGTCAGCTGCTTGATCAGCACCTGTAAGCCGCTTAAAAAGCACCTGCCGGCCGCTTCATCAGTGCCTGTCAGCTGCTTGATCAGCGACCACTTTGCTGCATGATCAGATCTAACAGACACGTGATCAGATCCTATTCAGCCACGTGATTAGTGACCCTCAGCCTGTTGATCCTCGCCTGTCAGCCGCTTGATCAGCACCTGTCAGCAGCTTTATCAGCACTTATCAGCTGCTTGATTAGCACCTGTCAGCCAGTTGATCAGCACCTCTCAACAGTTGAACAGCGCCTGTAAGCCACTGGATCAGCGCCTGTTAGCCACTTGATCATCGCATTATCACCTGCATGATCAGCACCTACTTAGCCGCTTAATCAGAACCTCTCAGCCAGTTGATCGGCACCTGTCAGCATCTTTATCAGCACCTATCAGCTGCTTGATTAGCACCTGTCAGCCAGTTGACCAGCACCTGTCAGCCGCTTGATCAGGACCTTTCAGCAGCTTTATCAGCACCTATCAGCTGCTTGTTTAGCACCTGTCAGCATGTTGATCAACACCTGACAGCCCCTTCATTAGCAACTGTCAGCCAGTTGATCAGCAACTGTCAGCCGCTTGATTACCACCTGTCAGCTAGTTGATCAGCACTTGTCAGCTGCTTGATCAGCACCTGTAAGCCGCTTAAACAGCGCCTGCCAGCCGTTTCATCAGTGCCTGTTAGCTGCTTGATCATTGCCTTTTCAGCTGCGGGATCAGCGCCTACTCAGCCGCGAATCAGCCCCTACACAGCCGCGTGATTTTAGACTGTCAGCCTCTTTATCAGAGTCGTTCATCCGCTTGATCAGCACCTGTCAGCAGGTTGAAGAGTGCCTACTCAGCCGTGCGAATTGCATCTCTCAGCCAGTTGATCTGCACCTACTGAGACGTGCAATCAACGCCTACTCAGCCGCCCGATCAGTGCCTGTCAGCTGCTTGAGAAGTACCTGGCAGACACTTGACCAGCACCTAATCAGCCACGCGATCATCATTTACTCAGCCGCATGATCATCGCCTCAGCCGCTTGATCTGTGTCTACTCAGCCACGCGATCAGCGCCTACTCAGCCGTGTGATGTGCGCCTGACAGACACTTGAGAAGTACTGTCAGCCATTTTATCAGCTACTCTCAGTCGCTTGATCAGCACCTGTCAACGACTTTATCAGCACCTGTCAGCCGCTTCATTAGTGCCTGTCAGCTGCTTGACAACTGCCCACTCAGCCGATTGAAAAGCGCCATTGCAGCCGCGCGATAAGCACCAGTCAGCCGCCTGAAAATCACCTGTAAGCAGCTTGATCAGGGCCTATTAGCCACTTGATTAGCACCTGTCAGCCAGTTGAACAGCACCTGTCAGCACCTTGATCATCGCCTATCAGCCGTGTGATTAGCACCTGTCAGCCTCTTGATCAGAACCTGTCAGCAGCTTGATCATCACCTATCAGCTACTTGATTAGCACTTGTCAGCCAGTTGATCAGCACCTGCCTACCGATTGATCAGTGCCTGTCAGCTGCTTGATCATTGCATTCTCAGCTGAGCAATCAGCACCTATCAGCTGCTTGTTTAACACCAGTCAGCCAGTTGATCAGCACCTGTCAGCACATTGATCATCGCCTATCAGCCGCTTGATTAGCACCTGTCAGCCAGATATTCAGCACCTGTCAGCAGCTTGAGCAGCGAGTATCAGCTGCTTGATCAGCACCTGTCATCCAGTTGATCAGCACCTGTCAGCAGATTGATCAGGGCCTATCAGCCACTTGATTAGCACTTGTCAGCCAGTTGATCAGCACCTGAGAGTCGCTTCATTAGCACCTGTCAGCCAGTTGATCAGCACCTGTCATCCGCTTGATCAGCACCTGTCAGCAGGTTGATCAGTTTGTATCAGCTGCTGGATTAACACCTGTCTGACTATTGATTATCACCTGTCAACCGCTAGATCAGCACCCACTTTGCTGCATGAACAGAGCCTACTCAGCCACGCGGTCAGTGACGCTCAGCCGGTTGATCTTCTCCTGTCAGGCGCTTGATCATTTCCTGCTCTGGTGTTCATTCAGCGCCTGGTCAACCACTTGATCAGTGTCAGTCAGCCGCTTGACCACTGCCCACTCAGCAGATTGAAAAGCGCCTACGCAGCCGAGCGATAAGCACCTGTCAGCCGCTTTACAAGCACCTGTAAACCGCTTGATCAACACTTACTGAGCTGCGCTATCAGTGCTTAATCAGCCGCGAGATCAGTGTCTGTCAGCTGCTTGATCAGCACCTGTCAGCCGGTTGAACAGTGCCTATTCAGCCGTGCAAATAGCATCTCTCAGCCAGTTGATGTGCTCCTACTGAGCCCCACGATCAGCGCCTACTCAGCCGCCCGATCAGTGAGTGTCAGCCTCTTGAGAAGTACTGTCAGCCACTTGATCAGCACATGTCAGCCGCTTGATAAACGTGTGTCAGCAGCTTGATCAGTACCTGTCAGCCACTTTTTCAGCACCTGTCAGCCAATATATCAGCAACTCTCAACAGCTTGATCAGTGCCCGCTTAGCTGCGTAATCAGAGCCTACTCCGCCACAGGATCAGTGACCCACAGGCGACTGATCTGCGCCTCTCAGCGGCTTGATCATTTCCTGCTCTGATGGTCATTCAGCGCCTGGTCAAACACTAGATCAGTGCCTGTCAGCCCCTTGACCAGTGCCCTCTCAGATGATTGATAAACGCATACGCATCCACGCGATAAGCGCCTGTCAGCCACTTGAGAAGCATCTGTCAGCAACATGATCAGGGCCTATCAGCCACTTGATCAGTACCGGTCAGCCAGTTGACCAGCACCTGTCAGCCACTTCATTTGCACCTTTCAGCCACTTTATCAGCAACTGTCAGGTGCCAGGGCAGTGCCTATAAGCAGCTTGATCATTAAATGTCAGCCACATTATCAGCACCTGTTAGCTGCTGTATCAGAACCTGCCAACCGCTTGATCAGCACCTGTCAGCAGCTTTATCAGCACCTATCAGCTGCTTGATTAGCACCTGTCAGCATGTTGATCAACACCTGTCAGCCGCTTCATTAGGAACTGTCAGCCAGTTGATCAGCAACTGTCAGTCACTTGATTAGCACCTGTCAGCCAGTTGATCAGCACCTGTCAGCCTCTTGATCAGCACCTGTAAGCCGATTAAACAGCAACTGCCAGCCGCTTCATCAGCGCCTGTCAGCTGCTGGATCATTGCCTTCTCAGCTGCGCGATCAGCGCCTACTCAGCCGCGAATCAGCCCCTCCACAGCCACGTGATCATAGTCTGTCAGCCTCTTTATCAGAGTCAGTCATCCGCTTGATCAGCAACTGTCTGCAGGTTGAAGAGTGCCTACTCAGCCGCGCGAATTGCATCTCTCACCCAGTTGATCTGCGCCTACTGAGCCCCGCAATGAACGCCTACTCAGCCGCCCGGTCCGTGCCTGTCAGCCGCTTGAGAAGTACCTGTCAGCCAGTTGATCAGCACCTCTAAGCCAGTTGATCAGCACCTGTAAGCCACTGGATCAGCACCTGTCAGCCGCTTGATCAGCAACTTTCAGCAGCTTGATCAGCACCTATCAGCTGCTTAATTAACACTTCTCAGCCAGTTGATCAGCACCTGTTAGCTGCTTGATCAGCGCCTATCAGCCGCTTGATTAGCCCCTGTCAGCCAGTTGATTAGCACCTGTCAGCCGCTTAATCAGCACCTGTCAGCATCTTGATCAGGGCCTATCAGCCACTTGATCAGTACCTGTCAGCCAGTTGATCAGCACCTGTCAGCCACTTCATTTGCACCTGTCAGCCACTTTATCAGCAACTGTCAGGCGCTAGGGCAGCCCCTATAAGCAGCTTGATCATTAACTGTCAGCCACATTATCAGCACCTGTTAGCCGCTGTATCAGAACCTGTCAACCGCTTGAGCAGCACCTCTCAGCAGCTTTATCAGCACCTATCAGCTGCTTGATTAGCCCCTGTCAGCCACTGGATCAGCAATTGTCAGCCGCTTGTTATGCACCTGTCAGCAGCTTGATCAGCGCTTGACCACTTTCCACTCAGCCGATTGAAAATCAAAGACTCAACCGCGTGAAGACCATCTTTCAGCCAGTTGATCTGGGCCTACTGAGCCCCGCAGTCAGTGCCTACACAGCTGCCCGATCAGTGCTTGTCAGCCGCTTGACAAGTAACTGTCAGCCACTTGATCAGCACCTGTCAGCAGCTTGATGTGCGCCTATCAGCCGCTTGATTAGCACCTGTCAGCCAGTTAACAAGCACCTGTCAGCCGCTTGATCAGCACCTATCAGTGGCTTGATTAGTCCCTGTCAGCCAGTTGATCAGCAATTGTCAGCCGCTTGTTAAGCACCTGTCAGCAGCTTGATCAGCACTTGACCACTTTCCACTCAGCCGATTGAAAAGCACTGACTCAGCCGCGCGAATAGCATCTTTCAGCCAGTTGATCTGTGCCTACTGAGCCCCGCAGTCAGTGCCTACACAGCCGCCCGATCAGTGCTTGTCAGCCGCTTAACAAGTACCTGTCAGCCTCTTGATCAGCACCTAATCAGCCACACGATGATCATTTACTCAGCCGCCCTATCATCGCCTCAGCCTCTTGATCTGTGCCTACTCAGCCCCATGACCAGCGCCTACTCAGCCATGCGATCTGTGCCTGACATCCACTTGATCAACGACTATCAGCCGCTTGATCATCGCCTTATCAGCTGCACGATCAGCGCCTACTCAGCCGCTTGATCAGAACCTCTCAGGCTGTTGATCAGCACCACTCAGCCGCTTGATCATTTCCTGCTCTGCTGCTCATTCAGCTCCTGGTCATCCACTTGATCAGTGCCTTTCAGCCGCTTGAGAAGTACCTGGCAGCCACTTGACCAGCACCTAATCAGCCACGCGATCATCATTTACTCAGCCGCACGATCATCGCCTCAGCCGCTTGATCTGTGTCTACTCAGCCCCGCGATCAGCGCCTACTCAGCCGTGTGATGTGCGCCTGACAGACACTTGAGAAGTACTGTCATCCACTTGATCAGCGACTATCAGTCGCTTGATCAGCACCTGTCAACGACTTTATCAGCACCTGTCAGCCGCGTGATTAGTGCCTGTCAGCTGCTTGACCACTGCCCACTCAGCCGATTGAAAAGCGCCAATGCAGCCGCGCGATAAGCACCAGTCAGCCGCCTGAAAATCACCTGTCAGCAGCTTGATCACGGCCTATTAGCCACTTGATTAGCACCTGTCAGCTAGTTGATCAGCACCTGTCAGCCAATTGATCAGCACCTGTCAGCCGCTTCATTTTCACCTGTCAGCCAGTTGAACAGCACCTGTCAGACCCTTGATCATCGCCTATCAGCCGTGTGATTATCACCTGTCAGGCAGTTGATCAGCACCTGTCAGCCTCTATCAGAACCTGTCAGCAGCTAGATCATCGCCTAACAGCTACATGATTAGCACTTGTCAGCCAGTTGATCAGCACCTGCGTACCGATTGATCAGTGCCTGTCAGCTGCTTGATCATTGCATTCTCAGCTGCACAATCAGCACCTATCAGCTGCTTGTTTAGCACCTGTCAGCCAGTTGATTAGCACCTGTCAGCACCTTGATCATCGCCTATCAGCCTCTTGATTAGCACCTGTCAGCCAGATGATCAGCACCTGTCAGCAGCTTGAGCAGCGAGTATCAGCTGCTTGATCAGCACCTGTCAGCCAGTTGATCAGCACCTGTCAGCAGATTGATCAGGGCCTATCAGCAACTTGATCAGCACCTGTCATCCGCGTGATCAGCACCTGTCAGCAGGTTGATTAGAGCGTATCAGCTGCTTGATTAACACCTGTCAGTATATTGATCATCACCTGCTACCGCTAGATCAGCACCCACTTTGCTGCATGAACAGAGCCTACTCAGCCACGCGGTCAGTGACGCTCAGCCGGTTGATCTTCTCCTGTCAGGCGCTTGATCATTTCCTGCTCTGCTGGTCATTCAGCGCCTGGTCAACCACTGGATCAGTGTCAGTCAGCCGCTTGACCACTGCCCACTCAGCAGATTGAAAAGCGCCTACGCAGCCGAGCGATAAGCGCCTGTCAGCCGCTTTACAAGCACCTGTAAACCGCTTGATCAACACTTACTGAGCTGCGCGATCAGTGCTTAATCAGCCGCGAGATCAGTGTCTGTCAGCTGCTTGATCAGCACCTGTCAGCCGGTTGAACAGTGCCTATTCAGCCGCGCAAATAGCATCTCTCAGCCAGTTGATGTGCTCCTACTGAGCCCCACGATCAGCGCCTACTCAGCCGCCCGATCAGTGACTGTCAGCCTCTTGAGAAGTACCTGTCAGCCACTTGATCAGCACCTGTCAGCCGCTTGATAAACGCGTGTCAGCAGCTTGAACAGTACCTGTCAGCCACTTTATCAGCACCTGTCAGCCAATATATCAGCAACTCTCAACAGCTTGATCAGTGCCTGCTTAGCTGCGTAATCAGAGCCTACTCCGCCACAGGATCAGTGACCCTCAGCGGGCTGATCAGCGCCTGTCAGCGGCTTGATCATTTCCTGCTCTGATGGTCATTCAGCGCCTGGACAACCACTAGATCAGTGCCTGTCAGCCCCTTGACCAGTGCCCACTCAGCTGATTGATAAACGCATACGCATCCACGCGATAAGCGCCTGCCAGCCACTTGAGAAGCATCTGTCAGCAACTTGATCAGGGCCTATCAGCCACTTGATCAGTACCTGTCAGCCAGTTGATCAGCACCTGTCAGCCACTTCATTTTCACCTGTCAGCCACTTTATCATCAACTGTCAGGCGCTAGGGCAGCCCCTAGAAGCCGCTTGATCATTAACTGTCAGCCACATTATCAGCACCTGTTAGCCGCTGTATCAGAACCTGTCAACCGCTTGATCAGCACCTGTCAGCAGCTTTATCAGCACCTATCAGCTGCTTGATTAGCACCTGTCAGCATGTTGATCAACACCTGTCAGCCGCTTCATCAGCAACTGTCAGCCTCTTGATTAGCACCTTTCAGGCAGTTGATCAGCACCTGTCAGCCTCTTTATCAGAACCTGTAAGCCGATTAAACAGTACCTGCCAGCCGCTTCATCAGTGCCTGTCAGCTGCTGGATCATTGCCTTCTCAGCTGCGCGATCAGCGCCTACTCAGCCGCGAATCAGCCCCTCCACAGCCACGTGATCATAGTCTGTAAGCCTCTTTATCAGAGTCAGTCATCCGCTTGATCAGCAACTGTCTGCAGGTTGAAGAGTGCCTACTCAGCCGCGCGAATTGCATCTCTCACCCAGTTGATCTGCGCCTACTGAGCCCCGCAATGAACGCCTACTCAGCCGCCCGGTCCGTGCCTGTCAGCCGCTTGAGAAGTACCTGTCAGCCAGTTGATCAGCACCTGTAAGCCAGTTGATCAGCACCTGTAAGCCACTGGATTAGCACCTGTCAGCCGCTTGATCAGCAACTTTCAGCAGCTTGATCAGCACTTATCAGCTGCTTAATTAACACTTCTCAACCAGTTGATCAGCACCTGTTAGCCGCTTGATCAGCGCCTATCAGCCGCTTGATTAGCCCCTGTCAGCCAGTTGATTAGCCCCTGTCAGCCGCTTAATCAGCACCTGTCAGCAGCTTGATCAGGGCCTAACAGCCACTTGATCAGTACCTGTCAGCCAGTTGATCAGCACCTGTCAGACACTTCATTTGCACCTGTCAGCCACTTTATCAGCAACGTTCAGGCGCTAGGGTAGCCCCTATAAGCAGCTTGATCATTAACTGTCAGCCACATTATCAGCACCTGTTAGCCGCTGTATCAGAACCTGTCAACCGCTTGATCAGCACCTGTCAACCACTTTATCATCACCTTTCAGCTGCTGGATCAGTGCCTGTTACCCGCTTTATCATCACATAATCAGCTGCATGATCAGCGCCTACTCAGCCGCTTGATCTGTACCAGTCAGCCAGTTGATCAGCACCTGTCAGCACCTTGATCAGCGCCTATAAGCTGCTTGATTAGCATCTGTCAGCTAGTTGATCAGCACCTGTAAGCCACTGGATCAGCGCCTGTTAGCCGCTTGATCATCGCCTTATCAGATGCAAGATCAGTGCCTTCTCAGCTGCTTGATCAGAAACTTTCAGCCAGTTGATCAGCACCTGTCAGCCGCTTGATCAGCACCTGTCAGCAGCTTTATCAGCACCTATCAGCTGCTGGATCAGCACCTGTCAGCCGCTTGATCAGCACATGTCAGCAGCTTTATCAGCACCTATCAGCTGCTTGATCAGCACCTGTCAGCCTCTTTATCAGCACCTGTCAGCAGCTTGATAAATGCCTCTCAGCCTCTTGATCAGCACCTAATCTCCCAAGCGATGATCATTTACTTAGCCGCGTGATCATCGCCTCAGCCTCTTGATCTGTGCCTACTCAGCGCCACGACCAGCGCCTACTCAGTCATGCGATCTGTGCCTGACAGCCACTTGATCAACGACTATCAGCCGCTTGATCAGCACCTTTCAACCACTTTATCATCACCTGTCAGTCGCTTAATCAGCGCCTGTCAGCTGCTTTATCATCGCCTAATCAGCTGCGCGATCAGGGCCTACTCAACCGCTTGATCAGTACCTGTCAGCCACTTTATCAGCACCTGTCAGCCACTATATCAGCACCTGTCAACTGCTTGATCAGCGACCACTTTGCTGCGTGATCAGATCCTACTCAGCCACGTGATCCGTGACCCTCAGCCTGCTGATCAGCACCTGTCAGCCGCTTGATCATTTCCTGCCCTGCTGGTCATTCAACGCCTGGTCAACCACTTCAGTCCCTGTCAGCCACTTGACCAGTGCCCACTCAGCTGATTGAAAAGCGCCTACACAGCCGTGAGATAATTGCCTCTCAGCCGCTTGACAAGCACCTGTCAGAAGCTTGATCAGGGCCAATCTGCCACTTGAATTGTACCTGTCATCCAGTTGATCGACACCTGTCAGCCGCTAGATCAGGACCTTTCAGCAGCTTTATCAGCACCTATCAGCTGCTTGTTTATCACCTGTCAGCATGTTGATCAACACCTGACAGCCCCTTCATTAGCAACTGTCAGCCAGTTGATCAACACCTCTCAGCCAGTTGACCAGCACCTTTAAGCCTCTGGGTCAGCGCCTGTTAGCCACTTGATCATCGCCTTATCAGCTGCACGATCAGCGCTTACTCAGACTCTTGATCAGAACCTCTCAGCCAGTTGATCGGCACCTGTCAGCCGCTTGATCAGTACCTGTCAGCAGCTTTATCAGCACCTATCAGCTGCTTCATTAGCACCTGTCAGCATGTTGATCAACAACTGTCAGCTGCTGGATTAGTACCTGTCAGTCAGTTGATCAGCACCTGTCAGCTGCTTGATCAGCACCTGTAAGCCGCTTAAACAGCACCTGCCAGCCGCTTCATCAGTGCCTGACAGCTGTTGATCATTGCCTTCTCAGCTGCGCGATCAGCGCCTACAAAGCCACGAATCATCCCCTACACAGACGCGTGATCATAGTCTGTCAGCCTCTTTATCAGAGTCGGTCATCCACTTGATCAGCACCTGTCAGCGGGTTGAAGAGTGCCTACTCAGCCGCGCGAATTGCATCACTCAGTCAGATGATCTGCGCCTACTGAGCCCCGCAATCAGCGCCTACTCAGCCGCCCGATCAGTGCCTGTCAGCCGCTTGAGAAGTACCTGTCAGCCACTTGATCAGCAATTGTCAGCCGCTTGTTATGCACCTATCAGCAGCTTGATCAGCGCTTGACCACTTTCCACTCAGCCGATTGAAAACCAAAGACACAACCGCGTGAATAGCATCTTTCAGCAAGTTGGTCTGTGCCTACTGAGCCCCGCAGTCAGTGCCTGTCAGCCGCTTGACAAGTACCTGTCAGCCACTTGATCAGCACCTGTCAGCAGCTTGATGTGCGCCTATCAGCCGCTTGATTAGCACCTGTCAGCCAGTTGACCAGCACTTGTCAGCCTCATTTTAAGCACCTGTCAGCAGCGTGATCAGTGCTTGACCACTTTCCACTCAGCCGATTGAAAAGCACTGACTCAGCCGCGTGAATAGCATCTTTCAGCCAGTTGATCTGTGCCTACTGAGCCACGCAGTCATTGCCTACACAGCCGCCTGATCAGTGCTTGTCAGCCGCTTGACAAGTACCTGTCAGCCTCTTGATCAGCACCTAATCAGCCACACGATGATCATTTACTCAGCAGCGCGATCATCGCCTCAGCCTCTTCATCTGTGCCTACTCAGCCCCATGACCAGCGCCTACTCAGCCATGCGATCTGTGCCTGACAGCCACTTGATCAACGACTATCAGCCGCTTGATCATCGCCTTATGAGCTGCACGATCAGCGCCTACTCAGCCGCTTGATCAGAACCTGTCAGGCAGTTGATCAGAACCAGTCAGCCGCTTGATCATTTCCTGCTCTGCTGGTCATTCAGCTCCTGGTCATCCACTTGATCAGTGCCTGTCAGCCGCTTGAGAATACCTGGCAGCCACTGGACCAGCACCCAATCAGCCACGCGATCATCATTTACTCAGCCGCACGATCATCGACTCAGCCGCTTGATCTGTGTCTACTCAGCCCCGTGATCAGCGCCTACTCAGCCATGCGATGTGCGCCTGACAGACACTTGAGAAGCACTGTGAGCCTCTTTATCAGCGACTATCAGTCGGTTGATCAGCACCTGTCAACGACTTTATGAGCACTTGTCAGCCGCTTGATTAGTGCCTGTCAGCTGCTTGACCACTGCCCACTCAGCCGATTGAAAAGCGCCAATGCAGCCGCACGATAAGCACCAGTCAGCCGCCTGAAAATCACCTGTCAGCAGCTTGATCAGGGCCTATTAGCCACTTGATTAGCACCTGTCAGCTAGTTGATCAGCTCCCGTCAGCCAATTGATCAGCACCTGTCAGCCAGTTGAACAGCAGCTGTCAGCCCCTTGATCATCGCCTATCAGCTGTGTGATTAGCACCTGTCAGCCAGTTGATCAGCACCTGTCAGCCTCTTGATCAGAACCTGTCAGCAGCTTGATCATCGCCTATCAGCTACTTGATTAGCACTTGTCAGCCAGTTGATCAGCACCTGCCTACCGATTGATCAGTGCCTGTCAGCTGCTTGATCATTGCATTCTCAGCTGCGCAATCAGCACCTATCAGCTGCTTGTTTAGCACCTGTCAGCCGGTTGAACAGTGCCTATTCAGCCGCGCAAATAGCATCTCTCAGCCAGTTGATCTGCTCCTACTGAGCCCCATGATCAGCGCCTACTCAGCCACCCGATCAGTGACTGTCAGCCTCTTGAGAAGAACCTGTCAGCCACTTGATCAGCACCTGTCAGCCGCTTGATAAACGCGTGTCAGCAGCTTGATAAGTACCTGTCAGCCACTTTATCAGCACCTGTCAGCCAATATATCAGCAACTCTCAACAGCTTGATCAGTGCCCGCTTAGCTGCGTAATCAGAGCCTACTCCGCCACAGGATCAGTGACCCTCAGCGGGCTGATCAGCGCCTGTCAGCGGCTTGATCATTTCCTGCTCTGATGGTCATTCAGCGCCTGGTCCACCACTAGATCAGTGCATGTCAGCCCCTTGACCAGTGCCCACTCAGCTGATTGATAAACGCATACGCATCCACGCGATAAGCGCCTGCCAGCCACTTGAGAAGCATCTGTCAGCAACTTGATCAGTACCTGTCAGCCAGTTGATCAGCACCTGTCAGCCACTTCATTTTCACCTGTCAGCCAATTTATCATCAACTGTCAGGCGCTAGGGCAGCCCCTAGAAGCAGCTTGATCATTAATTGTCAGCCACATTATCAGCACGTGTTAGCCGCTGTATCAGAACCTGTCAACCGCTTGATCAGCACCTGTCAGCAGCTTTATCAGCACCTATCAGCTGCTTGATTAGCCCCTGTCAGCCACTTGATCAGCAATTGTCAGCCTCTTGTTACGCACCTGTCAGCAGCTTGATCAGCTCTTGACCACTTCCCACTCAGCCGATTGAAAAGCAAGGACTCAACCGCGTGAATAGCATCTTTCAGCCAGTTGATCTGTGCCTACTGAGCCCCACAGTCAGTGCCTACACAGCTGCCCGATCAGTGCTTGTCAGCCGCTTGACAAGTACCTGTCAGCCACTTGATCAGCACCTGTCAGCAGCTTGATGTGCACCTATCAGCCGCTTGATTAGCACCTGTCAGCCGCTTGGTCAGCGCCTATCAGTGGCTTGATTAGCCCCTGTCAGCCAGTTGATCAGCAATTGTCAGCCGCTTGTTAAGCACCTGTCAGCAGCTTGATCAGCGCTTGACCACTTTCCACTCAGCCGATTGAAAAGCACTGACTCAGCCACGCGAATAGCATCTTTCAGCCAGCTGATCTGTGCCTACTGAGCCCCGCAGTCAGTGCCTACACAGCCGCCTGATCAGTGCTTGTCAGCCGCTTGACAAGTACCTGTCAGCCTCTTGATCAGCACCTAATCAGCCACACGATGATTATTTACTCAGCCGCGCGATCATCGCCTCAGCCTCTTGATCTGTGCCTACTCAGACCCATGACCAGCGCCTAGTAAGCCATGCGATCTGTGCCTGACAGCCACTTGATCAACGACTATCAGCCGCTTGATCATCGCCTTATCAGCTTCACGATCAGCACCTACTCAGCCGCTTGATCAGAACCTGTCAGGCAGTTGATCAGCACCAGTCAGCCGCTTGATCATTTCCTGCTCTGCTGGTCATTCAACTCCTGGTCATCCACTTGATCAGTGCCTGTCAGCCGCTTGAGAAGTACCTGGCAGCCACTTGACCAGCACCTAATCAGCCACGCGATCATCATTTACTCAGCCGCACGATCATCGCCTCAGCCGCTTGATCTGTGTCTACTCAGCCCCGCGATCAGCGCCTACTCAGCCGTGCGAGGTGCGCCTGACAGACACTTGAGAAGTACTGTCAGCCACTTTATCAGCGACTATCAGTCGCTTGATCAGCACCTGTCAACGACTTTATCAGCACCTGTCAGCCGCTTGATTAGTGCCTGTCAGCTGCTTGACCACTGCCCACTCAGCCGACTGAAAAGCGCCAATGCAGCCACGCGATAAGCACCAGTCAGCCGCCTGAAAATCACCTGTCAGCAGCTTGATCAGGGTATATTAGCCACTTGATTAGCACCTGTCAGCTAGTTGATCAGCACCTGTCAGCCAATTGATCAGCACCTGTCAGCCGCTTCATTAGCACCTGTCAGCCAGTTGAACAGCACCTGTCAGCCCCTTGATCATCACCTATCAGCCGTGTGATTAGCACCTGTCAGCCAGTTGATCAGCACCTGTCAGCCTCTTGATAAGAACCTGTCAGCAGCTTGATCATCGCCTATCAGCTACTTGATTAGAACTTGTCAGCCAGTTGATCAGCACCTGCCTACCGATTGATCAGTGCTTGTCAGCTGCTTGATCATTGCATTCTCAGCTGCGCAATCAGCACCTATCAGCTGCTTGTTTAGCACCTGTCAGCCAGTTGATCAGCACCTGTCAGCCTCTTGATCAGCACCTGTCAGCCGCTTCATTAGCACCTGTCAGCCAGTTGATCAGCACCTGTCAGCACCTTGATCATCGCCTATCAGCTACTTGATTAGCACTTGTCAGCCAGTTGATCAGCACCTGCCTACCGATTGATCAGGGCCTGTCAGCTGCTTGATCATTGCATTCTCAGCTGCGCAATCAGCACCTATCAGCTGCTTGTTTAGCACCTGTCAGCCAGTTGATCAGCACCTGTCAGCACCTTGATCATCGCCTATCAGCCGCTTGATTAGCACCTGTCAGCCAGATGATCAGCACCTGTCAGCAGCTTGAGCAGCGAGTATCAGCTGCTTGATCAGCACCTGTCAGCCAGTTGATCAGCACCTGTCAGCAGATTGATCAGGGCCTATCAGCCACTTGATTAGCACCTGTCAGCCAGTTGATCAGCACCTGAGAGTCGCTTCATTAGCACCTGTCAGCCAGTTGATCAGCACCTGTCAGCCAGTTGATCAGCACCTGTCAGCCAGTTGATCAGCACCTGTCAGCAGGTTGATCAGCGATTATCAGCCGCTAGATCAACATCTGTCAACGACTTTATCAGCACCTGTAAGCCGCTTAAACAGCGCCTGCCAGCCGCTTCATCAGTGCCTGTCAGCTGCTGGATCATTGCCTTCTCAGCTGCGGGATCAGCGCCTACTCAGCCGTGAATCAGCCCCTACACAGCCGCGTGATCATAGTCTGTCAGCCTCTTTATCAGAGTCGGTCATCCGCTTGATCAGCACCTGTCAGCAGGTTGAAGAGTGCCTACTCAGCCGCGTGAATTTCATCTCTCAACCAGGTGATCTGTGCCTACTGAGCCCAGCAATCAGCGACTACTCAGCTGCCCGATCAGTGCCTGTCAGCCGCTTGAGAAGTAAAAGTCAGCCAGTTCATCAGAACCTCTCAGCCAGTTGATCACCACCTGTAAGCCACTGGATCAGCACCTGCCAGCCGCTTGATCAGCACCTGTCAGCAGCTTGATCAGCGCCTATCAGCTGCTTAATTAACACTTCTCAGCCAGGTGATCAGCACCTGTCAGCAGCTTGATAAACGCGTGTCAGCCTCTTGATCAGCACCTAATCAGCCACGCCATGATCATTTACTCAGCCGTGCGATCATCGCCTCAGCCTCTTGATCTGTGCCTACTCAGCCCCACGACCAGCGCCTACTCGGCCATGCGATCTGCACCTGACAGCCACTTGATCAACGACTATCAGCCTCTTGATCAGCACCTGTCAACCACTTTATCATCACCTTTCAGCTGCTGGATCAGTGCCTGTTACCCGCTTTCTCATGGCCTAATTAGCTGCATGATCAGCGCCTACTCAGCCGTTTGATCAGTACCAGTCAGCCAGTTGATCAGCACCTGTCAGCAGCTTGATCAGCACCTATCAGCTGCTTGATTAGCACCTGTGAGCCAGTTGATCTGCACCTGTTAGCCACTGGATCAGCGCCTGTTAGCCCCTTGATCATCACCTTATAACCTGCACGATCAGCGCCTACTCAGCCGCTTGATCAGAACCTGTCAGCCAGTTGATCTGCACATGTCAGCCTCTTGATCAGAACCTGTCAGCAGCTTGATCATCGCCTATCAGCTACTTGATTAGCATTGTCAGCCAGTTGATCAGCACCTGCCTACCGATTGATCAGTGCCTGTCAGCTGCTTGATCATTGCATTCTCAGCTGCGCAATCAGCACCTATCAGCTGCTTGTTTAGCACCTGTCAGCCAGTTGATCAGCACCTGTCAGCACCTTGATCATCGCCTATCAGCCGCTTGATTAGCACCTGTCAGCCAGATGATCAGCACCTGTCAGCAGCTTGAGCAGCGAGTATCAGCTGCTTGATCAGCACCTGTCAGCCAGTTGATCAGCACCTGTCAGCAGATTGATCAGGGCCTATCAGCCACTTGATTAGCACCTGTCAGCCAGTTGATGAGCACCTGAGAGTCGCTTCATTAGCACCTGTCATCCGGTTGATCAGCACCTATCAGCAGGTTGATCAGTGCGTATCAGCTGCTTGATTAACACCTGTCAGTCTATTGATCATCACCTGTCAACCGCTAGATCAGCACCCACTTTGCTGCATGAACAGAGCCTACTCAGCCACGCGGTCAGTGACGCTCAGCCGGTTGATCTTCTCCTGTCAGGCGCTTGATCATTTCCTGCTCTGCTGGTCATTCAGCGCCTGGTCAACCACTGGATCAGTGTCAGTCAGCCGCTTGACCACTGCCCACTCAGCAGATTGAAAAGCGCCTATGCAGCCGAGCGATAAGCGCCTGTCAGCCGCTTTACAAGCACCTGTAAACCGCTTGATCAACACTTACTGAGCTGCGCTATCAGTGCTTAATCAGCCGCGAGATCAGTGTCTGTCAGCTGCTTGATCAGCACCTGTCAGCCGGTTGAACAGTGCCTATTCAGCCGCGCAAATAGCATCTCTCAGCCAGTTGATGTGCTCCTACTGAACCCCATGATCAGCGCCTACTCAGCCGGCCGATCAGTGACTGTCAGCCTCTTGAGAAGTACCTGTCAGCCACTTGATCAGCACCTGTCAGCCGCTTGATAAACGCATGTCAGCAGCTTGATCAGTACCTGTCAGCCACTTTATCAGCACCTGTCAGCCAATATATCAGCAACTCTCAACAGCTTGATCAGTGCCCGCTTAGCTGCGTAATCAGAGCCTACTCCGCCACAGGATCAGTGACCCTCAGCGGGCTGATCAGCGCCTGTCAGCGGCTTGATCATTTCCTGCTCTGATGGTCATTCAGCGCCTGGTCCACCACTAGATCAGTGCATGTCAGCCCCTTGACCAGGGCCCACTCAGCTGATTGGTAAACGCATACGCATCCACGCGATAAGCGCCTGTCAGCCACTTGAGAAGCATCTGTAAGCAACTTGATCAGTACCTGTCAGCCAGTTGATCAGCACCTGTCAGCCACTTCATTTGCACCTGTCAGCCACTTTATCAGCAACTGTCAGGCGCTAGGGCAGCCCCTAGAAGCAGCTTGATCATTAACTGTCAGCCACATTATCAGCACGTGTTAGCCGCTGTATCAGAACCTGTCAACCGCTTGATCAGCACCTGTCAGCAGCTTGATCATTACCTCTCAGCCACTTTATCAGCACCTGTTAGCCGCTAAATCAGGACCTGTCAACCGCTTGATCAGCACCTGTCAGCAGCTTTATCAGCACCTATCAGCTACTTGATTAGCACCTGTCAGCATGTTGATCAGCACCTGTCAGCAGCTTTATCAGCACCTGTCAGCTGCTTGATCAGCACCTGTAAGCCACTTAAACAGCGCCTGCCAGCCTCTTCATCAGTGCCTGTCAGCTGCTTGATCATTGCTTTCTCAGCTGCGCGATCAGCGCCTACTCGGCAGTGAATGAGCCCCTACACAAACGCGTGATCATATTCTGTCAGGCTCTTTATCAGAGTCGGTCATTCGCTTGATCAGCACCTTTCAGCAGGTTGAAGAGTGCCTACTCATCCACGCGAATTGCATCTCTCAGAGAGTTGATCTGCTCCTACTGAGCCCCGCAATCAGCGCCTACTCAGCCGCTCGATCAGTGCCTGTCAGCAGCTTGAGAAGTACCTGTCAGCCAGTTGATCAGCACCTGTCAGCAGCTTGGTAAACGCGTGTCAGCCTCCTGACCAGCAGCTAATCAGACACGCGATGATCATTTACTCAGCCGCGCGATCATCCCCTCAGACTCTTGATCTGTGCCTACTCAGCCATGTGATCTGCGCCTGACAGCCACTTGATCAATGACTCTCAGCCGCTTGATCAGCAACTGTCAACCATTTATCATAACCTGTAAGCCGCTTGATCAGCGCCGGTTAGCCGCTTTGTCATCGCCTAATCTGCTGCCTGATCAGCGCCTACTCAGCCGCTTGATCAGTACCAGTCAGCCAGTTGATCAGCACCTGTCAGCAGCTTGATCAGCGCCTATCAGCTGCTTGGTTAGCACCTGTCAGCCAGTTGATCAGCACATCTCAGCCAGTTGATCATCACCTGTAAGCCAATGGATCAGCGCCTGTTAGCCGCTTAATCATTGCCTTATCAGCTGCACGATCAGCGCCTACTCAGCCGCGTGATCAGTACCTGTCAGCCGCTTGATCAGCACCTGTCAGCAGCTTGATCAGCACGTATCAGATGCTTGATTAGCACCTGTCAGCATGTTGACCAACACCTGACAGCCGCTTCATTAGCAACTGTCAGCCAGTTGATCAGCACCTGTCAGCCACTTCATTTGCACCTGTCAGCCATTTTATCAGCAACTGTCAGGAGTTAGGGCAGCCCCTATAAGCAGCTTGATCATTAACTGTCAGCCACATTATCAGCACCTGTTAGCCGCTGTATCAGAACCTGTCAACCGCTTGATCAGCAGCTGTCAGCAGCTTTATCAGCACCTATCAGCTGCTTGATTAGCCCCTGTCAGCCGCTTGATCAGCAATTGTCAGCCGCTTGTTATGCACCTGTCAGCAGCTTGATCAGCGCTTGACCACTTTCCACTCAGCCGATTGAAAAGCAAAGACTCAACCGCGTGAAGAGCATCTTTCAGCCAGTTGATCTGTGCCTACTGAGCCCCGCAGTCAGTGCCTACACAGCCGCCCGATCAGTGCTTGTCAGCCGCTTGACAAGTACCTGTCAGCCACTTGATCAGCACCTGTCAGCAGCTTGATGTGCACCTATCAGCCGCTTGATTAGCACCTGTCAGCCAGTTGACCAGCACCTGTCAGCCGCTTGATCAGCGCCTATCAGTGGCTTGATTAGCCCCTGTCAGCCAGTTGATCAGCAATTGTCAGCCACTTGTTAGGCACCTGTCAGCAGCTTGATCAGCGCTTGACCACTTTCCACTCAGCCGATTGAAAAGCACTGACTCAGCCGCGTGAATAGCATCTTTCAGCCAGTTGATCTGTGCCTACTGAGCCCCGCAGTCAGTGCCTACACAGCAGCCCGATCAGTGCTTGTCAGTCGCTTCACAAGTACCTGTCAGCCTCTTGATCAGCACCTAATCGGCCACACGATGATCATTTACTCAGCCGCGCGATCATCGCCTCAGCCGCTTGATCTGTGTCTACTCAGCCCCGCGATCAGCGCCTACTCAGCCGTGCAGGTGCGCCTGACAGACACTTGAGAAGTACTGTCAGCCACTTTATCAGCGACTATCAGTCGCTTGATCAGCACCTGTCAACGACTTTATCAGCACCTGTCAGCCGCTTGATTAGTGCCTGTCAGCTGCTTGACCACTGCCCACTGAGCCGATTGGAAAGCGCCAATGCAGCTGCGCGATAAGCACCAGTCAGCCGCCTGAAATTCACCTGTCAGCAGCTTGATCAGGGCCTATTAGCCACTTGATTAGCACCTGTCAGCTAGTTGATCAGCACCTGTCAGCCAATTGATCAGCACCTGTCAGCCGCTTCATTAGCACCTGTCAGCCAGTTGAACAGCACCTGTCAGCCCCTTGATCATCTCCTATCAGCTGTGTGATTAGCACCTGTCAGCCAGTTGATCAGCCCATGTCAGCCTCTTGATCAGAACCTGTCAGCAGCTTGATCATTGCCTATCAGCTACTTGATTAGCACTTGTCCGCCAGTTGATCAGCACCTGCCTACCGATTGATCAGTGCCTGTCAGCTGCTTGATCATTGCATTCTCAGCTGCGCAATCAGCACCTATCAGCTGCTTGTTTAGCACCTGTCAGCCAGTTGATCAGCACCTGTCAGCACCTTGATCATCGCCTCTCAGCCGCTTGATTAGCACCTGTCAGCCAGATGATCAGCACCTGTCAGCAGCTTGAGCAGCGAGTATCAGCTGCTTGATCAGCACCTGTCAGCCAGTTGATCAGCACCTGTCAGCAGATTGATCAGGGCCTATCAGCCACTTGATTAGCACCTGTCAGCCAGTTGATCAGCACCTGAGAGTCGCTTCATTAGCACCTGTCATCCGGTTGATCAGCACCTGTCAGCAGGTTGATCAGTGCGTATCAGCTGCTTGATTAACACCTGTCAGTCTATTGATCATCACCTGTCAACCGCTAGATCAGCACCCACTTTGCTGCATGAACAGAACCTACTCAACCACGCGGTCAGTGACGCTCAGCCGGTTGATCTTCTCCTGTCAGGCGCTTGATCATTTCCTGCTCTGCTGGTCATTCAGCGCCTGGTCAACCACTGGATCAGTGTCAGTCAGCCGCTTGACCACTGCCCACTCAGCAGATTGAAAAGCGCCTATGCAGCCGAGCGATAAGTGCCTGTCAGCCGCTTTACAAGCACCTGTAAACCGCTTGATCAACACTTACTGAGCTGCGCTATCAGTGCTTAATCAGCCGCGAGATCAGTGTCTGTCAGCTGCTTGATCAGCACCGGTCAGCCGGTTGAACAGTGCCTATTCAGCCGAGCAAATAACATCTCTCAGCCAGTTGATCTGCTCCTACTGAGCCCCATGATCAGCGCCTACTCAGCCGGCCGATCAGTGACTGTCAGCCTCTTGAGAAGTACCTGTCAGCCACTTGATCAGCACCTGTCAGCCGCTTGATAAACGCATGTCAGCAGCTTGATCAGTACCTGTCAGCCACTTTATCAGCACCTGTCAGCCAATATATATGCAACTCTCAACAGCTTGATCAGTGCCCGCTTAGCTGCGTAATCAGAGCCTACTCCGCCACAGGACCAGTGACCCTCAGCGGGCTGATCAGCGCCTGTCAGCGGCTTGATCATTTCCTGCTCTGATGGTCATTCAGCGCCTGGTCCACCACTAGATCAGTGCCTGTCAGCCCCTTGACCAGTGCCCACTCAGCTGATTGGTAAAAGCATACGCATCCACGCGATAAGCGCCTTTCAGCCACTTGAGAAGCATCTGTCAGCAACTTGATCAGTACCTGTCAGCCAGTTGATCAGCACCTGTCAGCCACTTCATTTGCACCTGTCAGCCACTTTATCAGCAACTCTCAGGCGCTAGGGCAGCCCCTATAAGCAGCTTGATCATTAACTGTCAGCCACATTATCAGCACGTGTTAGCCGCTGTATCAGAACCTGTCAACCGCTTGATCAGCACCAGTCAGCAGCTTGATCAGCACCTATCAGCTGCTTGATTACCCCTGTCAGCCACTTGATCAGCAATTGTCAGCCGCTTGTTATGCACCTGTCAGCAGCTTGATCAGCGCTTGACCACTTTCCACTCAGCCGATTGAAAAGCAAAGACTCAACCGAGTGAATATCATCTTTCAGCCAGTTGATCTGTGCCTACTGAGCCCCGCAGTCAGTGCCTACACAGCTGCCTGATCAGTATTTGTCAGCCCCTTGACAAGTACCTGTCAGCCACTTGATCAGCACCTGTCAGCAGCTTGATGTGCACCTATCAGCCGCTTGATTAGCACCTGTCAGCCAGATGATCAGCACCTGTCAGCAGCTTGAGCAGCGAGTATCAGCTGCTTGATCAGCACCTGTCAGCCAGTTGATCAGCACCTGTCAGCAGATTGATCAGGGCCTATCAGCCACTTGATTAGCACCTGTCAGCCAGTTGATCAGCACCTGAGAGTCGCTTCATTAGCACCTGTCATCCGGTTGATCAGCACCTGTCAGCAGGTTGATCAGTGCGTATCAGCTGCTTGATTAACACCTGTCAGTCTATTGATCATCACCTGTCAACCGCTAGATCAGCACCCACTTTGCTGCATGAACAGAACCTACTCAACCACGCGGTCAGTGACGCTCAGCCGGTTGATCTTCTCCTGTCAGGCGCTTGATCATTTCCTGCTCTGCTGGTCATTCAGCGCCTGGTCAACCACTGGATCAGTGTCAGTCAGCCGCTTGACCACTGCCCACTCAGCAGATTGAAAAGCGCCTATGCAGCCGAGCGATAAGCGCCTGTCAGCCGCTTTACAAGCACCTGTAAACCGCTTGATCAACACTTACTGAGCTGCGCTATCAGTGCTTAATCAGCCGCGAGATCAGTGTCTGTCAGCTGCTTGATCAGCACCGGTCAGCCGGTTGAACAGTGCCTATTCAGCCGAGCAAATAACATCTCTCAGCCAGTTGATCTGCTCCTACTGAGCCCCATGATCAGCGCCTACTCAGCCGGCCGATCAGTGACTGTCAGCCTCTTGAGAAGTACCTGTCAGCCACTTGATCAGCACCTGTCAGCCGCTTGATAAACGCATGTCAGCAGCTTGATCAGTACCTGTCAGCCACTTTATCAGCACCTGTCAGCCAATATATATGCAACTCTCAACAGCTTGATCAGTGCCCGCTTAGCTGCGTAATCAGAGCCTACTCCGCCACAGGACCAGTGACCCTCAGCGGGCTGATCAGCGCCTGTCAGCGGCTTGATCATTTCCTGCTCTGATGGTCATTCAGCGCCTGGTCCACCACTAGATCAGTGCCTGTCAGCCCCTTGACCAGTGCCCACTCAGCTGATTGGTAAAAGCATACGCATCCACGCGATAAGCGCCTGTCAGCCACTTGAGAAGCATCTGTCAGCAACTTGATCAGTACCTGTCAGCCAGTTGATCAGCACCTGTCAGCCACTTCATTTGCACCTGTCAGCCACTTTATCAGCAACTGTCAGGCGCTAGGGCAGCCCCTATAAGCAGCTTGATCATTAACTGTCAGCCACATTATCAGCACGTGTTAGCCGCTGTATCAGAACCTGTCAACCGCTTGATCAGCACCAGTCAGCAGCTTGATCAGCACCTATCAGCTGCTTGATTACCCCTGTCAGCCACTTGATCAGCAATTGTCAGCCGCTTGTTATGCACCTGTCAGCAGCTTGATCAGCGCTTGACCACTTTCCACTCAGCCGATTGAAAAGCAAAGACTCAACCGAGTGAATATCATCTTTCAGCCAGTTGATCTGTGCCTACTGAGCCCCGCAGTCAGTGCCTACACAGCTGCCTGATCAGTATTTGTCAGCCCCTTGACAAGTACCTGTCAGCCACTTGATCAGCACCTGTCAGCAGCTTGATGTGCACCTATCAGCCGCTTGATTAGCACCTGTCAGCCAGTTGACCAGCACCTGTCAGCCGCTTGGTCAGCGCCTATCAGTGGCTTGATTAGCCCCTGTCAGCCACTTGATCAGCAATTGTCAGCCGATTGTTAAGCACATGTCAGCAGCTTGATCAGCTCTTGACCACTTTCCACTCAGCCGATTGAAAAGCACTGACTCAGCCGCGCGAATAGCATCTTTCAGCCAGTTGATCTGTGCCTTCTGAGCCCCGCAGTCAGTGCCTACACAGCAGCCCGATCAGTGCTTGTCAGCCGCTTGACAAGTACCTGTCAGCCTCTTGATCAGCACCTAATCAGCCACACGATGATCATTTACTCAGCCGCCCTATCATCGCCTCAGCCTCTTGATCTGTGCCTACTCAGCCCCATGACCAGCGCCTACTCAGCCATGCGATCTGTGCCTGACAGCCACTTGATCAACGACTATCAACCGCTTGATCATCGCCTTATCAGCTGCACGATCAGCGCCTACTCAGCCGCATGATCAGAACCTGTCAGGCAGTTGATCAGCACCAGTCAGCCGCTTGATCATTTCCTGCTCTGCTGGTCATTCAGCTCCTGGTCATCCACTTGATCAGTGCCTGTCAGCCGCTTGAGAAGTACCTGGCAGCCACTTGACCAGCACCTAATCAGCCACGCGATCATCATTTACTCAGCCGCACGATCATCACCTCAGCCGCTTGATCTGTGTCTACTCAGCCCCGCGATCAGCGCCTACTCAGCCGTGCGATGTGCGCCTGACAGACACTTGAGAAGTACTGTCAGCCACTTTATCAGCGACTATCAGTCGCTTGATCAGCACCTGTCAACGACTTTATCAGCAACTGTCAGCCGCTTGATTAGTGCCTGTCAGCTGCTTGACCACTGCCCACTCAGCCGACTGAAAAGCGCCAATGCAGCCGCGCGATAATCACCAGTCGGCCGCCTGAAAATCACCTGTCAGCAGCTTGATCAGGGCCTATAAGCCACTTGATTAGCACCTGTCAGCCAGATGATCAGCACCTGTCAGCAGCTTGAGCAGCGAGTATCAGCTGCTTGATCAGCACCTGTCAGCCAGTTGATCAGCACCTGTCAGCAGATTGATCAGGGCCTATCAGCCACTTGATTAGCACCTGTCAGCCAGTTGATCAGCACCTGAGAGTCGCTTCATTAGCACCTGTCATCCGGTTGATCAGCACCTGTCAGCAGGTTGATCAGTGCATATCAGCTGCTTGATTAACACCTGTCAGTCTATTGATCATCACCTGTCAACCGCTAGATCAGCACCCACTTTGCTGCATGAACAGAGCCTACTCAGCCACGCGGTCAGTGACGCTCAGCCGGTTGATCTTCTCCTGTCAGGCGCTTGATCATTTCCTGCTCTGCTGGTCATTCAGCGCCTGGTGAACCACTGGATCAGTGTCAGTCAGCCGCTTGACCACTGCCCACTCAGCAGATTGAAAAGCGCCTATGCAGCCGAGCGATAAGCGCCTGTCAGCCGCTTTACAAGCACCTGTAAACCGCTTGATCAACACTTACTGAGCTGCGCTATCAGTGCTTAATCAGCCGCGAGATCAGTGTCTGTCAGCTGCTTGATCAGCACCGGTCAGCCGGTTGAACAGTGCCTATTCAGCCGCACAAATAGCATCTTTCATCCAGTTGATGTGCTCCTACTGAGCCCCATGATCAGCGCCTACTCAGCCGGCCGATCAGTGACTGTCAGCCTCTTGAGAAGTACCTGTCAGCCAGTTGACCAGCACCTGTCAGCCGCTTGGTCAGCGCCTATCAGTGGCTTGATTAGCCCCTGTCAGCCACTTGATCAGCAATTGTCAGCCGATTGTTAAGCACATGTCAGCAGCTTGATCAGCTCTTGACCACTTTCCACTCAGCCGATTGAAAAGCACTGACTCAGCCGCGCGAATAGCATCTTTCAGCCAGTTGATCTGTGCCTTCTGAGCCCCGCAGTCAGTGCCTACAGAGCAGCCCGATCAGTGCTTGTCAGCCGCTTGACAAGTACCTGTCAGCCTCTTGATCAGCACCTAATCAGCCACACGATGATCATTTACTCAGCCGCCCTATCATCGCCTCAGCCTCTTGATCTGTGCCTACTCAGCCCCATGACCAGCGCCTACTCAGCCATGCGATCTGTGCCTGACAGCCACTTGATCAACGACTATCAGCCGCTTGATCATCGCCTTATCAGCTGCACGATCAGCGCCTACTCAGCCGCTTGATCAGAACCTGTCAGGCAGTTGATCAGCACCAGTCAGCCGCTTGATCATTTCCTGCTCTGCTGGTCATTCAGCTCCTGGTCGTCCACTTGATCAGTGCCTGTCAGCCGCCTGAGAAGTACCTCCAGCCACTTGACCAGCACCTAATCAGCCACGCGATCATCATTTACTCAGCCGCACGATCATCACCTCAGCTGCTTGATCTGTGTCTACTCAGCCCCGCGATCAGCGCCTACTCAGCCGTGCGAGGTGCGCCTGACAGACACTTGAGAAGTACTGTCAGCCACTTTATCAGCGACTATCAGTCGCTTAATCAGCACCTGTCAACGACTTTATCAGCACCTGTCAGCCGCTTGATTAGTGCCTGTCAGCTGCTTGACCACTGCCCACTCAGCCCATTGAAAAGCACCAATGCAGCCGCGCGATAAGCACCAGTCAGCCGCCTGAAAATCACCTGTCAGCAGCTTGATCAGGGCCTATTAGCCACTTGATTAGCACCTGTCAGCTAGTTGATCAGCACCTGTCAGCCAATTGATCAGCACCTGTCAGCCGCTTCATTAGCACCTGTCAGCCAGTTGAACTGCACCTGTCAGCCTCTTGATCAGAACCTGTCAGCAGCTTGACAATCGCCTATCAGCTACTTGATTAGCACTTGTCAGCCAGTTGATCAGCACCTGCCTACCGATTGATCAGTGCCTGTCAGCTTCTTGATCATTGCATTCTCAGCTGTGCAATCAGCACCTATCAGCTGCTTGTTTAGCACCTGTCAGCCAGTTGATCAGCACCTGTCAGCACCTTGATCATCGCCTATCAGCCGCTTGATTAGCACCTGTCAGCCAGATGATCAGCACCTGTCATCAGCTTGAGCAGCGAGTATCAGCTGCTTGATCAGCACCTGTCAGCCAGTTGATCAGCACCTGTCAGCAGATTGATCAGGGCCTATCAGCCACTTGATTAGCACCTGTCAGCCAGTTGATCAGCACCTGTCAGCAGATTGATCAGGGCCTATCAGCCACTTGATTAGCACCTGTCAGCCAGTGATCAGCACCTGAGAGTCGCTTCATTAGCACCTGTGAGCCAGTTGATCAGCACCTGTCAGCAGGTTGATCAGTGCGTATCAGCTGCTTGATTAACACCTGTCAGTCTATTGATCATCACCTGCCACCCGCTAGATCAGCACACACTTTGCTGCATGAACAGAGCCTACTCAGGCACGCGGTAGTGACGCTCAGCCGGTTGATCTTCTCCTGTCAGGCGCTTGATCATTTCCTGCTATGCTGGTCATTCAGCGCCTGGTCAACCACTTGATCAGTGTCAGTCAGCCGCTTGACCACTGCCCACTCAGCAGATTTAAAAGCACCTACGCAGCCGAGCGATAAGCGCCTGTCAGCCACTTGAGAAGCATCTGTCAGCAACCTGATCAGGGCCTATCAGCCACTTGATCAGTACCTGTCAGCCAGTTGATCAGCACCTGTCAGCCACTTCAATTGCACCTCTCAGCCAATTTATCAGCAACTGTCAGGCGCTAGGGCAGCCCCTATAAGCAGCTTGATCATTACCTCTCAGCCACTTTATCAGCACCTGTTAGCCGCTAAATCAGAACCTGTCAACCGCTTGATCAGCACCTGTCAGCAGCTTTATCAGCACCTATCAGCTGCTTGATTAGCACCTGTCAGCATGTTGATCAGCACCTGTCAGCAGCTTTATCAGCACCTATCAGCTGCTTGATTAGCACCTGTCAGCCAGTTGATCAGCACCTGTCAGCTGCTTGATCAGCACCTGTAAGCCACTTAAACAGCGCCTGCCAGCCTTTTCATCAGTGCCTGTCAGCTGCTTGGTCATTGCTTTCTCAGCTGCGCGATCAGCGCCTACTCGGCAGTGAATGAGCCCCTACACAAACGCGTGATCATATTCTGTCAGGCTTTTTATCAGAGTCGGTCATTCGCTTGATCAGCACCTTTCAGCAGGTTGAAGAGTGCCTACTCAGCCACGCGAATTGCATCTCTCAGAGAGTTGATCTGCTCCTACTGAGCCCCGCAATCAGCGCCTACTCAGCCGCTCGATCAGTGCCTGTCAGCAGCTTGAGAAGTACCTGTCAGCCAGTTGATCAGCACCTGTCAGCAGCTTGGTAAACGCGTGTCAGCCTCTTGACCAGCAGCTAATCAGACACGCGATGATCATTTACTCAGCCGCGCGATCATCCCCTCAGACTCTTGATCTGTGCCTCCTCAGCCATGTGATCTACGCCTGACAGCCACTTGATCAATGACTCTCAGCCGCTTGATCAGCAACTGTCAACCATTTATCATAACCTGTAAGCCGCTTGATCAGCGCCGGTTAGCCGCTTTGTCATCGCCTAATCTGCTGCCTGATCAGCGCCTACTCAGCCGCTTGATCAGTACCAGTCAGCCAGTTGATCAGCACCTGTCAGCAGCTTGATCAGCGCCTATCAGCTGCTTGGTTAGCACCTGTCAGCCAGTTGATCAGCACATCTCAGCCAGTTGATCATCACCTGTAAGCCAATGGATCAGCGCCTGTTAGCCGCTTGATCACTGCCTTATCAGCTGCACGATCAGCGCCTACTCAGCCGCTTGATCAGTACCTGTCAGCTGCTTGATCAGCACCTGTCAGCAGCTTGATCAGCACGTATCAGATGCTTGATTAGCACCTGTCAGCATGTTGACCAACACCTGACAGCCGCTTCATTAGCCACTGTCAGCCAGTTGATCAGCACCTGTCAGCCACTTCATTTGCACCTGTCAGCCACTTTATCAGCAACTGTCAGGCGCTAGGGCAGCCCCTAGAAGCAGCTTGATCATTAACTCTCAGCCACATTATCAGCACCTGTTAGCCGCTGTATCAGAACCTGTCAACCGCTTGATCAGCACCTGTCAGCAGCTTTATCATCACCTATCAGCTGCTTGATTAGCCCCTGTCAGCCGCTTGATCAGCAATTGTCAGCCGCTTGTTATGCACCTGTCAGCAGCTTGATCAGCGCTTGACCACTTTCCACTCAGCCGATTGAAAAGCAAAGACTCAACCGCGTGAATAGCATCTTTCAGCCAGTTGATCTGTGCCTAGTGAGCCCCGCAGTCAGTGCCTACACAGCCGACCGATCAGTGCTTGTCAGCCGCTTGACAAGTACCTGTCAGCCACTTGATCAGCACCTGTCAGCAGCTTGATGTGCACCTATCAGCCGCTTGATTAGCACCTGTCAGCCAGTTGACCAGCACCTGTCAGCCGCTTGATCAGCGCCTATCAGTGGCTTGATTAGCCCCTGTCAGCCAGTTGATCAGCAATTGTCAGCCACTTGTTAAGCACCTGTCAGCAGCTTGATCAGCGCTTGACCACTTTCCACTCAGCCGATTGAAAAGCACTGACTCAGCCGCGCGAATAGCATCTTTCAGCCAGTTGATCTGTGCCTACTGAGCCTCGCAGTCAGTGCCTACACAGCAGCCCGATCAGTGCTTGTCAGCCGCTTGACAAGTACCTGTCAGCCACTTGATCAGCACCTAATCGGCCACACGATGATCATTTACTCAGCCGCGCCATCATCGCCTCAGCCTCTTGATCGGTGCTTACTCAGCCCCATGACCAGCGCCTACTCAGCCATGCGATCTGTGCCTGACAGCCACTTGATCAATGACTATCAGCCGCTTGATCATCAGCTTCACGATCAGCGCCTACTCAGCCGCTTGATCAGAACCTGTCAGGCAGTTGATCAGCACCAGTCAGCCGCTTGATCATTTCCTGCTCTGCTGGTCATTCAGCTCCTGGTCATCCACTTGATCAGTGCCTGTCAGCCGCTTGAGAAGTACCTGGCAGCCACTTGACCAGCACCTAATCAGCCACGCGATCATCATTTACTCAGCCGCACGATCATCGCCTCAGCCGCTTGATCTGTGTCTACTCAGCCCTGCGATCAGCGCCTACTCAGCCGTGCGATGTGTGCCTGACAGACACTTGAGAAATACTGTCAGCCACTTTATCAGCGACTATCTGTCGCTTGATCAGCACCTGTCAACGACTTTTTCAGCACCTGTCAGCCGCGTGATTAGTGCCTGTCAGCTGCTTGACCACTGCCCACTCAGCCGATTGAAAAGCGCCAATGCAGCCGCGCGATAAGCACCAGTCAGCCGTCTGAAAATCACCTGTCAGCAGCTTGATCAGGGCCTATTAGCCACTTGATTAGCACCTGTCAGCTAGTTGATCAGCACCTGTCAGCCAATTGATCAGCACCTGTCAGCCGCTTCATTAGCACCTGTCAGCCAGTTGAACAGCACCTGTCAGCACCTTGATCATCGCCTATCAGCCGTGTGATTAGCACCTGTCAGCCAGTTGATCAGCACCTGTCAGCCTCTTGATCAGAACCTGTCAGCAGCTTGATCATCGCCTATCAGCTACTTGATTAGCACTTGTCAGCCAGTTGATCAGCACCTGCCTACCGATTGATCAGTGCCTGTCAGCTGCTTAATCATTGCATTCTCAACTGCGCAATCAGCACCTATCAGCTGCTTGTTTAGCACCTGTCAGCCAGTTGATCAGCACCTGTCAGCACCTTGATCATTGCCTATCAGCCGCTTGATTAGCAACTGTCAGCCAGATGATCAGCACCTTTCAGCAGCTTGAGCAGCGAGTATCAGCTGCTTGATCAGCACCTGTCAGCCAGTAGATCAGCACCTGTCAGCAGATTGATCAGGGCCTATCAGCCACTTGATTAGCACCTGTCAGCCAGTTGATCAGCACCTGAGAGTCGTTTCATTAGCACCTGTCAGCCAGTTGATCAGCACCTGTCATCCGGTTGTTCAGCACCTGTCAGCAGGTTGATCAGCGATTATCAGCCGCTAGATCAACATCTGTCAACCACTTTATCAGCACCTGTAAGCCGCTTAAACAGCGCCTGCCAGCCGCTTCATCAGTGCCTGTCAGCTGCTGGATCTTTGCCTTCTCAGCTGCGGGATCAGCGCCTACTCAGCCGTGAATCTGCCCCTACACAGCCGCGTGATCATAGTCTGTCAGCCTCTTTATCAGAGTCGGTCATCCGCTTGATCAGCACCTGTCAGCAGGTTGAAGAGTGCCTACTCAGCCGCGTGAATTTCATCTCTCAACCAGGTGATCTGTGCCTACTGAGCCCAGCAATCAGCGACTACTCAGCTGCCCGATCTGTGCCTGTCAGCCGCTTGAGAAGTAAAAGTCAGCCAGTTCATCAGAACCTCTCAGCCAGTTGATCACCACCTGTAAGCCACTGGATCAGCACCTGTCAGCCGCTTGATCAGCACCTGTCAGCAGCTTGATCAGCGCCTATCAGCTGCTTAATTAACACTTCTCAGCCAGGTGATCAGCACCTGTCAGCAGCTTGATAAACGCGTGTCAGCCTCTTGATCAGCACCTAATCAGCCACGCCATGATCATTTACTCAGCCGTGCGATCATCGCCTCAGCCTCTTGATCTGTGCCTACTCAGCCCCACGACCAGCGCCTACTCGGCCATGCGATCTGCACCTGACAGCCACTTGATCAACGACTATCAGCCTCTTGATCAGCACCTGTCAACCACTTTATCATCACCTTTCAGCTGCTGGATCAGTGCCTGTTACCCGCTTTCTCATGGCCTAATTAGCTGCATGATCAGCGCCTACTCAGCCGTTTGATCAGTACCAGTCAGCCAGTTGATCAGCACCTTTCAGCCAATTGATCAGCACCTGTCAGCCGCTTCATTAGCACCTGTCAGCCAGTTGAATAGCACCTCTCAGCCTCTTGATCAGAACCTGTCAGCAGATTGACAATCGCCTATCAGCTACTTGATTAGCACTTGTCCGCCAGTTGATCAGTACCTGCCTACCGATTGATCAGTGCCTGTCAGCTTCTTGATCATTGCATTCTCAGCTGTGCAATCAGCACCTATCAGCTGCTTGTTTAGCACCTGTCAGCCAGTTGATCAGCACCTGTCAGCACCTTGATCATCGCCTATCAGCCGCTTGATTAGCACCTGATAGCCAGATGATCAGCACCTGTCACCAGCTTGAGCAGCGAGTATCAGCTGCTTGATCAGCACCTGTCAGCCAGTTGATCAGCACCTGTCAGCAGATTGATCAGGGCCTATCAGCCACTTGATTAGCACCTGTCAGCCAGTGATCAGCACCTGAGAGTCGCTTCATTAGCACCTGTGAGCCAGTTGATCAGCACCTGACAGCAGGTTGATCAGTGCGTATCAGCTGCTTGATTAACACCTGTCAGTCTATTGATCATCACCTGCCACTCGCTAGATCAGCACACACTTTGCTGCATGAACAGAGCCTACTCAGGCACGCGGTCAGTGACGCTCAGCCGGTTGATCTTCTCCTGTCAGGCGCTTGATCATTTCCTGCTATGCTGGTCATTCAGCGCCTGGTCAACCACTTGATCAATGTCAGTCAGCCGCTTGACCACTGCCCACTCAGCAGATTTAAAAGCGCTTACGCAGCCGAGCGATAAGCGCCTGTCAGCCACTTGAGAAGCATCTGTCAGCAATCTGATCAGGGCCTATCAGCCACTTGATCAGTACCTGTCAGCCAGTTGATCAGCACCTGTCAGCCACTTCAATTGCACATCTCAGCCAATTTATCAGCAACTGTCAGGCGCTAGGGCAGCCCCTATAAGCAGCTTGATCATTAACTGTCAGCCACATTATCAGCACGTGTTAGCCGCTGTATGAGAACCTGTCAACCGCTTGATCAGCACCTGTCAGCAGCTTTATCAGCACTTATCAGCTGCTTGATTAGCCCCTGTCAGCCGCTTGATCAGCAATTGTCAGCTGCTTGTTATGCACCTGTCAGCAGCTTGATCAGCGCTTGACCACTTTCCACTCAGCCGATTGAAAAGCAAAGACTCAACCGCGTGAAGAGCATCTTTCAGCCAGTTGATCTGTGCCTAGTGAGCCCCGCAGTCAGTGCCTACACAGCCGCCCGATCAGTGCTTGTCAGCCGCTTGACAGGTACCTGTCAGCCACTTGATCAGCACCTGTCAGCAGCTTGATGTGCGCCTATCAGCCGCTTGATTAGCACCTGTCAGGCAGTTGACCAGCACCTGTCAGCCGCTTGATCAGCGCCTATCATTGGCTTGATTAGCCCCTGTCAGCCAGTTGATCAGCAAATGTCAGCCACTTGTTAAGCACCTGTCAGCAGCTTGATCAGCGCTTGACCACTTTCCACTCAGCCGATTGAAAAGCACTGACTCAGGCGCGTGAATAGCATCTTTCAGCCAGTTGATCTGTGCCTACTGAGCCCCGCAGTCAGTGCCTACACAGCCGCCTGATCAGTGCTTGTCAGTCGCTTGACAAGTACCTGTCAGCCTCTTGATCAGCACCTAATCGGCCACACGATGATCATTTACTCAGCCGCACGATCATCGCCTCAGCCGCTTGATCTGTGTCTACTCAGCCCCGCGATCAGCGCCTACTCAGCCGTGCGAGGTGCGCCTGACAGACACTTGAGAAGTACTGTCAGCCACTTGATCAGCGACTATCAGTCGCTTGATCAGCACCTGTCAACGACTTTATCAGCACCTGTCAGCCGCTTGATTAGTGCCTGTCAGCTGCTTGACCACTGCCCACTCAGCCGATTGAAAAGCGCCAATGCAGCCGCGCGATAAGCACCAGTCAGCCGCCTGAAATTCACCTGTCAGCAGATTGATCAGGGCCTATTAGCCACTTGATTAGCACCTGTCAGCTAGTTGATCAGCACCTGTCAGCCAATTGATCAGCACCTGTCAGCCAGTTGAAAAGCACCTGTCAGCAACTTGATCATCGCCTATCAGCCGTGTGATTAGCACCTGTCAGCCTCTTGATCAGAACCTGTCAGCAGCTTGATCATCGCCTATCAGCTACTTGATTAGCACTTGTCAGCCAGTTGATCAGCACCTGCCTACCGATTGATCAGTGCCTGTCAGCTGCTTTATCATTGCATTCTCAGCTGCGCAATCAGCACCTACCAGCTGCTTGTTTAGCACCTGTCGCCCGATCAGAGCTTGTCAGCCGCTTGAGAAGTACCTGTCAGCCACTTGATCAGCACCTGTCAGCTGCTTGATTAGCACCTGTCAGTCAGTTGATCAGCACCTGTCAGCACCTTGAGCAACGAGTATCAGCTGCTTGATCAGCACCTGTCAGCCAGTTGATCAGCACCTGAGAGTCGCTTCATTAGCACCTGTCAGCCAGTTGAGCAGCACCTGTCATCCTCTTGATCAGCACCTGTCAGCAGGTTGATCAGTGCGTATCAGCTGCTTGATTAACACCTGTCAGTCTATTGATCATCACCTGTCAACCGCTAGATCAGAACCCACTTTGCTGCATGAACAGATCCTACTCAGCCACGCGGTCAGTGACGCTCAGCCGGTTGATCTTCTCCTGTCAGGCGCTTGATCATTTCCTGCTCTGCTGGTCATTCAGCGCCTGGTCAACCACTGGATCAGTGTCAGTCAGCCTCTTGACCACTGCCCACTCAGCAGATTGAGAAGCGCCTACGCAGCCGAGCAATAAGCGCCTGTCAGCCGCTTTACAAGCACCTGTAAACCTCTTGATCAACACTTACTGAGCTGCGCTATCAGTGCTTAATCAGCCGCGAGATCAGTGTCTGTCAGCTGCTTGATCAGCACCTGTCAGCCGGTTGAACAGTGCCTATTCAGCCGCGCAAATAGCATCTCTCAGCCAGTTGATCTGCTCCTACTGAGCCCCATGATCAGCGCCTACTCAGCCGGCCGATCAGTGACTGTCAGCCTCTTGAGAACTACCTGACAGCCACTTGATCAGCACGTGTCAGGCGCTTTATCAGCACCTGTCAGCCAATATATCAGCAACTCTCAACAGCTTGATCAGTGCCCGCTTAGCTGTGTAATCAGAGCCTACTCCGCCACAGGATCAGTGACCCTCAGCGGGCTGATCAGCGCCTGTCAGCGGCTTGATCATTTCCTGCTCTGATGGTCATTCAGCGCCTGGTCCACCACTAGATCAGTACCTGTCAGCCCCTTGACCACTGCCCACTCAGCTGTTTGACAAACGCATACGCATCCACGCGATAAGCACCTGTCAGCCACTTGAGAAGCATCTGTCAGCAACTTGATCAGTACCTGTCAGCCAGTTGATCAGCACCTGTCAGCCACTTCATTTGCACCTGTCAGCCACTTTATCAGCAACTGTCAGGGGCTAGGGCAGCCCCTATAAGCAGCTTGATCATTAACTGTCAGCCACATTATCAGCACGTGTTAGCCGCTGTATCAGAACCTGTCAACCGCTTGATCAGCACCTGTCAGCAGCTTTATCAGCACCTATCAGCTGCTTGATTAGCCCCTGTCAGCCACTTGATCAGCAATAGTCAGCCGCTTGTTATGCACCTGTCAGCAGCTTGATCAGCGCTTGACCACTTTCCACTCAGCCGATTGAAAAGCAAAGACTCAACCGCGTGAATATCATCTTTCAGCCAGTTGATCTGTGCTTACTGAGCCCCGCAGTCAGTGCCTACACAGCCGCCTGATCAGTGCTTGTCAGCCGCTTGACAAGTACCTGTCAGCCTCTTGATCAGCACCTAATCAGCCACACGATGATCATTTACTCAGCCGCGCGATCATCGCCTCAGCCTCTTCATCTGTGCCTACTCAGCCCCATGACCAGCGCCTACTCAGCCATGCGATCTGTGCCTGACAGCCACTTGATCAACGACTATCAGCCGCTTGATCATCGCCTTATCAGCTTCACGATCATCGCCTACTCAGCCGCTTGGTCAGAACCTTTCAGGCAGTTGATCAGCACCAGTCAGCCGCTTGAGCATTTCCTGCTCTGCTGGTCATTCAGCTCCTGGTCATCCACTTGATCAGTACCTGTCAGCCGCTTGAGAATACCTGGCAGCCACTTGACCAGCACCTAATCAGCCACGCGATCATCATTTACTCACCCGCACGATCATCGCCTCAGCCGCTTGATCTGTGTCTACTCAGCCCCGCGATCAGAGCCTACTCAGCCGTGCGAGGTGCGCCTGGCAGACACTTGAGAAGTACTGTCATCCACTTTATCAGCGACTATCAGTCGCTTCATCAGCACCTGTCAACGACTTTATCAGCACCTGTCAGCCGCTTGATTAGTTCCTGTCAGGTGCTTGACCACTGCCCACTCAGCCGATTGAAAAGCGCCAATGCAGCCGCGCGATAAGCACCAGTCAGCCGCCTGAGAATCACCTGTCAGCCGCTTTACAAGCACCTGTAAACCGCTTGATCAACACTTACTGAGCTGCGCTATCAGTGCTTAATCAGCCGCGAGATCAGTGTCTGTCAGCTGCTTGATCAGCACCTGTCAGCAGCTTGATCATCGCCTATCAGCTACTTGATTAGCACTTGTCAGCCAGTTGATCAGCACCTGCCTACCGATTGATCAGTGCCTGTCAGCTGCTTGATCATTGCATTCTCAGCTGCGCCATTAGCACCTATCAGCTGCTTGTTTAGCACCTGTCAGCCAGTTGATCAGCACCTGTTAGCACCTTGATCATCGCCTATCAGCCGCTTGATTAGCACCTGTCAGCCAGATTATCAGCACCTGTCAGCAGCTTGAGCAGTGAGTATCAGCTGCTTGATCAGCACCTGTCAGCCAGTTGATCATCACCTGTCAGCAGATTGATCAGGGCCTATCAGGCACTTGATTAGCACCTGTAAGCCAGTTGATCAGCACCTGTGAGTCGCTTCATTAGCACCTGTCAGCCAGTTGATCAGCACCTGTCATCCGGTTGATCAGCACCTGTCAGCAGGTTGATCAGTGCGTATCAGCTGCTTGATTAACACCTGTCAGTCTATTGATCATCACCTGTCAACCGCTAGATCAGCATCCACTTTGCTGCATGAACAGAGCCTACTCAGCCACGCGGTCAGTGACGCTCAGCCGGTTGATCTTCTCCTGTCAGGCGCTTGATCATTTCCTGCTCTGCTGGTCATTCAGCGCCTGGTCAACCACTGGATCAGTGTCAGTCAGCCGCTTGACCACTGCCCACTCAGCAGATTGAAAAGCGCCTACGCAGCCGAGCGATAAGCGCCTGTCAGCCGCTTTACAAGCACCTGTAAACCGCTTGATCAACACTTACTGAGCTGCGCGATCAGTGCTTAATCAGCCGCGAGATCAGTGTCTGTCAGCTGCTTGATCAGCACCTGTCAGCCGGTTGAACAGTGCCTATTCAGCCGCGCAAATTGCATCTCTCAGCCACTTGATCTGCTCCTACTGAGCCCCATGATCGGCGCCTACTCAGCCGCCCGATCAGTGACTGTCAGCCTCTTGAGAAGTACCTGTCAGCCACTTGATCAGCTCCTGTCAGCCGCTTGATAAACGCATGTCAGCAGCTTGATCAGTACCTTTCAGCCACTTGATCAGCACCTGTCAGCCAATATATCAGCAACTCTCAACAGCTTGATCAGTGCCGCTTAGCTGCGTAATCAGAGCCTACTCCGCCACAGGATCAGTGACCCTCAGCGGGCTGATCAGCGCCTGTCAGCGGCTTGATCATTTCCTGCTCTGATGGTCATTCTTCGCCTGGACAACCACTAGATCAGTGCCTGTCAGCCCCTTGACCAGTGCCCCCTCAGCTGATTGATAAACGCATACGCATCCACGCAATAAGCGCCTGTCAGCAACTTGAGAAGCATCAGTCAGCAACTTGATCAGGGCCTATCAGCCACTTGATCAGTACCTGTCAGCCAGTTGATCAGCACCTGTCAGCCACTTCATTTGCACCTGTCAGCCACTTTATCAGCAACTGTCAGGCGCTAGGGCAGCCCCTATAAGCAGCTTGATCATTAACTGTCAGCCACATTATCAGCACGTGTTAGCCGCTGTATCAGAACCTGTCAACCGCTTGATCAGCACCTGTCAGCAGCTTTATCAGCACCTATCAGCTGCTTGATTAGCCCCTGTCAGCCACTTGATCAGCAATTGTCAGCCGCTTGTTATGCACCTGTCAGCAGCTTGATCAGCGCTTGACCACTTTCCACTCAGCCGATTGAAAAGCAAAGACTCAACCGCGTGAAGAGCATCTTTCAGCCATTTGATCTGTGCCTACTGAGCCTCGCAGTCAGTGCCTACACGGCTGCCCGATCAGTGCTTGTCAGCCGCTTGACAAGTACCTGTCAGCCACTTGATCAGCACCTGTCAGCAGCTTGATGTGCACCTATCAGCCGCTTGATTAGCACCTGTCAGCCAGTTGACCAGCACCTGTCAGCCGCTTGGTCAGGGCCTATCAGTGGCTTGATTAGCCCCTGTCAGCCACTTGATCAGCAATTGTCAGCCGCTTGTTATGCACCTGTCAGCAGCTTGATCAGCGCTTGACCACTTTCCACTCAGCCGATTGAAAAGCAAAGACTCAACCGCGTGAATAGCATCTTTCAGCCAGTTGATCTGTGCCTACTGAGCCCCGCAGTCAGTGCCTACACAGCTGCCCGATCAGTGCTTGTCAGCCGCTTGACAAGTACCTGTCAGCCACTTGATCAGCACCTGTCAGCCGCTTGTTATGCACCTGTCAGCAGCTTGATCAGCGCTTGACCACTTTCCGCTCAGCCGATTGAAAAGCAAAGACTCAACCGCGTGAAGAGCATCTTTCAGCCAGTTGATCTGTGCCTACTGAGCCCCGCAGTTAGTGCCTACACAGCCGCCTGATCACTGCTTGTCAGCCGCTTGACAAGTACCTGTCAGCCTCTTGATCAGCACCTAATCAGCCACACGGTGATCATTTACTCAGCCGCGCGATCATCGCCTCAGCCTCTTCATCTGTGCCTACACAGCCCCATGACCAGCGCCTACTCAGCCATGCGATCTGTGCCTGACAGCCACTTGATCAACGACTATCAGCCGCTTGATCATCGCCTTCTCAGTTTCACGATCAGCACCTACTCAGCCGCTTTGTCAGAACCTGTCAGGCAGTTGATCAGCACCAGTCAGCCGCTTGATCATTTCCTGCTCTGCTGGTCATTCAGCTCCTGGTCATCCACTTGATCAGTGCCTGTCAGCCGCTTGAGAAGTACCTGGCAGCCACTTGACCAGCACCTAATCAGCCAGGCGATCATCATTTACTCAGCCGCACGATCATCACCTAAGCCGCTTTATCTGTGTCTACTCAGCCCCGCGATCAGCCCCTACTCAGCCGCGCGAGGTGCGCCTGACAGACACTTGAGAAGTACTGTCAGCCACTTGATCAGCGATTATCAGTCGCTTGATCAGCACCTGTCAACGACTTGATCAGCACCTGTCAGCCGCTTGATTAGTGCCTGTCAGCTGCTTGACCACTGCCCACTCAGCCGATTGAAAAGCGCCAATGCAGCCGCGCGATAAGCAACAGTCAGCCGCCTGAAAATCACCTGTCAGGAGCTTGATCAGGGCCTATTAGCCACTTGATTAGCACCTGTCAGCCAGTTGATCAGCACCTGAGAGTCGCTTCATTAGCACCTGTCAGCCTGTTGATCAGCACCTGTCATCCGGTTGATCAACACCTGTCAGCAGGTTGATCAGTGCGTATCAGCTGCTTGATTAACACCTGTCAGTCTATTGATCATCACCTGTCAACCGCTAGATCAGCACCCACTTTGCTGCATGAACAGTGCCTACTCAGCCACGCGGTCAGTGACGCTCAGCCGGTTGATCTTCTCCTGTCAGGCGCTTGATCATTTCCTGCTCTGCTGGTCATTCAGCGCCTGGTCAACCACTGGATCAGTGTCAGTCAGCCGCTTGACCACTGCCCACTCAGCAGATTGAAAAGCGCCTACGCAGCCGAGCGATAAGCGCCTGTCAGCCGCTTTACAAGCACCTGTAAACCGCTTGATCAACACTTACTGAGCTGCGCTATCAGTGCTTAATCAGCCGCGAGATCAGTGTCTGTCAGCTGCTTGATCAGCACCTGTCAGCCGATTGAACAGTGCCTATTCAGCCGCGCAAATTGCATCTCTCAGCCAGTTGATCTGCTCCTACTGAGCCCCATGATCAGCGCCTACTCAGCCGCCCGATCAGTGACTGTCAGCCTCTTGAGAAGTACCTGTCAGCCACTTTATCAGCACCTGTCAGCCAATATATCAGCAACTCTCAACAGCTTGATCAGTGCCCGCTTAGCTGCGTAATCAGAGCCTACTCCGCCACAGGATCAGTGACCCTCAGCGGGCTGATCAGCGCCTGTCAGCGGCTTGATCATTTCCTGCTCTGATGTTCATTCAGCGCCTGGTCCACCACTAGATCAGTGCCTGTCAGCCCCTTGACCAGTGCCCACTCAGTTGATTGATAAACGCATACGCATCCACGCGATAAGCGCCTGCCAGCCACTTGAGAAGCATCTGTCAGCAACTTGATCAGTACCTGTCAGCCAGTTGATCAGCACCTGTCAGCCACTTCATTTGGACCTGTCAGCCACTTTATCAGCAACTGTGAGGCGCTAGGGCAGCCCCTATAAGCAGCTTGATCATTAACTGTCAGCCACATTATCAGCACGTGTTAGCCGCTGTATCAGAACCTGTCAACCGCTTGATCAGCACCTGTCAGCAGCTTTATCAGCACCTATCAGCTGCTTGATTAGCCCCTGTCAGCCACTTGATCAGCAATTGTCAGCCGCTTGTTATGCACCTGTCAGCAGCTTGATCAGCGCTTGACCACTTTCCACTCAGCCGATTGAAAAGCAAAGACTCAACCGCGTGAAGAGCATCTTTCAGCCAGTTGATCTGGGCCTACTGAGCCCCGCAGTCAGTGCCTACACAGCTGCCCGATCAGTGCTTGTCAGCCGCTTGACAAGTACCTGTCAGCCACTTGATCAGCACCTGTCAGCAGCTTGATGTGCACCTATCAGCCGCTTGATTAGCACCTGTCAGCCAGTTGACCAGAACCTGTCAGCTGCTTGGTCAGCGCCTATCAGTGGCTTGATTAGCCCCTGTCAGCCAGTTGATCAGCAATTGTCAGCCGCTTGTTAAGCACCTGTCAGCAGCTTGATCAGCGCTTGACCACTTTCCACTCAGCCGATTGAAAAGCAGTGACTCAGCCGCGCGAAGAGCATCTTTCAGCCAGTTGATCTGTGCCTACTGAGCCACACAGTCAGTGCCTACACAGCCGCTGGATCAGTGCTTGTCAGCCGCTTGACAACTACCTGTCAGCCTCTTGATCTGTGCCTACTCAGCCCCATGACCAGCGCCTACTAAGCCATGCGATCTGTGCCTGACAGCCACTTGATCAACGACTATCAGCCACTTGATCATCGCCTTATCAGCTTCACGATCAGCACCTACTCAGCCACTTGGTCAGAACCTGTCAGGCAGGTGATCAGCACCAGTCAGCCGCTTGATCATTTCCTGCTCTGCTGGTCATTCAGCTACTGGTCATCCACTTGATCAGTGCCTGTCAGCCGCATGAGAAGTACCTGGCAGCCACTTGACCAGCACCTAATCAGCCACGCGATCATCATTTACTCAGCCGCACGATCTTCGCCTCAGCCGCTTGATCTGTGTCTACTCAGCCCCGCGATCAGCGCCTACTCAGCCGTGCGATGTGCGCCTGACAGACACTTGAGAAGTACTGTCAGCCACTTTATCAGCGACTATCAGTCGCTTGATCAGCACCTGTCAACGACATTATCAGCACCTGTCAGACGCTTGATTAGCGCCTGTCAGCTGCTTGACCACTGCCCACTCAACAGATTGAAAAGCGCCAATGGAGCCGCGCGATAAGCACCAGTCAGCCGCCTGAAAATCACGTGTCAGGAGCTTGATCAGGGCCTATTAGCCACTTGATTAGCACCTGTCAGCCAGTTGATCAGCACCTGTCAGCCAATTGATCAGCACCTGTCAGCCGCTTCATTAGCACCTGTCAGCCAGTTGAACAGCACCTGTCAGCCCCTTGATCATCGCCTATCAGCCGTGTGATTAGCACCTGTCAGCCAGTTGATCAGCACCTGTCAGCCTCTTGATCAGAACCTGTCAGCAGCTTGATCATCGCCTATCAGCTACTTGATTAGCACTTGTCAACCAGTTGATCAGCACCTGCCTACCGATTGATCAGTGCCTGTCAGCTACTTGTTCATTGCATTCTCAGGTGCGCAAATAGCGCCTATCAGCTGCTTGTTTAGCACCTGTCAGCCAGTTGATCAGCACCTGTCAGCACCTTGATCATCGCCTACTTAGCCGCTTGATCAGAACCTGTCAGGCAGTTGATCAGCACCAGTCAGCCGCTTGATCATTTCCTGCTCTGCTGGTCATTCAGCTCCTGGTCATCCACTTGATCAGTGCCTCTCAGCCGCTTGAGAAGTACCTGGCAGCCACTGGACCAGCACCTAATCACCCACGCGATGATCATTTATGAGCCGCACGATCATCGCCTCAGCCGCTTGATCTGTGTCTACTCAGCCCCGCGATCAGCGCCTACTCAGCCGTGCGAGGTGCGCCTGACAGACACTTGAGAAGTACTGTCAGCCACTTTATCAGCGACTATCAGTCGCTTGATCAGCACCTGTCAACGACTTTATCAGCACCTGTCAGCCGCTTGATTAGTGCCTGTCAGCTGCTTGACCACTGCCCACTCAGCCGTTTGAAAAGCGCCAATGCAGCCGCGCGATAAGCACCAGTCAGCCGCCTGAAAATCACCTGTCAGCAGCTTGATCAGGGCCTATTAGCCACTTGATTAGCAGCTGTCAGCTAGTTGATCAGCACCTGTCAGCCAATTGATCAGCACCTGTCAGCCAGATGAACAGCACCTGTCAGCCCCTTGATCATCGCCTATCAGCCGTGTGATTAGCACCTGTCAACCTCTTGATCAGCACCTGTCAGCCTCTTGATCAGAACCTGTCAGCAGCTTGATCATCGCCTATCAGCTACTTGATTAGTACTTGTCAGCCACTTGATCAGCACCTGCCTACCGATTGATCAGTGCCTGTCAGCTGCTTGATCATTGCATTCTCAGCTGCGCAATCAGCACCTATCAGCTGCTTGTTTAGCACCTGTCAGCCAGTTGATCAGCACCTGTCAGCACCTTGATCATCGCCTATCAGCCGCTTGATTAGCACCTGTCAGCCAGATGATCAGCACCTGTCAGCAGCTTGAGCAGCGAGTATCAGCTGCTTGATCAGCACCTGTCAGCCAGTTGATCAGCACCTGTCAGCCAGTTGATCAGCACCTGTCAGCAGATTGATCAGGGCCTATCAGCCACTTGATTAGCACCTGTCAGCCAGTTGATCAGCACCTGAGAGTCGCTTCATTAGCACCTGTCAGCCAGTTGATCAGCACGTGTCATCCGCTTGATCAGCACCTGTCAGCCGCTTGATAAACGCGTGTCAGCAGCTTGATCAGTACCTGTCAGCCACTTTATCAGCACCTGTCAGCCAATATATCAGCAACTCTCAACAGCTTGATCAGTACCCGCTTAGCTGCGTAATCAGAGCCTACTCAGGCACGTGATCAGTGACTCTCAGCCGGTTGATCAGCGCCTGTCTGCCGCTTGATCATTTCCTGCTCTGCTGGTCATTCAGCGCCTGGTCAACCACTTCATCAGTGCCTGTCAGCCACTTGACCATTGCCCACTCACCTGATTGAAAAGCGCCTATGCAGCCGCACGATAAGTGCCTCTCAGCCGCTTGACAAGCAACTGTCTGAAGCTTGATCAGGGCCTATCAGCCACTAGAATAGTACCTATCAGCCAGTTGATCGACACGTGTCAGCCGCTTGATCAGGACCTTTCAGCAGCTTTATCAGCACCTATCAGCTGCTTGATTAGGAACTGTCAGCATCTTGATCAACACCTGTCAGCCGCTTCATTAGCAACTGTCAGCCAGTTGATCAGTAACTGTCAGCCAGTTGATCACCACCTGTAAACCACTGGATCAGCACCTGTCAGCCGCTTGATCAGCACCATTCAGCAGCATGATCAGCACCTATCAGCTGCTTAATTAACACTTCTCAGCCAGTTCATCAGCACCTGTTAGGCGCTTGATCAGCGCCTATCAGACGCTTGATTAGCACCTGTCAGCCAGTTGATTAGCACCTGTCAGCCGATTAATCAGCACCTGTCAGCAGCTTGATCAGCACCTGTCAGCAGCTTGATCAGCACCTATCAGCTGCTTGATTAACACCTGTCAGCATGTTGATGAACATCTGTCAGCCGCTTCGTTAGCAACTGTCAGCCAGTTGATCAGCACCAGTCAGCTGCTTGATCAGCACCTGAAAGCCGCTTAAACTGCGCCTGCCATCCGCTTGATAAGTGCATTCTCAGCTGTGCGATCAACGCCTACTCAGCCGCGAATCAGCCCCTACACAGCCGCGTGATCATAGTATGTCAGCCATTTGATCAGAGACTGTCAGACGTTTGATCAGCGCCTAATCACCCCCTCCATCAGCGCCTATTGAAGCGGCGCGATCAGCACCTGTCAGCCGCTTGATCAGCGATTATCAGCCGCTAGATCAAAATCCGTCAACGACTTTATCAGCACCTGTCAGCCGCTTTATCATCGCCTAATCAGCTGCGCTATCAGTGCCTACTCAACCGCTTGATCAGTACCTGTCAGCCACTTTATCAGCACCTGTCAGCCACTATATCAGCACCTGTCAACTGCTTGATCAGCGTCCACTTTGCTGCGTGATCAGATCCTACTAAGCCAGTTGATCAGTGACCCTCAGCCGGTTGATCAGCGCCTGTCAGCCGCTTGATCATTTCCTGCTCTGCTGGTCATTCAGCGCCTGGTCAAGCACTTCATCAGTGCCTGTCAGCCACTTGACCAGTGCCCACTCAGCTGATTGAAAAGCACCTACGCAGACGCGCGATAAGTGCCTCTCAGCCGCTTGACAAGCACCTGTCAGAAGCATGATCAGGGCCTAACAGCCACTTGAATAGTACCTATCAGCCAGTTGATCAGCACCTGTTTGCCGCTAGATCTGCACCTGTCAGCCGCTTGATGAGCACCTATCAGCCGCTTGATCAGCGCCTGTTACCCACTTTATCATCGTCTAACCAGCTGCATGATCAGCGCCTACTCAGCCGCTTGATCAGTACCAGTCAGCCAGTTGATCAGCACCTGTCAGCAGCTTGATAAACGCGTGTCAGCCTCTTGACCAGCACCTAATCAGCCACGCGATCATCATTTACTCAGCCGCACGATCATCACCTCAGCCGCTTGATCTGTGTCTACTCAGCCCCGCGATCAGCGCCTACTCAGCCCTGCGATGTGCGCCTGACAGACACTTGAGAAGTACTGTCAGCCACTTGATCAGCGACTATCAGTCGCTTGATCAGCACCTGTCAACTACTTTATCAGGACCTGTCAGCCGCTTGATCAGCACTTGTAATCCACTTAAACAGCGCCTGCCATCCGCTTGGTAAGTGCATTCTCAGCTGCGCGATCAACGCCTACTCAGCCGCGAAACAGCCCCTACACAGCCGTGTGATCATAGTCTGTCAGCCATTTGATCAGAGACTCTCAGACGCTTGATCAGCGCCTAATCACCCCCTCCATCAGGGCCTATTGAGCGGCGTGATCAGCACCTGTCAGCCGCTTGATCAGCGATTATCAGCCGCTAGATCAACATCTGTCAACGACTTTATCAGCACCTGTCAGCCGCTTGATTATCGCCTGTCAGCTGCTTGACCACTGCGCACTCAGCCGATTGAAAAGCGCCAATGCAGCCGCGCGATAAGCACCAGTCAGCCGCCTGAAAATCACCTCTCAGCAGCTTGATCAGGGCTTATTAGCCACTTGATTAGCACCTGTCAGCTAGTTGATCAGCACCTGTCAGGCAAATGATCAGCATCTGTCAGCCAGTTGAACAGCACCAGTCAGCACCTTGATCATCGCCTATCAGCCGTGTGATTAGCACCTGTCAGCCTCTTGATCAGAACCTGTCAGCAGCTTGATCATCGCCTATCAGCTACTTGATTAGCACTTGTCAGCCAGTTGATCAGCACCTGCCTACCGATTGATCAGTGCCTGTCAGCTGCTTGATCATTGCATTCTCAGCTGCGCAATCAGCACCTATCAGCTGCTTGTTTAGCACCTGTCAGCCAGATGATCAGCACATGTCAGCACCTTGATCATCGCCTATCTGCCGCTTGATTAGCACCTGTCAGCCAGATGATCAGCACCTGTAAGCAGCTTGAGCAGCGAGTATCAGCTGCTTGATCAGCACCTGTCAGCCAGTTGATCAGCACCTGTCATCCGGTTGATCAGCACCTGTCAGCAGGTTGATCAGTGCATATCATCTGCTCGATTAACACCTGTCAGTCTATTGATCATCACCTGTCAACCGCTAGATCAGCACCCACTTTGCTGCATGAACAGAGCCTACTCAGCCACGCGGTCAGTGACGCTCAGCCGGTTGATCTTCCCCTGTCAGGCGCTTGATCATTTCCTGCTCTGCTGGTCATTCAGCGCCTGGTCAACCACTTGATCAGTGTCAGTCAGCCGCTTGACCACTGCCCTCTCAGCAGATTGAAAAGAGCCTGTGCAGCCGAGCGATAAGTGCCTGTCAGCCGCTTTACAAGCACCTGTAAACCGCTTGATCAACACTTACTGAGCTGCGCTATCAGTGCTTAATCAGCCGCGAGATCAGTGTCTGTCAGCTGCTTGATCAGCACCTGTCAGCCGGTTGAACAGTGCCTATTCAGCCGCACAAATAGCATCTCTCAGCCAGTTGTTCTGCTCCTACTAAGCCCCACGATCAGCGCCTACTCAGCCACCCGATCAGTGACTGTCAGCCTCTTGAGAAATACCTGTCAGCCACTTGATCAGCACCTGTCAGCCGCTTGATAAATGCGTGTCAGCAGCTTGATCAGTACCTGTCAGGCACTTGATCAGCACCTGTCAGCCAATATATCAGCAACTCTCAACAGCTTGATCAGTGGCCGCTTAGCTGCGTAATCAGAGCCTACTCCGCCACAGGATCAGTGACCCTCAGGCGGCTGATCAGCGCCTGTCAGCGGCTTGATCATTTCCTGCTCTGATGGTCATTCTTCGCCTGGAAAACCACTAGATCAGTGCCTGTCAGCCCCTTGACCAGTGCCCCCTCAGCTGATTGATAAACGCATACGCATCCACGCAATAAGCGCCTGTCAGCAACTTGAGAAGCATCAGTCAGCAACTTGATCAGGGCCTATCAGCCACTTGATCAGTACCTGTCAGCCAGTTGATCAGCACCTGTCAGCCACTTCATTTGCACCTGTCAGCCACTTTATCAGCAACTGTCAGGCGCTAGGGCAGCCCCTATAAGCACCTTGATCATTAACTGTCAGCCACATTATCAGCACCTGTTAGCCGCTGTATCAGAACCTGTCAACCGCTTGATCAGCACCTGTCAGCAGCTTTATCAGCACCTATCAGCTGCTTGATTAGCACCTGTCAGCATGTTGATCAACACCTGTCAGCCGCTTCATTAGCACCTGTCAGCCAGTTGATCAGCACCTGTCAGCCGCTTGATCAGCACCTGTCAACCACTTTATCATCACCAGTCAGCCTCTTGATCAGCGCGTGTTAGCCGCTTTATCATCACATAATCGGCTGCCTGATCAGCGCCTACTCAGCCACTTGATCAGTACCAGTCAGCCAGTTGATTACCACCTGTCAGAACCTTGCTAAGCTCCTATAAGCTGCTTGATTATCACCTGTCAGCGAGTTGATCATCACCTCTCAGTCAGTTGATCAGAACATGTAAGCCACTGGATCAGCACCTGTTAGCCGCTTGATCATCGCCTTACCAGCTGGATGATCAGCGCCTACCCAGCCAATTGATCAGAACCTGTCAGCCAGTTAATCAGCACCTGTCAGCCGCTTGATCAGCACCTGTCAGCCCCTTGATCAACGACTATCAGGCGCTTGATCAGCACCTGTCAGCCCCTTGATCAGCACCTCTCAGCAGCTTTATCAGCACCTATCAGATGCTTGATTAGCACCTGTCAGCATGTTGATCAACACCTGTCAGCCGCTTCATTAGCAACTGTCAGCCAGTTGATCAGCACCTGTCAGCCGCTTGATCAGCACCTGTTAGCAGGTTTATCAGCACCTATCAGCAGCTTGATCATTTCGTGCTCTGCTGGTCATTCAGCGCCTGGTCAACCACTTCATCAGTGCCTGTCAGCCACTTGACCACTGCCCACTCAGCTGATTGAAAAGCGCCTACGCAGCCGCGCGATAAGTGCCTCTCAGCCGCTTGACAAGCACCTGTCAGAAGCTTGATCAGGGCCTATCAGCCACTTGAATAGTACTTATCAGACAGTTGATCAGCGTCTGTCAGACACTTGATCAGCGCCTATCAGCCGCTAGATCAGCACCTGTCAGCCAGTTGACCAGTACCTGTCAGCCGCTTGATCGGCGCCTAGCAGTGCTTGATTAGCCCCTGTCAGCCACTTCATTTGCACCTGACAGCCACTTTATCAGCAACTGTCAGGCGCTAGGGCAGCCCCTATAAGCAGCTTGATCATTAACTGTCAGCCACATTATCAGCACCTGTTAGCCGCTGTATCAGAACCTGTCAACCGCTTGATCAGCACCTGTCAGCAGCTTTATCAGCACCTATCAGCTGCTTGATTAGCACCTGTCAGCATGTTGATCAACACCTGTCAGCCGCTTCATTAGCAACTGTCAGCCAGTTGATCAGCAACTGTCAGCCGCTTGATTAGCACCTGTCAGCCAGTTGATCAGCACCTGTCAGCTGCTTGATGAGCACCTGTAAGCCGATTAAACCGCACCTGCCAGCCGCTTCATCACTGCCTGTCAGCTGCTGGATCATTGCCTTCTCAGCTGCGCGATCAGCGCCTACTCAGCCGCGAATCAGCCCCTCCACAGCCACGTGATCATAGTCTGTCAGCCTCTTTATCAGAGTCAGTCATCCGCTTGATCAGCAACTGTCTGCAGGTTGAAGAGTGCCTACTCAGCCGCGCGAATTGCATCTCTCACCCAGTTGATCTGCGCCTACTGAGCCCCGCAATGAACGCCTACTCAGCCGCCCGGTCCGTGCCTGTCAGCCGCTTGAGAAGTACCTGTCAGCCAGTTGATCAGCACCTCTCAGCCAGTTGATCACCACCTGTAAGCCACTGGATCAGCACCTGTCAGCCGCTTGATCAGCAACTTTCAGCAGCTTGATCAGCACCTATCAGCTGCTTAATTAACACTTCTCAGCCCGTTGATCAGCACCTGTTAGCTGCTTGATCAGCGCCTATCAGCCGCTTGATTAGCCCCTGTCAGCCGCTTAATCAGCACCTGTCAGCAACTTGATCAGGGCCTATCAGCCACTTGATCAGTACCTGTCAGCCAGTTGATCAGCACCTGTCAGCAGCTTGATGTGCGCCTATCAGCAGCTTGATTAGCACCTGTCAGCCAGTTGACCAGCACCTGTGGGCCGCTTGACCAACGCATATCAGTGGCTTGATTAGCCCCTGTCAGCCAGTTGATCAGCAATTGTCAGCCGCTTGTTAAGCACCTGTCAGCAGCTTGATCAGCGCTTGACCACTTTCCACTCAGCCAATTGAAAAGCACCGACTCAGCCGCACGAATAGCATCTTTCGGCCAGTTGATCTCTGCCTACTGAGCCCCGCAGTCAGCGCCTACTCAGCTTCCCGATCAGTGTCTGTCAGCCGCTTGAGAAGTACTGTCAGCCAGTTGATCAGCACCTGTCAGCCCCTTAATCAGCGCCTATCAGCCGCTTGATCAGCACCTGTCAGCCACTTGATCAGCACCTGTCAGCAGCTTGATAAACGCGTGTCAGCCTCTTGATCAGCACCTAATCTGCCAAGCGATGATCATTTACTCAGCCCTGCGTTCATCGCCTCAACCTCTTGATCTGTGCCTACTCAGCCCCACGACCAGCGCCTACTTAGCCACGTGATCTACGCCTGACAGCTACTTAATCAACGACTATCAGTCGCTTGATCAGCACCTGTCAACCACTTTATCATCACCTGTCAGCCGCTTGATCAGCGCCTGTTAGCCGCTTTATCATCACATAATCAGCTGCATGATCAACGCCTAATCAGCTGCTTGATCAGTTCCAGTCAGCCAGTTGATCAGCACCTGTCTGCACCATGATCAGCGCCTGTAAGCTGCTTGATTAGCACCTGTCAGCCAGTTGATCAGCAACTCTCAGCCAGTTGATCAGAACCTGTAAGACACTGGATCAGCGCAAGTTAGCTGCTTGATCATCGCCTTATCAGCTGCACGATCAGCACCTACTCAGCCGCTTGATCAGAACCTGTCAGCCAGTTGATCAGCACCTGTCAGCCCCTTATTCAGCACCTGTCAGCAGCTTTATCAGCACCTATCAGCTGCTTGATTAGCACCTGTCAGCATGTTGATCAACACCTGTCAGCCGCTTCATTAGCAACTCTCAGCCAGTTGATCAGCCACTGTCAGCCAATGGATTAGCATCTGTCAGCCAGTTGATCAACACCTGTCAGCTGCTTGATCAGCACCTGTAAGCCGCTTAAACAGGGCCTGCCAGCCGCTTAATCAATGCCTGTCAGCGCTTGATCAGTGCCTTCTCAGCTGTGCGATCAATGCCTACTGAGCCTCGAATCAGCCCCTACACAGCCACGTGATCATAGTCTGTCTGCCGCTTGATCAGAGACTGTCAGACGCTTGATCAGCGCATAATCACCCCCTCGATCAGCGCCTACTGAGCGGCGCAATCAGCACCTGTCAGCTGCTTGACAAGCACCTATAAACCACTTGATCAACACCTAATTAGCTTCGCTATCAGTATTTACTGAGCCATGCGATCATCGTCTCAGCCGCATGATCTGTGCCTACTGAGCCCCGCGATCAGTGCCTACTCAGCCGTGCGATATGTGCCTGAGAGCCGAATGGGAAGTACTGTCAGCCGCTTGATCAGCGATCATCAGACGCTAGATCAGCATCTGCCAACGACTTTATCAGCACCTTTCAGCCGCTTGATTAATGCCTGTTAGCCGCTTGATCAGCGATTATCAGCCGCTAGATCAACATCTGTCAACGACATTATCAGCACCTGTCAGCCGCATGATCAGCGCCTGTCAGCCTCTTTATCATCGCCTAATCAGCTGCGTGATCAGCGCCTACTCAACCGTATGATCAGTACCTGTCAGCCACATTATCAGCACCTGTCAGCCACTCTATCAGCACCTGTCAACTGCTTGATAGCGACCAATTTTCTGCGTGATCAGATCCTAGTCAGCCACGTGATGCGCGACCCTCAGCTGGCTGATCAGTGCCTGTCAGCTGCTTGATCAGTTCCTGCTCTGATAGTCATTCAGCGCCTGGTCGACCACTAGATCAGTGCCTGTCAGCCCCTTGACCAGTGCCCACTCAGCTGATTGAAAAGCGCCAATGCAGCTGCACGATAAGCACCAGTCAGCCGCCTGAAAATCACCTGTCAGCAGCTTGATCATGGCCTATAGGCCACTTGATTAGCACCTGTCAGCTAGTTGATCAGCACCTGTCAGCCAATTGATCAGCACCTGCCAGCCGCTTCATTAGCACCTGTCAGCCAGTTGATCAGCACCTGTCAGCCTCTTGATCAGAACCTGTCAGCAGCTTGATCATCGCCTATCAGCTACTTGATTAGCACTTGTCAGCCAGTTGATCAGCACCTGCCTACCGATTGATCAGTGCCTGTCAGCTGCTTGATCATTGCATTCTCAGCTGCGCAATCAGCACCTATCAGCTGCTTGTTTAGCACCTGTCAGCCAGTTGATCAGCACCTGTCAGCACCTTGAGCAGTGAGTATCAGCTGCTTCATCAGCACCTGTCACCCAGTTGATCAGCACCTGTCAGCAGATTGATCAGGGCCTACCAGCCACTTGATTAGCACCTGTCAGTCAATTGATCAGCACCTGAGAGTCGCTTCATTAGCACCTGTCAGCCAGTTGATCAGCACCTGTCATCCGGTTGATCAGCACCTGTCAGCAGGTTGATCAGTGCGTATCAGCTGCTTGATTAACACCTGTCAGTCTATTGATCATCACCTGCCAACCGCTAGATCAGCGCCCACTTTGCTGCATGAACAGAGCCTACTCAGCCACGCGGTCAGTGACGCTCAGCCGGTTGATCTTCTCCTGTCAGGCGCTTGATCATTTCCTGCTCTGCTGGTCATTCAGCGCCTGGTCAACCACTGGATCAGTGTCAGTCAGCCGCTTGACCACTGCCCACTCAGCAGATTGAAAAGCGCCTACGCGGCCGAGCGATAAGCGCCTGTCAGCCGCTTTACAAGCACCTGTAAACCGCTTGATCAACACTTACTGAGCTGCGCTATCAGTGCTTAATCAGCTGCGAGATCAGTGTCTGTCAGCTGCTTGATCAGCACCTGTCAGCCGGTTGAACAGTGCCTATTCAGCTGCGCAAATAGCATCCCTCAGCCAGTTGATCTGCTCTAACTGAGCCCCACGATCAGCACCTACTCAGCCGCCCGATCAGTGACTGTCAGCCTCTTGAGAAGTACTTGTCAGCCACTTGATCAGCACCTCTCGGCCGCTTGATAAACTCGTGTCAGCAGCTTGATCAGTACCTGTCAGCCACATTATCAGCACCTGTCAGCCAATATATCAGCAACTCTTAACAGCTTGATCAGTGCACGCTTAGCTGCATAATCATAGCCTACTCAGCCACAGGATCAGACACCCTCAGGCGGCTGATCAGCGCCTGTCAGCGGCTTGATCATTTCCTGCTCTGATGGTCATTCAGCGCCTGGACAACCACTAGATCAGTGCCTGTCAGCCCCTTGACCAGTGCCCACTCAGCTGATTGATAAACGCATACGCATCCACGCGATAAGCGCCTGTCAGCCACTTGAGAAGCATCTGTCAGCAACTTGATCAGGGCCTATCAGCCACTTGATCAGTACCTGTCAGCCAGTTGATCAGCACCTGTCAGCCACTTCATTTGCACCTTTCAGCCACTTTATCAGCAACTGTCAGGCGCTAGGGCAGCCCCTATAAGTAGCTTGATCATTAACTGTCAGCCACATTATCAGCACTTGTTAGCCGCTGTATCAGAACCTGCCAACCGGTTGATCAGCACCTGTCAGCCGCTTAATCAGCACCTGTCAGCAGCTTGATCAGGGCCTATCAGCCACTTGAACAGTACCTGTCAGCCAGTTGATCAGCACCTGTCAGCCACTTCATTTGCACCTGTCAGCCACTTTATCAGCAACTGTCAGGCGCTAGGGCAGCCCCTATAATCAGCTTGATCATTAACTGTCAGCCACATTATCAGCACCTGTTAGCCTCTGTATCAGAACCTGTCAACCGCTTGATCAGCACCTGTCAGCAGCTTTATCAGCACCTATCAGCTGCCTGATTAGCACCTGTCAGCATGTTGATCAACACCTGGAAGCCGCTTCATTAGCAATTGTCAGCCAGTTGATCAGCAACTGTCAGCCGCTTGATCAGCACCTGTAAGCCGATTAAACAGCACCTGCCAGCCGCTTCATCAGTGCCTGTCAGCTGCTGGATCATTGCCTTCTCAGCTGCGCGATCAGCGCCTACTCAGCCGCGAATCAGGCCCTCCACAGCCACGTGATCATAGTCTGTCAGCCTCTTTATCAGAGTCAGTCATCCGCTTGATCAGCAACTGTCTGCAGGTTGAAGAGTGCCTACTCAGCCGCGCGAATTGCATCTCTCACACAGTTGATCTGCGCCTACTGAGCCCCGCAATGAATGCCTACCCAGCCGCCCGGTCAGTGCCTGTCAGCCGCTTGAGAAGTACCTGTCAGCCAGTTGATCAGCACCTCTAAGCCAGTTGATCAGCACCTGTAAGCCACTGGATCAGCACCTGTCAGCCGCTTGATCAGCGACTTTCAGCAGCTTGATGAGCACCTATCAGCTGCTTAATTAACACTTCTCAGCCAGTTGATCAGCACCTGTTAGCCGCTTGATCAGCGCCTATCATCCGCTTGATTAGCACCTGTCAGCCAGTTGAGTAGCCCCTGTCAGCCGCTTAATCAGCACCTGTCAGCAGCTTGATCAGGGCCTATCAGCCACTTGATCAGTACCTGTCAGCCAGTTGATCAGCACCTGTCAGCCACTTCATTTGCACCTGTCAGCCACTTTATCAGCAACTGTCAGGCGCTAGGGCAGCCCCTATAAGCAGCTTGATCATGAACTGTCAGCCACATTATCAGCACCTGTTAGCCGCTGTATCAGAACCTGTCAACCGCTTGATCAGCACCTGTCAGCAGCTTTATCAGCAACTATCAGCTGCTTGATTAGCCCCTGTCAGCCACTTGATCAGCAATAGTCAGCCGCTTGTTATGCACCTGTCAGCAGCTTGATCAGCGCTTGACCACTTTCCACTCAGCCGATTGAAAAGCAAAGACTCAACCGCGTGAATAGCATCTTTCAGCCAGTTGATCTGTGCCTACTGAGCCCCGCAGTCAGTGCCAACACAGCCGCCCGATCAGTGCTTGTCAGCCGCTTGACAAGTACCTGTCAGCCACTTGATCAGCACCTGTCAGCAGCTTTATGTGCGCCTATCAGCAGCTTGATTAGCACCTGTCAGCCAGTTGACCAGCACCTGTGGGCCGCTTGACCAACGCATATCAGTGGCTTGATTAGCCCCTGTCAGCCAGTTGATCAGCAATTGTCAGCCGCTTCATTAGCACCTCTCAGCCAGTTGATCAGCACCTGTCAGCTGCTTGATCAGCACATGTAACCGGCTTCATCAGTGCCCGTCAGCTGCTTGATCATTGCCTTCTCAGCTGGGCTATCAGCGCCTACTCAGCCGCGAATCAGCCCCTACACAGACGCGTGATCATAGTCTGCCAGCCGCTTGAGCAGAGACTGTCAGGCGCTTGATCAGCGCCTAATCACCCCCTCCATCAGCGCCTATTGAGCAGGGCGATCAGCACCTGTCAGGCGCTTGACAAGAACTTATACACCACTTGATCAACACCTTATTAGCTTCACTCTCAGTATTTCCTGAGCCATGCGATCATGGCCTCAGCTGCCTGATCTGTGCCTACTCAGCCCCGCGATCAGTGCCTACTCAGCCGTGCGATATGTGCCTGACAGCCGATTGAGAATTACTGTCAGCCGCTTGATCAGCGATTATCAGCCGCCAGATGAGCATCTGTCAAAGATTTAACAGCACCTGTCAGCCCCTTGATCAGCGATTATTAGCCGCTAGATCAACATCTGTCAACGACTTTATCAGCACCTGTCAGCCACTTCATCAGCGCCTGTCAGCCACTTTATCATCGCCTAATCAGCTGCGCGATCAGCGCCTACTCAACGGCTTGATCAGTACCTGTCAGCCACTTTATCAGCACCTGTCAGCCACTCTATCGGCACCTGTCAACTGCTTGATCAGCGACCACTTTGCTGCGTGATCAGTTCCTACTCAGCCACGTGATCCGTGACCCTCAGCCGGTTGATCAGCGCCTGTCAGCCGCTTGATCATTTCCTGCTCTTCTGGTCATTCAGCGCCTGGTCAACCACTTCATCAGTGCCTGTCAGCCACTTGACCAGTGCCCAATCAGCTGATGGAAAAGCGCCTACACAGCCGCGGGATAAGTGCCTCTCAGCCGCTTGACCAGCACCTGTCAGAAGTTTGATCAGGGCCTATCAGCCACTTGATCAGCACCTGCCAGCTGCTTGATGAGTGCCTATCAGCCGCTTGATTAGCACCTGTCAGCCAGTTGATCAGCACCTGTCAGCCCCTTGATCAGCGCCTATCAGCCGCTTGATCAGCACCTGTCAGCCGCTTGATGAGTGCCTATCAGCCGCTTGATTAGCACCTGTCAGCCAGTTGACCAGCACCTGTCAGCCGCTTGATAAGCGCCTATCAGTGGCTTGATTAGCCCCTGTCAGCCAGTTGATCAGCAATTGTTAGATGCTTGTTAAACACCTGTCAGCAGCTTGATCAGCACCTGTCAGCAGCTTTATCAGCACCTGTCAGCCGCTTAATCAGCACCTGTCAGCATGTTGATCAAAACCTTTCAGCCACTTCATTAGCAACTGTCAGCCAGTTGATCAGCACCTGTCAGCTGCTTGTTCAGCACCTGAAAGCCGCTTAAACTGCACCTGACAGCCTCTTGATCATTGCCTTCTCAGCTGCGGGATCAATGCCTACTCATCTGCGAATCAGCCCCTAAACAGCCGCGTGATCATAGTCTGTAAGCCGCTTCATCAGAGACTGTCAGACACTTGATCAGCGCCTAATCACCCCCTCGATCAGCGCATATTCAGCGGCGTGATCAGCACCTGTCAGCCGCTTGACAAGCTCCTATACACCACTTGATCAACACCTAATTAGCTTCGCTATCAGTATTTACTGAGCCATGCGATCATCGCCTCAGCCGCATGATCTGTGCCTACTCAGCCCCGCGATCAATGTCTACTCAGCCGTGCGATATGTGCCTGACATCCGATTTAGAAGTACTGTCACTCGCTTGATCAGTGATAATCAGCCGCTAGATCAGTGATCATCAACCGCTAGATCAGCATCTGTCAACTACTTTATCAGCACCTTTCAGCCGCTTGACCAGCACCTGTCAGCTGCTTGATCAGCGATTATCAGCCGCTAGATCAAGATCTGTCAACGACTTGATCAGCATCTGTCAGCCACTTGATCAGCGCCTGTCAGCCACTTTATCATTGCCTAATCAGCTGCGCGATCAGCGCCTACTCAGCCGCTTGATCAGAATCTGTCAGCCAGTTGATCAGCACCTGTCAGCCGCTTGATCAGCACCTGTCAGCAGCTTTATCAGCACCTATCAGCTGCTTGATTAGCACCTGTCAGCATGTTGATCAACACCTGTCAGCCGCTTCATTAGCACCTCTCAGCCAGTTGATCAGCACCTGTCAGCTGCTTGATCAGCACATATAACCGGCTTCATCAGTGCCCGTCTGCTGCTTGATCATTGCCTTCTCAGCTGGGCTATCAGCGCCTACTCAGCCGCGAATCAGCCCCTACACAGACGCGTGATCATAGTCTGCCAGCCGCTTGAGCAGAGACTGTCAGGCGCTTGATCAGCGCCTAATCACCCCCTCCATCAGAGCCTATTGAGCAGGGCAATCAGCACCTGTCAGGCGCTTGACAAGAACTTATACACCACTTGATCAACACCTTATTAGCTTCACTCTCAGTATTTCCTGAGCCATGCGATCATGGCCTCAGCTGCCTGATCTGTGCCTACTCAGCCCCGCGATCAGTGCCTACTCAGCCGTGCGATATGTGCCTGACATCCGATTGAGAAGTACTGTCACTCGCTTGATCAGTGATAATCAGCCGCTAGATCAGCGATCATCAACCGCTAGATCAGCATCTGTCAACTACTTTATCAGCACCTTTCAGACGCTTGATCAGCGCCTATCAGCTGCTTAATTAACACTTCTCAGCTAGTTGATCAGCACCTGAGAGCCGCTTGATCAGCGCCTATCAGCTGCTTGATTAGCACCTGTCAGCCAGTTGATTAGCACCTGTCAGCCGCTTAATCAGCACCTGTCAGCAGCTTGATCAGCATCTGTCAGCAGCTTTATCAGCACCTATCAGCTGCTTGATTAGCACCTGTCAGCATGTTGATCAACACGTGTCAGCCGCTTCATTAGCAACTGTCAGCCAGTTGATCAGCACCTGTCAGCTGCTTGATCAGCACCTGTAAGCCGCTTAAACAGTGCTGCCAGCCGCTTGATCAGTGCCTTCTCAGCTGCGCCATCAATGCCTACTTAGCCGAGAAACAGCCCCTACACTGCCGGGTGATCATAGTCTGTCGGCCGCTTGATCAGAGACTGTCAGACGCTTGATCAGCGCCTAATCACCCCCTCGATCAGCGCCTATTCAGCAGCGTGATCAGCACCTGTCAGCCGCTTGACAAGCTCCTATACACCACTTGATCAACACCTAATTAGCTTCGCTATCAGTATTTACTGAGCCATGCGATGCTCGCCTCAGCCGCATGATCTGTGCCTACTCAACCCCGCGATCACTGCCTACTCAGCCGTGCGATATGTGCCTGACAGCCGATTGAGAATTACTGTCAGCCGCTTGATCAGCGATTATCAGCCGCCAGATCAGCATCTGTCAAAGATTTAACAGCACCTGTCAGCCCCTTGATCAGCGATTATTAGCCGCTAGATCAACATCTGTCAATGACTTTATCAGCACCTGTCAGCCACTTCATCAGCGCCTGTCAGCTGCTTTATCATCGCCTAATCAGCTGCGCGATCAGCGCCTACTCAACGGCTTGATCAGTACCTGTCAGCCACTTTATCAGCACCTGTCAGCCACTCTATCAGCACCTGTCAACTGCTTGATCAGCGACCACTTTGCTGCGTGATCAGTTCCTACTCAGCCACGTGATTCCTGACCCTCAGCCGGTTGATCATTTCCTGCTCTGCTGGTCATTCAGCGCCTGGTCAACCACTTCATCAGTGCCTGTCAGCCACTTGACCAGTGCCCAATCAGCTGATTGAAAAGCGCCTACACAGCCGCGCTATAAGTGCCTCTCAGCCGCTTGACCAGCACCTGTCAGAAGTTTGATCAGGGCCTATCAGCCACTTGATCAGCACCTGCCAGCTGCTTGATGAGTGCCTATCAGCCGCTTGATTAGCACCTGTCAGCCAGTTGATCAGCACCTGTCAGCCCCTTGATCAGCTCCTATCAGCCGCTTGATTAGCCCCTGTCAGCCAGTTGATCAGCAATTGTTATATGCTTGTTAAACACCTGTCAGCAGCTTGATCAGCACCTGTCAGCAGCTTTATCAGCACCTGTCAGCCGCTTAATCAGCACCTGTCAGCATGTTGATCAAAACCTTTCAGCCGCTTCATTAGCAACTGTCAGCCAGTTGATCAGCGGCTGTCAGCCGCTTCATTAGCCACTGTCAGCCAGTTGATCAGCACCTGAAAGCCGCTTAAACAGCACCTGACAGCCTCTTGATCATTGCCTTCTCAGCTGCGGGATCAATGCCTACTCATCTGCGAATCAGCCCCTAAACAGCCGCGTGATCATAGTCTGTAAGCCGCTTGATCAGAGACTGTCAGACACTTGATCAGCGCCTAATCACCCCCTCGATCAGCGCATATTCAGCGGCATGATCAGCACCTGTCAGCCGCTTGACAAGCTCCTATACACCACTTGATCAACACCTAATTAGCTTCGCTATCAGTATTTACTGAGCCATGCGATCATCGCCTCAGCCGCATGATCTGTGCCTACTCAGCCCCGCAATCAATGTCTACTCAGCCATGCGATATGTGCCTGAAAGCCGATTGAGAAGTACTGTCAGTCGCTTGATCAGCGATTATCAGCCGCTAGATCAGCATCTATTAACGACTTTATCAGCACCTTTCAGCCGCTTGATCAGCGCCTGTCAGCTGCTTGATCAGCGATTATCAGCCGCTAGATCAAGATCTGTCAACGACTTGATCAGCACCTGTCAGCCACTTGATCAGCGCCTGTCAGCCACTTTATCATTGCCTAATCAGCTGCGCGATCAGCGCCTACTCAGCCGCTTGATCAGAATCTGTCAGCCAGTTGATCAGCACCTGTCAGCCGCTTGATCAGCACCTGTCAGCAGCTTTATCAGCACCTATCAGCTGCTTGATTAGCACCTGTCAGCATGTTGATCAACACCTGTCAGCCGCTTCATTAGCACCTCTCAGCCAGTTGATCAGCACCTGTCAGCTGCTTGATCAGCACATGTAACCGGCTTCATCAGTGCCCGTCAGCTGCTTGATCATTGCCTTCTCAGCTGGGCTATCAGCACCTAGTCAGGCGCGAATCAGCCCCTACACAGACGCGTGATCATAGTCTGCCAGCCGCTTGAGCAGAGACTGTCAGGCGCTTGATCAGCGCCTAATCACCCCCTCCATCAGCGCCTATTGAGCAGGGCGATCAGCACCTGTCAGGCGCTTGACAAGAACTTATACACCACTTGATCAACACCTTATTAGCTTCACTCTCAGTATTTCCTGAGCCATGCGATCATGGCCTCAGCTGCATGATCTGTGCCTACTCAGCCCCGCGATCAGTGCCTACTCAGCCGTGCGATATGTGCCTGACATCCAATTGAGAAGTACTGTCACTCGCTTGATCAGTGATAATCAGCCGCTAGATCAGCGATCATCAACCGCTAGATCAGCATCTGTCAACTACTTTTTCAGCACCTTTCAGACGCTTGATCAGCGCCTATCAGCTGCTTAATTAACACTTCTCAGCCAGTTGATCAGCACCTGAGAGCCGCTTGATCAGCGCCTATCAGCTGCTTGATTAGCACCTGTCAGCCAGTTGATTAGCACCTGTCAGCCGCTTAATCAGCACCTGTCAGCAGCTTGATCATCATCTGTCAGCAGCTTTATCAGCACCTATCAGCTGCTTGATTAGCACCTGTCAGCATGTTGATCAACACCTGTCAGCCGCTTCATTAGCAACTGTCAGCCAGTTGATCAGCACCTGTCAGCTGCTTGATCAGCACCTGTAAGCCGCTTAAACAGTGCTGCCAGCCGCTTGATCAGTGCCTTCTCAGCTGCGCCATCAATGCCTACTTAGCCGAGAAACAGCCCCTACACTGCCGGGTGATCATAGTCTGTCGGCCGCTTGATCAGAGACTGTCAGACGCTTGATCAGCGCCTAATCACCCCCTCGATCAGCGCCTATTCAGCAGCGTGATCAGCACCTGTCAGCCGATTGACAAGCTCCTATACACCACTTGATCAACACCTAATTAGCTTCGCTATCAGTATTTACTGAGCCATGCGATGCTCGCCTCAGCCGCATGATCTGTGCCTACTCAACCCCGCGATCACTGCCTACTCAGCCGTGCGATATGTGCCTGACAGCCGATTGAGAATTACTGTCAGCCGCTTGATCAGCGATTATCAGCCGCCAGATCAGCATCTGTCAAAGATTTAACAGCACCTGTCAGCCCCTTGATCAGCGATTATTAGCCGCTAGATCAACATCTGTCAACGACTTTATCAGCACCTGTCAGCCACTTCATCAGCGCCTGTCAGCCGCTTTATCATCGCCTAATCAGCTGCGCGATCAGCGCCTACTCAACGGCTTGATCAGTACCTGTCAGCCACTTAATCAGCACCTGTCAGCCACTCTATCAGTACCTGTCAACTGCTTGATCAGCGACCACTTTGCTGCGTGATCAGTTCCTACTCAGCCACGTGATCCGTGACCCTCAGCCGGTTGATCAGCGCCTGTCAGCCGCTTGATCATTTCCTGCTCTGCTGGTCATTCAGCGCCTGGTCAACCACTTCATCAGTGCCTGTCAGCCACTTGACCAGTGCCCAATCGGCTGATTGAAAAGCGCCTACACAGCCGCGCGATAAGTGCCTCTCAGCCGCTTGACCAGCACCTGTCAGAAGTTTGATCAGGGCCTATCAGCCACTTGATCAGCACCTGCCAGCTGCTTGATGAGTGCCTATCAGCCGCTTGATTAGCACCTGTCAGCCAGTTGATCAGCACCTGTCAGCCCCTTGATCAGCGCCTATCAGCCGCTTGATCAGCACCTGTCAGCCGCTTGATGAGTGCCTATCAGCCGCTTGATTAGCACCTGTCAGCCAGTTGACCAGCACCTGTCAGCCTCTTGATAAGCGCCTATCAGTGGCTTGATTAGCCCCTGTCAGCCAGTTGATCAGCAATTGTTAGATGCTTGTTAAACACCTGTCAGCAGCTTGATCAGCACCTGTCAGCAGCTTTATCAGCACCTGTCAGGCGCTTAATCAGCACCTGTCAGCATGTTGATCAAAACCTTTCAGCCGCTTCATTAGCAACTGTCAGCCAGTTGATCAGCGGCTGTCAGCCGCTTCATTAGCCACTGTCAGCCAGTTGATCAGCACCTGTAGCTGCTTGATCAGCACCTGAAAGCCGCTTAAACAGCACCTGACAGCCTCTTGATCATTTCCTTCTCAGCTGCGGGATCAATGCCTACTCATCTGCGAATCAGCCCCTAAACAGCCGCGTGATCATAGTCTGTAAGCCGCTTGATCAGAGACTGTCAGACACTTGATCAGCGCCTAATCACCCCCTCGATCAGCGCATATTCAGCGGCGTGATCAGCACCTGTCAGCCGCTTGACAAGCTCCTATACACCACTTGATCAACACCTAATTAGCTTCGCTATCAGTATTTACTGAGCCATGCGATCATCGCCTCAGCCGCATGATCTGTGCCTACTCAGCCCCGCGATCAATGTCTACTCAGCCATGCGATATGTGCCTGAAAGCCGATTGAGAAGTCCTGTCAGTCGCTTGATCAGCGATTATCAGCCACTAGATCAGCATCTATTAACGACTTTATCAGCACCTTTCAGCCGCTTGATCATCGCCTGTCAGCTGCTTGATCAGCGATTATCAGCCGCTAGATCAAGATCTGTCAACGACTTGATCAGCACCTGTCAGCCACTTGATCAGCGCCTGTCAGCCACTTTATCATTGCCTAATCAGCTGCGCGATCAGCGCCTACTCAGCCGCTTGATCAGAATCTGTCAGCCAGTTGATCAGCACCTGTCAGCCGCTTGATCAGCACCTGTCAGCAGCTTTATCAGCACCTATCAGCTGCTTGATTAGCACCTGTCAGCATGTTGATCAACACCTGTCAGCCGCTTCATTAGCACCTCTCAGCCAGTTGATCAGCACCTGTCAGCTGCTTGATCAGCACATGTAACCGGCTTCATCAGTGCCCGTCAGCTGCTTGATCATTGCCTTCTCAGCTGGGCTATCAGCGCCTACTCAGCCACAAATCAGCCCCTACACAGACGCGTGATCATAGTCTGCCAGCCGCTTGAGCAGAGACTGTCAGGCGCTTGATCAGCGCCTAATCACCCCCTCCATCAGCGCCTATTGAGCAGGGCGATCAGCACCTGTCAGGCGCTTGACAAGAACTTATACACCACTTGATCAACACCTTATTAGCTTCACTCTCAGTATTTCCTGAGCCATGCGATCATGGCCTCAGCTGCATGATCTGTGCCTACACAGCCCCGCGATCAGTGCCTACTCAGCCGTGCGATATGTGCCTGACATCCGATTGAGAAGTACTGTCACTCGCTTGATCAGTGATAATCAGCCGCTAGATCAGTGATCATCAACCGCTAGATCAGCATCTGTCAACTACTTTATCAGCACCTTTCAGACGCTTGATCAGCGCCTATCAGCTGCTTAATTAACACTTCTCAGCCAGTTGATCAGCACCTGAGAGCCCCTTGAACAGCGCCTATCAGCTGCTTGATTAGCACCTGTCAGCCAGTTGATTAGCACCTGTCAGCCGCTTAATCAGCACCTGTCAGCAGCTTGATCAGCATCTGTCAGCAGCTTTATCAGCACCTATCAGCTGCTTGATTAGCACCTGTCAGCATGTTGATCAACACCTGTCATCCGCTTCATTAGCAACTGTCAGCGAGTTGATCAGCACCTGTGAGATGCTTGATCAGCATCTGTAAGCCGCTTAAACAGCGCCCGCCATCTGCTTGATAAGTGCATTCTCAGCTGCGCGATCAACGCCTACTCAGCCGCGAATCATCTCCTACACAGCCGCGTGATCATAGTCTGTCAGCCATTTGATCAGAGACTGTCAGACGCTTGATCAGCGCCTAATCACCCCCTCCATCAGTGCCTATTGAGCGGCGCGATCAGCACCTGTCAGCCGCTTGATCAGCGATTATCAGCCGCTAGATCAACATCTGTCAACAACTTTATCAGCACCTGTCAGCCCCTTGATCAGAACCTGTCAGCAGCTTGATCATCGCCTATCAGCTACTTGATTAGCACTTGTCAGCCAGTTGATCAGCACCTGCCTACCGATTGATCAGTGCCCGTCAGCTGCTTGATCATTGCGTTCTCAGCTGCGCAATCAGCACCTATCAGCTGCTTGTTTAGCACCTGTCAGCCAGTTGATCAGCACCTGTCAGCACCTTGATCATCGCCTATCAGACGCTTGATTAGCACCTGTCAGCCAGATGATCAGCACCTGTCAGCAGCTTGAGCAGCGAGTATCAGCTGCTTGATCAGCACCTCTCAGCCAGTTGATCAGCACCTGTCAGCAGATTGATCAGGGCATATCAGCCACTTGATCAGCAACTGTCAGCCAGTTGATCAGCACCTGTCAGCCAGTTGATCAGCACCTCTCAGACAGTTGATCACCACCTATAAGCCACTGGATCAGCACCTCTCAGCCGCTTGATCAGCACCTATCAGCTGCTTAATTAACACTTCTCAGGCTGTTGATCAGCACCTGTCAGCCGCTTGATCAGCGCCTATCAGCCGCTTGATTAGCACCTGTTAGCCCGTTGATTAGCACCTGTTAGCCGCTTAATCAGCACCTGTCAGCTGCTTGATCAGCACCTGTCAGCCGGTTGAACAGTGCCTATTCAGCCGCGCAAATAGCATCTCTCAGCCAGTTGATCTGCTCCTACTGAGCCCCACGATAAGCGCCTACTCAGCCGACCGATCAGTGACTGTCAGCCTCTTGAGAAGTACCTGTCAGCCACTTGATCAGCACCTCTAAGCCAGTTGATCAGCACCTGTAAGGCACTGGATCAGCACCTGTCAGCCGCTTGATAAGCAACTTTCAGTAGCTTGATCAGCACCTCTCAGCTGCTTAACACTTCTCAGCCAGTTGATCATCACCTGTTAGCCGCTTGATCAGCGCCTATCAGCCGCTTGATTAGCACCTATCAGCCAGTTGATTAGCACCTGTCAGCCGCTTAATCAGCACCTGTCAGCAGCTTGATCAGCACCTGTCAGCATCTTTATCAGCACGTATCAGCCGCTTAATCAGCACCTGTCAGCAGCTTGATCAGCACCTGTCAGCACCTTGATCATCGCCTATCAGCCGTGTGATTAGCACCTGTAAGCCAGTTGATCAGCACCTGTCAGCCTCTTGATCAGAACCTGTCAGCAGCTTGATCATCGCCTATCAGCTACTTGATTAGCACTTGTCCGCCAGTTGATCAGCACCTGCCTACCGATTGATCAGTGCCTGTCAGCTGCTTGATCATTGCATTCTCAGCTGCGCAATCAGCACCTATCAGCTGCTTGTTTAGCACCTGTCAGCCAGTTGATCAGCAATTTTCAGCCGCTTGTTAAGCACCTGTCAGCAGCTTGATCAGCGCTTGACCACTTTCCACTCAGCCGATTGAAAAGCACCGACTCAGCCGCGCGAATAGCATCTTTCAGCCAGTTCATCTGTGCCCACTGAGCCCCGCAGTCAGTGCCTACACAGCCGCCTGATCAGTGCTTGTAGGCCGCTTGACAAGTACCTGTCAGCCTCCTGATCAGCACCTAATCAGCCACGCGATCATCATTTACTCAGCCGCGCGGTCATCGCCTCAGCCGCTTGATCTGTGTCTACTCAGCCCCGCGATCAGCGCCTACTCAGCCGTGCGAGGTGCGCCTGACAGACACTTGAGAAGTACTGTCAGCCACTTTATCAGCGACTATCAGTCGCTTGATCAGCACCTGTCAACGACTTTATCAGCACCTGTCAGCCGCTTGATTAGTGCCTGTCAGCTGCTTGACCACTGCCCACTCAGCCGATTGAAAAGCGCCAATGCAGCCGCGCGATAAGCACCAGTCAGCCGCCTGAAAATCACCTGTCAGCAGCTTAATCAGGGCCTATTATCCACTTGATTAGCACCTGTCAGCTAGTTGATCAGCACCTGTCAGCCAATTGATCAGTACCAGTCAGCCAGTTGATCAGCACCTGTCAGCATCTTGATCAGCACCTATCAGCTGCTTGATTAGCAACTGTCAGCCAGTTGATCAGCACCTGTCAGCTGCTTGATCAGCACCTGAAAGCCGCTTAAACAGCGCCTTCCATTCGCTTGATAAGTGCATTCTCAGCTGCGCGATCAACGCCTACTCAGCCACGAATCAGCCCCTGCACAGCCGCGTGATCATAGTCTTTCAGCCATTTGATCAGAGACTGTCAGACGCTTGATCAGCGCCTAATCACCCCCTCCATCAGTGCCTATTGAGCGGCGCGATCAGCACCTGTCAGCCGCTTGATCAGCGATTATCAGCCGCTAGATCAACATCTGTCAACGACTTTATCAGCACCTGTCAGCCGCTTTATCAGCGCCTAATCAGCTGCGCGATCAGTACCTACTCAACCGCTTGATCAGTACCTGTCAGCCACTTTATCAGCACCTGTCAGCCACTATATCAGCACCTGTCAACTGCTGGATCAGCGACCACTTTGCTGCGTGATCAGATCCTACTCAGCCACGTGATCCGTGACCCTCAGCCGGTTGATCAGCGCCTGTCAGCCGCTTGATCATTTCCTGCTCTGCTGGTCATTCAGCGCCAGGTCAACCACTTCATCAGTGCCTGTCAGCCACTTGACCAGTGCCCACTCAGCTGATTGAAAAGCGCCTACGCCGCTGAGCGATAAGTGCCTCTGAGCCGCTTGACAAGCACCTGTCAGAAGCTTGATCAGGGCCTATCAGCCACTTGATCAGTACCTGTCGGCCAGTTGATCAGCACCTGTCAGCCACTTCATTTGCACCTGTCAGCCACTTTATCAGCAACTGTCAGGCGCTAGAGCAGCCCCTATAAGCAGCTTGATCATTAACTGTCAGCCACATTATCAGCACCTGTTAGCCGCTGTGTCAGAACCTGTCAACCGCTTGATCAGCACCTGTCAGCAGCTTTATCAGCACCTATCAGCTGCTTCATCAGCATCTGTCAGCATGTTGATCAACAACTGTAAACTGCTGGATTAGTACCTGTCAGTCAGTTGATCAGCACCTGTCAGCTACTCGATCAGCACCTGTAAGCCGCTTAAACAGCGCCTGCCAGCCGCTTGATCAGTGCCTTCTCAGCTGCTTGATCATTGCCTACTCAGCCGTGAATCATCTCCTACACAGCCGCGTGATCATAGTCTGTCAGCCGCATGATCATTTCCTGATCTGCTGGTCATTCAGTGCCTGGTCAACCACTTCATCAGTGCCTGTCAGCCTCTTGACCAGTGCCCCCTCAGCTTATTGAAAAGCGCCTATGCAGCCGCATGATAAGTGCCTCTCAGCGGCTTGACAAGCAACTGTCAGAAGCTTTAGCATGCCCTACCACCCACTTGAATAGTACCTATCAGCCGCTTGATCAGCACCTGTCAGCTGATTGATGAGTGCCTATCAGCCACTTGATAAGCGCCTGTTAGCTGCTTTATCATCGCCTAATCAGCTGCATGATCAGTGCCTACTCAGCCGCTTGATCAGCACCTCTCAGCCAGTTGATCAGCACCTGTAAGCGACTGGATAAGTGCCTGTTAGCCGCTTGATCATCGCCTTATCAGCTGCACTATCAGTGTCTACTCAGCCGCTTGATCAAAACCTGTCAGCCAGTTGATTAGCACCTGTCAGCAGCTTGATCAGCACCTGTCACCAGCTTTATCAGCACCTATCAGCTGCTTGATTAGCACCTGTCAGCATGTTGATCACACCTGTCAGGCGCTTCATTAGCAACTCTCAGCCAGTTGATCAGCAAATGTCAGCCGCTGGATTAGCACCTGTCAGCCAGTTGATCAGCACCTGTAAGCTGCTTAAACAGCGCCTGCCAGCCGCTTCATCAGTGCCTGTCAGCTGATTGATCATTGCATTCTCAGCTGTGCGATCAGCGCCTACTCAGCCGCGAATCAGCCCCTACACATCCGCGTGATCATAGTCTGTCAGCCTCTTTATCAGATTCGGTCATCCGCTTGATCAGCACCTTTCAGCAGCTTGAACGGCGCCTATCAGCTGCTTAATTAACACTTCTCAGCAAGTTGATCAGCGCCTATCAGCCGCTTGATTAGCACCTGTCAGCCAGTTGATTAGCACTTGTCAGCCGCTTAATCAGCACCTGTCAGCAGGTTGATCAGCGCGTATCAGCTGCTTGATTAGCACCTGTCAGCCAGTTCATCAGCACCTCTCAGCCATTTGAACAGCACCTGTCAGCCGCTTGATCAGCACCTGTCAGCAGGTTGAAGAGTGCCTACTCAATTGCCCGAATTGCAACTCTCAGCCAGTTGATCTGCGCCTACTGATCCCCGCAATCAGCGCCTACTCAGCCGCCTGATCAGTGCCTGTCAGCTGCTTGAGAAGTGCCTGTCAGCCAGTTGATCAGCACCTGTCAGCCGCTTGATCTGCACCTTTCAGCAGCTTTATCAGTGCCTATCAGCTGCTTAATTAACATTTCTCAACCAGTTGATCAGCACATGTTAGCCGCTTGATCAGCACCTGTCAGCAGGTTGAAGAGTGCCTACTCAATTGCCCGAATTGCAACTCTCAGCCAGTTGATCTGCGCCTACTGATCCCCGCAATCAGCGCCTACTCAGCCGCCTGATCAGTGCCTGTCAGCTGCTTGAGAAGTGCCTGTCAGCCAGTTGATCAGCACCTGTCAGCCGCTTGATCTGCACCTTTCAGCAGCTTTATCAGTGCCTATCAGCTGCTTAATTAACATTTCTCAACCAATTGATCAGCACATGTTAGCCGTTTGATCAGCACCTGTCAGCCAGTTGATCATCACCTGTAAGCCACTGAATCAGCACATGTCAGCGGCTTGATCAGCACCTTTCAGCAGCTTGATCAGCGTCTATCAGCTGCTTAATTAACACTTCTCAGCCAATTGATCAGCACCTGTTAGCCGCTTGATCAGCGCCTATCAGCCGCTTGATTAGCACCTGTCAGCCAGTTGATTAGCACCTGTCAGCCGCTTAATCAGCACCTCTCAGCAGCTTGATCAGCACCTGTCAGCAACTTGATCAGCACTTTTCAGCCGCTTGATCAGCACCTTTCAGCAGCTTTATCAGCACCTATCAGCTGCTTGATTAGCACCTGTCAGCATGTTGATCCACACCCTTCAGCCTCTTCTTTAGCAACTCTCAGCCAGTTGATCAGCGGCTGTCAGCCGCTTCATTAACAACTGTCAGCCAGTTGATCAGCACCTGTCAGCTGCTTGATCAGCACCTGTAAGCCGCTTAAACAGCGCCTGCCAGCCGCTTGATCAGTGCCTTCTCAGCTGTACAATCAATGCCTACTCAGCCGTGAATCAGCCCCTACAGAGCAGCGTGATCATAGTCTGTCAGCCGCTTGATCAGAGGCTGTCAGACGCTTGATCAACGCCGAATCACCGCCTCCATCAGCGCCTATTGAGCGGCTCGATCAGCACCTGTCAGTCGCTTGAAAGTCACCTATACACCACTTGATCAACACCTAATTAGCTTTGCTATCAATATTTACTGAGCCATGTGATCATCGCCTCAGCCGCATGATCTGTGCCTATTCAGCCCCGCGATCAGTGCCTACTCAGCTGTGCGATATGTACCTGAAATCCGATTGAGAAGTACTGTCAGCCGCTTGATCATCGCTAATCAGCTGCGCGATCAGCGCCTACTCAAGCGCTTGATCAGGACCTGTCATCCACTTTTCAGCAGCTGTCAGCCACTATATCAGCACCTGTCAACTGCTTGATCAGCGACCACTTTGCTGCGTGATCAGATCCTACTCAGCCACGTGAGGCGTGACCCTCAGCCGGCTGATCAGCAGGCGCTTGATCATTTCCTGCTCTTCTGGTCATTCAGCGCCTGGTCAACCACTTCATCAGTGCCTGTCAGCCACTTGACCAGGGCCCACTCAGCTGATTGAAAGGCGCCTACGCAGCCGCGCCCTAAGTGCCTCTCAGCCGCTTGATCAGGGCTTTCAGTCACTTGAAGAGTACCTATCAGCCAGTTGATCAGCACCTGTCAGCCCCTTGATCAGCGCCTATCAGCCGCTTGATCAACACCTGTCAGCTGCTTGATGAGCGCCTATCAGCCCCTTGATTAGCCCATCAGCCAGTTGACCAGCAATTGTCAGCCGCTTGTTAAGCACCTGTCAGCAGGTTGATCAGCACCTGTCAGCAACTTGATAAAAGCATGTCAGCCTCTTGATCAGCACCTAATCAGCCACGCAATGATCATTTACTCAGCCCCACGATCATCGCCTCAGCCTCTTGATCTGTGCCTACTCAGCCATGCGATCTGCTCCAGACAGCCTCTTGATCAACGACTATCAGCTGCTTGATCAGCTCCTGTCAACCACTTTATCAGCACCTGTCAGCCGCTTGATCAGCGCCTGTTAGCCACTTTATCATCGCCTAATCAGCTTAATGATCAGCGCCTACTCAGCCGCTTGATCAGTACCAGTGAGCCAGTTGACCAGCACCTGTCAGCAGCTTGATCAGCGCCTATCAGCTGCTTGATTAGCACCTGTCAGCATGTTGATCAACACCTGTCAACTACATTTTTAGCAACTGTCAGCCAGTTGACCAGCATCTGTCAGCCGCTTGATCAGCACCTGTCAGCAGATTTATCAGCACCTATCAGCTACTTGATTAGCACCTGTCAGCATGTTGATCATCACATGTCAGCCGCTTCATTAGCAACTCTCAGCCAGTTGATCAGCAACTGTCAGCCGCTGGATTAGCACCTGTCAGCCAGTTGATCAGCACCTGTCAGCTGCTTGATCAGCACCTGTAAGCCGCTTAAACAGCGCCTGCCAGTCGCTTCATCAATGCCTGTCAGCGCTTGATCAGTTCCTTCTCAGCTGTGCGATCAATGCCTACTGAGCCTCGAATCATCCCCTACACAGCCGCGTGATCATAGTCTGCCTGCCGCTTGATCAGAGACTGTCAGACGCTTGGTCAGCGCCTAATCACCCCCTCGATCAGCACCTATTGAGCGGCGCAATCAGCGCCTGTCAGCTGCTTGCCAAGCACCTATAAACCACTTGATCAACACCTAATTAGATTCACTATGAGTATTTCCTGAGCCATGCGATCATCGCCTCAGCCGCATGATCTGTGCCTACTGAGCCCCGCGATCAGTGCCTAATCAGCCGTGCGATATATGCCTGAGAGCCGAATGCGAAGTACTCTCAGCTGCTTGATCGGCGATCATCAGCCGCTAGATCGGCATCTGCCAAAAACTTTATCAGCACCTTTCAGCCGCTTGATCAGCGCCTGTCAGCCTCTTGTTCAGTGATTATCAGGCGCTAGATCAACATCTGTCAACGACTTTATCAGCACCTGTCACCTGCTTGATCAGCGCCTGTTAGCCGCTTTATCATCACCTAATCAGCTGCATGATCAGCGCCTATCAGCCGCTTGATCAGTACCAGTCATCCAGTTGATCAGCACCTGTCAGCACCTTGATCAGTGTCTGTCAGCCGCTTCATTAGCACCTGTCAGCCAGTTAATCAGCACCTGTCAGCCTCTTGATCAGAACCTGTCAGCAGCTTGATCATCGCCTATCAGCTACTTGATTAGCACTTGTCAGCCAGTTGATCAGCACCTGCCTACCGATTGATCAGTGCCTGTCAGCTGCTTGATCATTGCATTCTCAACTGCGCAATCAGCACCTATCAGCTGCTTGTTTAGCACCTGTCAGCCAGTTGATCAGCACCTGTCAGCACCTTGATCATCACCTATCAGCCGCTTGATTAGCACCTGTCAGCCAGTTGATCAGCACCTGTCAGCAGATTGATCAGGGCCTATCAGCCACTTGATTAGCACCTGTCAGCCAGTTGATCAGCACCTGAGAGTCGCTTCATTAGCATCTGTCAGCCAGTTGATCAGCACCTGTCAGCCAGTTGATCAGCACCTGTCAGCAGGTTGATCAGCGATTATCAGCCGCTAGATCAACATCTGTCAACGACTTTATCAGCACCTGTAAGCCGCTTAAAGAGCGCCTGCCAGCCGCTTCATCAGTGCTTGTCAGCTGCTTGGTCATTGCCTTCTCCGCTGCGAGATCAGTGTCTACTCAGCCGCGAATCAGCCCCTACACAGCCGCGTGATCATAGTCTGTCAGTCTCTATATCAGAGCAGGTCATCCGCTTAATCAGCACCTGTCAGCAGTTTGAAGAGTGCCTACACAGCTGAGCGAATTGCATCTCTCAGCCAATTGATCTGCGCCTACTGAGCCCGCAATCAGCGCCTACTCAGCTGCCAGATCAGTGCCTGTCAGCCGCTTGATCAGCACCTGTCAGCCAGTGGATCAGCACCTATCAGCTTCTTGACTAGCACCTGTCAGCGGCTTGATCAGCACCTGTCAGCCGCTTGATCAGTGCCTAATCAGGCGGGCAATCAGCGCCTACTCAGCCACTTGATCAGTACCTGATAGCCACTTTATCAGCACCTGTCAGCCACTTTATCAGCAACAGTCAGTCGCTAGGGCTGCCCCTATAAGCAGCTTGATCATTAACTGTCAGCCACATTATCAGTTCCTGTTAGCCGCTGTATCAGAACCTGTCAACTGCTTGATCAGCACCTGTCAGCAGCTTTATCAGCACCTATCAGCTGCTTGATAAGCACCTGTCAGCATGTTGATCAACACCTGTCAGCCGCTTCATGAGCAACTGTCAGCCAGTTGATCAGCAACTGTCAGCCGCTTGATTAGCACCTGTCAGCCAGTTGATCAGCACCTGTCAGCTGCTTGATCAGCACCTGTAAGCCGCTCTAACAGGGCCTGCCAGCCGCTTCATCAGTGCCTGTCAGCTGCTGGATCATTGTCTTCTCAGCTGCGGGATCAGCTCCTAGTCAGCCGTGAATCAGCCCCTACACAGCCACGTGATCATAGTCTGTCAGCCTCTTTATCAGAGTCGGTCATCCGCTTGATCAGCACCTGTCAGCAGGTTGAAGAGTGCCTACTCAGCCGCGTGAATTGCATCTCTCAACCAGGTGGTCTGCGCCTACTGAGCCCAGCAATCAGCGACTACTCAGCTGCCCGATCAGTGCCTGTCAGCCGCTTGAGAAGTAAAAGTCAGCCAGTTCATCAGCACCTCTCAGCCAGTTGATCACCAACTGTAAGCCACTGGATCAGCACCTGTCAGCCGCTTGATCAGCACCTGTCAGCAGCTTGATCAGCGCCTATCAGCTGCTTAATTAACACTTCTCAGCCAGGTGATCAGCACCTGTCAGCAGCTTGATAAACGCGTGTCAGCCTCTTGATCAGCACCTAATCAGCCACGCGATGATCATTTACTCAGCCGCGCGATCATCGCCTCAGCCTCTTGATCTGTGCCTACTCAGCCCCATGACCAGCGCCTACTCGGCCATGCGATCTGCACCTGACAGCCGCTTGATCAACGACTATCAGCCTCTTGATCATCACCTGTCAACCACTTTATCATCACCTTTCAGCTGCTGGATCAGTGCATGTTACCCGCTTTCTCATGGCCTAATTAGCTGCATGATCAGCGCCTACTCAGCCGCTTGAACAGTACCAGTCAGCCAGTTGATCAGCACCTGTCAGCAGCTTGATCAGCACCTATAGCTGCTTGATTAGCACCTGTCAGCCAGTTGATCTGCACCTGTCAGCCAGTTGATCAGCACCTGTAAGCCACTGGATCAGCGCCTGTTAGCCCCTTGATCATCACCTTATCACCTGCACGATCAGCGCCTACTCAGCCGCTTGATCAGAACCTGTCAGCCTGTTGATAAGCACCTGTCAGCTGCTTGATCAGCAACTGTCAGCAGTTTTATCAGCACCTATCAGCTGCTTGATTAGCACCTGTCAGCATGTTGATCAACACCTGTCAGCCGCTTCATTAGCAACTGTCAGCCAGTTGATCACCAACTGTCAGCCGCTGGATTAGCACCTGTCACCAGTTGATCAGCACCTGTCAACTGCTGGATCAGCACCTGTAAGCCGCTTAAACAGCGCCTGCCTGCCGCTTCATCAGTGCCTGTCAGCTGCTTGATCATTGCCTTCTCAACTGCATGATCAGCGCCTACTCACACGCGAATTAGCCCCTACACAGCCGTGTGATCATAGTCTGTCAGCCTCTTTATCAGAGTCGGTCATTTGCTTGATCAGCACCTGTCAGCAGGTTGAAGAGTGCCTACTCAGCCACGCGAATTGCATCCCTCAGTCAGTTGATCTGCGCCTACTGAGCCCTTCAATCAGCGCCTACTCAGCCGCCCGATCAGTGCCTGTCAGCCGTTTGAGAAGTACCTGTCAGCCAGTAGATCAGCACCTCTCAGCCAGTTGATCACCAACTGAAAGCCACTGGATCAGCACCTTTCAGCAGCTAGATCAGCGCCTCTCAGCTGCTTAATTATCACTTCTCAGCCAGTTGATCAGCACCTGTTAGCTGCTTGATCAGCACCTATCGGCTGCTTGATTAGCACCTGTCAGCCAGTTGATTAGCACCTGTCAGCGGCTGGATTAGCACCTCTCAGCCAGTTGATCACCAACTGTAAGCCACTGGATCAGCACCTGTCAGCCGTTTGATCAGCACCTTTCAGCAGCTTGATCAGCGCCTATCAGCTGCTTAATTATCACTTCTCAGCCAGTTGATTAGCACCTGTCAGCCGCTTGATCAGCAACTGTCAGCAGCTTAATCAGCACCTATCAGCTGCTTGATTAGCACCTGTCAGCATGTTGATCAACACCTGTCAGCTGCTTCATTAGCAACTCTCAGCCAGTAGATCAGCAACTGTAAGCTGCTTGATCAGCATCTGTAAGCCGCTTAAACAGCTCCTGCCAGCCACTTCATCAGTGCCTGTCAGCCGCTTGATCAGTGCCTTCTCAGCTGCGCGATCAATGCCTACTGAGCCGCGAATCAGCCCCTACACAGCCGCGTGATCATAATCTGTCTGCCGCTTGATCAGAGACTGTCAGACGCTTGATTAGCACCTAATCACCCCCTCCATCAGCGCTTATTGAGTTGCGCAATCACCACCTGTCAGCTGCTTGACAAGCGCCTATAAACCACTTGATCAACACCTAATTAGATTCACTATCAGTATTTATTGAGCCATGCGATCATCGCCTCAGCCGCATGATCTGTGCCTACTCAGCCCCGCGATCAGTGCCTAATCAGCCTTGCGATATGTGCCTGACAGCCGAATGCGAAGTATTGTCAGCCACTTGATCCGCAATCATCAGACGCTAGATCAGCATCTGCAAACGACTTTATCAGCACCTTTCAGCCGCTTTATCAGTACCTGTCAGCCGCTTGATCAGCGATTATCAGCCGCTAGATCAACATATGTCCACGACTTTATCAGCACCTGTCAGCCGCTTTATCATCGCCTAATCAGCTGCGCGATCAGCGCCTACTCAACCGCTTGATCAGTACCTGTCAGCTACTTTATCAGCACCTGTCAGCCACTATATCAGCAACTGTCAACTGCTTGATCAGCGACCACTTCGCTGCGTGATCAGATCCTACTCAGCCACGTGATCAGTGCCCACTCAGCTGATTGAAAAGGGCCTACGCAGCCGTGCGATAAGGACCTCTCAGCCGCTTGACAAGCACCTGTCAGAAGCTTGATCAGGGCCTATCAGCCACTTGAATAGTACCTGTCAGCCAGTTGATCGGCACCTGTCAGCCGCTTGATCAGGACCTTTCAGCAGCTTGATAAACGTGTGTCAGCCTCTTGATCAGCACCTAATGAGCCATGCGATGATCATTTACTCCGCCGCGTGATCATCGCCTCAGCCTCTGGATCTGTGCCTACTCAGCCATGCGATCTGCTCCAGACAGCCACTTGATCAACGACTATCAGCTGCTTGATCAGCTCCTGTCAACCACTTTATCAGCACCTGTCAGCCACTTGATCAGCGCCTGTTAGCCACTTTATCATCGCCTAATCAGCTTCATGATCAGCGCCTACTCAGCCGCTTGATCAGTAGCAGTCAGCCAGTTGATCAGCACCTGTCAGCAGCTTGATCAGCGCCTATCAGCTGCTTCATTAGCACCTGTCAGCATGTTGATCAGCACCTCTCAGCCAGTTGATCAGCACCTGTAAGCCACTGGATCAGTGCCTGTTAGCCGCTTGATCATCGCCTTATCAGGTGCACGATCAGCGCCTACTCAGCTGCTTGATCAGAACCTGTCAGCCAGTTGATCGGCACCTGTCAGCCGCTTGATCAGCACCTGTCAGTAGCTTTATCAGCACTTATCAGCTGCTTGATTAGCACCTGTCAGCATGTTGATCAACACCTGTCAGCCGATTCATTAGCAACTGTCAGCCAGTTGATCAGCACCTGTCAGCTGCTTGATAAGCACCTGTAAGCCGCTCTAACAGTGCCTGCCAGCCGCTTCATCAGTGCCTGTCACGTGCTTGATCATTGCCTTCTCAGCTGCACGATCAGCGCCTACTCAGCCGTGAATCAGCCCCTCCACAGCCGCGTGATCATAGTCAGTCAGCCTCTTTATCAGAGTCGGTGATCCGCTTGATCAGCACCTGTCAGCAAGTTGAAGAGTGCCTACTCAGCCGCGCGAATTGCATCTCTCAGCCAGTTGATGTGCACCTACTGAGCCCAGCAATCAGCGCCTACTCAGCCGCCCGATCAGTGCCTGTCAGCCGCTTGAGAAGTACCTGTCAGTCGCTTGATCAGCACCTGTTAGCCGCTTGATCAGCACCTATCAGCCAGTTGGTCATCACTTGTAAGCCACTGAATCAGCACCTGTCAGCGGCTTGATCAACACCTTTCAGCAGGTTGATCAGCGCCTATCAGCTGCTTAATTAACACTTCACAGCCAGTTGATCAGCACCTGTTAGCCGCTTGATCAGCCCCTATCAGCCGCTTGATTAGCACCTGTCAGCCAGTTGATGAGCACCTGTCAGCCGCTTAATCAGCACCTGTCAGCATCTTTATGAGTACCTATCAGCTGCTTGATTAACACCTGTCAGCATGTTGATCAACACCTGTCAGCTGCTTCATTAGCAACTGTCAGCCAGTTGATCAGCACCTGTAAGCTGCTTGATCAGCACCTGTAAGCCGCTTAAACAGGGCCTGCCATCCGCTTGATCAGTGCCTTCTCAGCTGTGCGATCAATGCCTACTCAGCCACGAAACAGCCCCTACACAGCCGCGTGATCATAGTCTGTCAGCCGCTTGATCAGAGACTGTCAGACGCTTGTTCAGCGCCTAATCACCCCCTCGATCAGCGCCTATTGAGCGGCGCGATCAGCACCTGTCAGCGGCTTGATCAGCACCTCTCAGCAGCTTTATCAGCACCTATCAGCTGCTTGATTAGCACCTGTCAGCATGTTGATCAACACCTGTCAGCCGCTTCATTAGCAAGTGTCAGCCAGTTGATCAGCAACTGTCAGACGCTTGAAAAGCACCTTTCAGCCAGTTGATCAGCACCTGTCAGCTGCTTGATCAGCACCTGTATGCCGCTTAAACAGCGCCTGCCAGCCGCTTCATCAGTGCCTGTCAGCTGCTTGATCATTACTTTCTCAGCTGCGCGATCAGCGCCTACTCGGCTGTGAATCAGCCCCTACACAAACGCGTGATCATATTCTGTCAGGCTCTTTATCAGAGTCGGTCATCCGCTTGATCTGCACCTTTCAGCAGGTTGAAGAGTGCCTACTCAGCCGCACGAATTGCATCTCTCAGCCAGTTGTTCTGCTCCTACTGAGCCCCGCAATCAACGCCTACTCAGCCGCTCGATCAGTGCCTGTCAGCCGCTTGAGAAGTACCTGTCAGCCAGTTGATCAGCAGCTCTCAGCCAGCTGATCACCACCTGTAAGCCACTGGATCAGCACCTGTCAGCCGCTTGATCAGCACCTTTCAGCAGCTTGATCAGGGCGTATCAGCTGCTTAATTAACACTTCTCAGCCAGTTGATCAGCACCTGTTAGCCGCTTGATCAGCGCCTATCAGCCGCTGGATCAGCACCTATCAGATGCTTGATTAGCACCTGTCAGCATGTTGATCAACACCTGTCAGCCGCTTCATTAGCAACTGTCAGCCAGTTGATCAGCACCTGTCAGCAGCTTGATAAACGCGTGTCAGCCTCTGGATCAGCAGCTAATCAGACACGCGATGATCATTTACTCAGCCTCGCGATCATCCCCTCAGCCTCTTGATCTGTGCCTACTCAGCCATGTGATCTGTGCCTGACAGCCACTTGATCAACGACTCTCAGCCGCTTGATCAGCAACTGTCAACCATTTATCATCACCTGTAAGCCGCTTGATCAGCGCCTGTTAGCCGCTTTGTCATCGCCTAATCAGCTGCCTGATCAACGCCTACTCAGCCGCTTGATCAGTACCAGTCAGCCAGTTGATCAGCACCTGTCAGCAGCTTGATCAGCGCCTATCAGCTGCTTGGTTAGCACCTGTCAGCCAGTTGATCAGCACGTCTCAGCCAGTTGATCATCACCTGTAAGCCACTGGATCAGCGCCTGTTAGCCGCTTGATCATCTCCTTATCAGCTGCACGATCAGCGCCTTCTCAACCGGTTGATCAGTACCTGTCTGCCTCTTTATCAGCACCTGTCAGCCACTATATCAGCACCTGTCAACTGCTTGAACAGCGACCACTTTGCTGCGTGATCAGATCCTACTCAGCCACGTGATCAGTGACGCTCAGCCGGTTGATCAGGGCCTGGCAGCCGCTTGATCATTTCCTGCTCTGCTGGTCATTCAGCGCCTGGTCAACCACTTCACCCGTGCATTTCAGTGACTTGACCAGTGCCCACTCAGCTGATTGAAAAGCGCCTACACAGCTGCGCGATAAGTGCCTCTCAGCCGCTTGACAAGCACCTGTCAGAAGCTTGATCAGGGCCTATCAGCCACTTGAATAGTACCTATCAGCCAGTTGATCAGCGCCTGTCAGACCCTTGATCAGCGCCTATCAGCCGCTAGATCATCACCTGTCAGCCGCTTGATCAACGCCTATCAGCCGCTTGATCAGCACCTGTCAGCAGCTTGATCAGCATCTGTCAGCAGCTTTATCAGCACCTATCAGCTGCTTGATTAGCACCTGTCAGCATGTTGATAAATACCTGTCAGCTGCTTCATTAGCAACTGTCAGCCAGTTGATCAGCACCTGTCAGCTGCTTGATCAGCACCTGTAAGCCGCTTAAACAGCGCTGCCAGCCGCTTGATCAGTGCCTTCTCAGCTGCGCCATCAATGCCTACTTAGCCGAGAAACAGCCCCTACACTGCCGGGTGATCATAGTCTGTCGGCCGCTTGATCAGAGACTGTCAGACGCTTGATCAGCGCCTAATCACCCCCTCGATCAGCGCCTATTCAGCAGCGTGATCAGCACCTGTCAGCCGCTTGACAAGCTCCTATAAACCACTTGATCAACACCTAATTATCTTCGCTATCAGTATTTACTGAGCCATGCGATGCTCGCCTCAGCCGCATGATCTGTGCCTACTCAACCCCGCGATCACTGCCTACTCAGCCGTGCGATATGTGCCTGACAGCCGATTGAGAATTACTGTCAGCCGCTTGATCAGCGATTATCAGCCGCCAGATCAGCATCTGTCAAAGATTTATCAGCACCTGTCAGCCCCTTGATCAGCGATTATTAGCTGCTAGATCAACATCTGTCAACGACTTTATCAGCACCTCTCAGCCGCTTGATCAGCACCTGTCAGCTGCGCAATCAGTGCCTACTCAAAGGCTTGATCAGTACCTGTCATCCACTTTATCAGCACCTGTCAGCCACTCTATCAGCACCTGTCAACTGCTTGATCAGCGACCACTTTGCTGCGTGATCAGATCCTACTCAGCCACATGATCCGTGACCCTCAGCCTGTGATCAGCGCCTGTCAGCCGCTTGATCATTTCCTGCTCTGATGGTCATTCAGCGCCTGGTCCACCACTTCATCAGTGCCTGTCAGCCACTTGATCAGTGCCCACTCAGCTGATTGAAAAGCGCCTACACAGCCGCGCGATAAGTGCCTCTCAGCCGCTTGACAAGCACCTGTCAGAAGTTTGATCAGGGCCTATCAGCCACTTGATCAGCACCTGCCAGCTGCTTGATGAGTGCCTATCAGCCGCTTGATTAGCACCTGTCAGCCAGTTGATCGGCACCTGTCAGCCCCTTAATCAGCACCTATCAGCCGCTTGATCAGCACCTGTCAGCCGCTTGATGAGTGCCTATCAGCCCCTTGATTAGCACCTGTCAGCCAGTTGACCAGGACCTGTCAGCCTCTTGATCAGCGCATATCAGTGGCTTGATTAGCCCCTGTCAGCCAGTTGATCAGCACCTGTCAGCAGCTTGATCAGCGCTTGACCACTTTCTGCTCAGCCGATTGAAAAGCACTGACTCAGCCGCGCGAATAGCATCTTTCGTCCAGTTGATCTGTGCCTACTGAGCCCCGCAATCAGTGCCTACTCAGACGCCCAATCAGTGTCTGGCAGCCGCTTGAGAAGTACCTGTCAGCCACTGGACCAGCACCTAATCAGCCACGCGATCATCATTTACTCAGCCGCACGATCATCGCCTCAGCCGCTTGATCTGTGCCTACTCAGCCCCATGTCCAGCGCCTACTAAGCAATGCGATCTGTGCCTGACAGCCACTTGATCAACGACTATCAGCCGCTTGATCATCGCCTTATCAGCTGCACGATCAGCACCTAATCAGCCGCTTGGTCAGAACCTGTCAGGCAGTTGATCAGCACCAGTCAGCCGCTTGATCATTTCCTGCTCTGCTGGTCATTCAGCTCCTGGTCATCCACTTGATCAGTGCCTGTCAGCCGCTTGAGAAGTACCTGGCAGCCACTGGACCAGCACCTAGTCAGCCACGCGATCATCATTTACTCAGCCGCACGATCATCGCCTCAGCCGCTTGATCTGTGTCTACCCAGCCCCGCGATCAGCGCCTACTCAGCCGTGCGAGGTGCGCCTGACAGACACTTGAGAAGTACTGTCAGCCACTTTATCAGCGACTATCAGTCGCTTGATCAGCACCTGTCAACGACTTTATCAGCACCTGTCAGCCGCTTGATTAGTGCCTGTCAGCTGCTTGACCACTGCCCACTCAGCCGATTGAAAAGCGCCAATGCAGCCGCGCGATCAGCACCAGTCAGCCGCCTGAAAATCACCTGTCAGCAGCTTGATCAGGGCCTATTAGCCACTTGATTAGCACCTGTCAGCTAGTTGATCAGCACCTGTCAGCCAATTGATCAGCACCTGTCAGCCGCTTCATTAGCACCTGTCAGCCAGTTGAACAGCACCTGTCAGCCCCTTGATCATCGCCTATCAGCCGTGTGATTAGCACCTGTCAGCCAGTTGATCAGCACCTGTCAGCCTCTTGATCAGAACCTGTCAGCAGCTTGATCATCGCCTATCAGCTACTTGATTAGCACTTGTCAGCCAGTTGATCAGCACCTGCCTACCGATTGCTCAGTGCCTGTCAGCTGCTTGATCATTGCATTCTCAGCTGCGCAATCAGCACCTATCAGCTGCTTGTTTAGCACCTGTCAGCCAGTTGATCAGCACCTGACAGCACCTTGATCATCGCCTATCAGCCGCTTGATTAGCACCTGTCAGCCAGATGATCAGCACCTGTCAGCTGCTTGAGCAGCGAGTATCAGCTGCTTGATCAGCACCTGTCAGCCAGTTGATCAGCACCTGTCAGCAGATTGATCAGGGCCTATCAGCACTTGATTAGCACCTGTCAGCCAGTTGATCAGCACCTGAGAGTCGCTTCATTAGCACCTGTCAGCCAGTTGATCAGCACCTGTCATCCGGTTGATCAGCGCCTATCAGCTGCTTGATCAGCACCTGTCAGCCGATTGATGAGCGCCTATCAGTCGCTTGATCAGCACCTGTCAGCCGCTTGATCAGTGCCTATCAGTGGCTTGATTAGCCCCTGTCAGCCAGTTGATCAGCACCTGTCAGCCGCTTGATCAGCCCCTATCAGAGGCTTGATTAGCCCCTGTCAGCCAGTTGAACAGCACCTGAGAGTCGCTTCATTAGCACCTGTCATCCGGTTGATCAGCACCTGTCAGCAGGTTGATCAGTGCGTATCAGCTGCTTGATTAACACCTGTCAGTCTATTGATCATCACCTGTCAACCGCTAGATCAGCACCCACTTTGCTGCATGAACAGAGCCTACTCAGCCACGCGGTCAGTGACGCTCAGCCGGTTGATCTTCTCCTGTCAGGCGCTTGATCATTTCCTGCTCTGCTGGTCATTCAGCGCCTGGTCAACCACTTCATCAGTGCCTGTCAGCCACTTGAGCAGTGCCCACTCAGCTGATTGAAAAGCACCTATGCAGCCGCATGATAAGTGCCTCTCAGCCGCTAGACAAGCACCTGTCAGAAGCTTGATCGGGGCCTGTCAGCCACTTGAATAGTACCTATCAGCCAGTTGATCAGCACCTGTCATCCGCTTGATCAGCACCTGTCAGCAGATTTATCAGCACCTACCAGCTGCTTGATTAGCACCTGTCAGCATGTTGATCAACACCTGTCAGCCGCTTCATTAGCAACTCTCAGCCAGTTGATCAGCACCTGTCAGCCAGTTGATCAGCACCTGTCAGCTGCTTGATCAGCACCTGTAAGCCTCTTAAACAACGCCTGCCAGTCGCTTCATCAATGCCTGTCAGCGCTTGATCAGTGCCTTCTCAGCTGCACGATCAATGCCTACTGAGCCTTGAATGAGCCCCTACACAGCCGCGTGATCAGAGACTGTCAGACGCTTGATCAGCGCATAATCACCTCCTCGATCAACGCCTATTGAGCGGCCCAATCAGCACCTGTCAGCTGCTTGACAAGCACCTATAAACCACTTGATCAACGCCTAATTAGATTCACTATCAGTATTTACTGAGCCATGTGATCATCGCCTCAGCCGCATGATCTGTGCCTACAGAGCCCCGCGATCAAGGCCTAATCAGCTGTGCAATATGTGCCTGACAGCCGAATGCGAAGTACTGTCAGCCGCTTGATCAGCGATCATCAGCCGCTAGATAGCATCTGCCAACGGCTTTATCAGCACCTTTCAGCTGCTTGACCAGCGAGTATCAGCCGCTAGATCAACATCTGTCAACGACTTTATCAGCACCTGTCAGTTGCTTGATCAGCGCCTGTCAGCCGCTTTATCATCACCTAATCAGCTGCGCGATCAGCGCCTACTCAACCGCTTCATCACTACCTGGGAGCCACTTTATCAGCACCTGTCAGCCACTATATCAGCACCTGTCAACTGCTTGATCAGCGACCAATTTTCTGCGTGATCAGATCCTACTCAGCCACGTGATCAGATCCTACTCAGCCACGTGATCAGTGACCCTCAGCCGGTTGATCATTTCCTGCTCTGCTGGTCATTCAGCCCCTGGTCAACCACTTCATCAGTGCCTGTCAGCCACTTGACCAGTGGCCACTCAGCTGATTGAAAAGCGACTACACAGCTGCGCGTTAAGTGTCTCTCAGCCACTTGACAAGCACCTGTCAGAAGCTTGATCAGGGCCTATCAGCCACTTGAATACTACCTATCAGCCAGTTGATCAGCACCTGTCAGCGCCTTGATCAGCGCCTATCAGCCGCTTGATTAGCATCTGTCAGCTGCTTGATGAGCGCCTATCAGGCGCTTGATTAGCACCTGTCAGCAACTTGACCAGCACCTGTCAGCCGCTTGATCAGCGATTATCAGCCGCTAGATCAGCACCTGTCAACCACTTTATCATTACCTGTCAGCCGCTTGATCAGCGCCTGTTAGCCGCTTTATCATCGCCTAAACAGCAGCCTGATCAGCACCTACTCAGCCGCTTGATCAGTACCAGTCAGCCAGTTGATCAACACCTGTCAGCAGCTTGATCAGCGCCTATCAACTGCTTGATTAGCACCTGTCAGCCAGCTGATCAGCACCTCTCAGCCAGTTGATCAGCACCTGTAAGCCACTGGATCAGCGCCTGTTAGCCGCTTGATCATCGCCTTATCAGGTGCACGATCAGCGCCTACTCAGCTGCTTGATCAGAACCTGTCAGCCAGTTGATCGGCACCTGTCAGCCGCTTGATCAGCACCTGTCAGTAGCTTTATCAGCACTTATCAGCTGCTTGATTAGCACCTGTCAGCATGTTGATCAACACCTGTCAGCCGCTTCATTAGCCACTGTCAGCCAGTTGATCAGCACCTGTCAGTAGCTTTATCAGCACCTATCAGCTGCTTGATTAGCACCTGTCAGCATGTTGATCAACACCTGTCAGCCGCTTCATTAGCCACTGTCAGCCAGTTGATCAGCACCTGTCAGCTGCTTGATCAGCACCTGTAAGCCGCTTAAACAGTGCCTGCCAGCCGCTTCATCAGTGCCTGTCACGTGCTTGATCATTGCCTTCTCAGCTGCGCGATCAGCGCCTACTCAGCCGCGAATCAGCCCCTCCACAACCGCGTGATCATAGTCTGTCTGCCTCTTTATCAGAGTCGGTGATCCGCTTGATCAGCACCTGTCAGCAAGTTGAAGAGTGCCTACTCAGCCGCGCGAATTGCATCTCTCAGCCAGTTGATGTGCACCTACTGAGCCCAGCAATCAGCGCCTACTCAGCCGCCCGATCAGTGCCTGTCAGCCGCTTGAGAAGTACCTGTCAGCCGCTTGATCAGCACCTATCAGCAGCTTGATCAGCGCCTATCAGCTACTTAATTAACACTTCTCAGCCAGTTGATCAGCACCTGTTAGCCGCTTGATCAGCACCTATCAGCCAGTTGGTCAGCACCTGTCAGCTGCTTGATCAGCACCTGTAAGCCGGTTAAACAGCGCCTGCCAGCCGCTTCATCAGTGCCTGTCAGCTGCTTGATCAGCGACCACTTTGCTGCATGATCAGATCCTACACAGCCACGTGGTCAGTGACCCTCAGCCTGTTGATCAGCGCCTGTCAGCCGCTTGATCATTTCCTGCTCTGCTGGTCATTCAGCGCCTGGTCAACCACTTCATCAGTGCCTGTCAGCCACTTGACCAGTGCCCACTCAGCTGATTGAAAAGCACCTATGCAGCCGCGTGATAAGTGCCTCTCAGCCGCTAGACAAGCACCTGTCAGAAGCTTGATCGGGGCCTGTCAGCCACTTGAATAGTACCTATCAGCCAGTTGATCAGCACCTGTCATCCGCTTGATCAGCACCTGTCAGCAGATTTATCAGCACCTACCAGCTGCTTGATTAGCACCTGTCAGCATGTTGATCAACACCTGTCAGCCGCTTCATTAGCAACTCTCAGCCAGTTGATCAGCACCTGTCAGCCAGTTGATCAGCACCTGTCAGCTGCTTGATCAGCACCTGTAAGCCTCTTAAACAACGCCTGCCAGTCGCTTCATCAATGCCTGTCAGCGCTTGATCAGTGCCTTCTCAGCTGCACGATCAATGCCTACTGAGCCTTGAATGAGCCCCTACACAGCCGCGTGATCAGAGACTGTCAGACGCTTGATCAGCGCATAATCACCTCCTCGATCAACGCCTATTGAGCGGCCCAATCAGCACCTGTCAGCTGCTTGACAAGCACCTATAAACCACTTGATCAACGCCTAATTAGATTCACTATCAGTATTTACTGAGCCATGTGATCATCGCCTCAGCCGCATGATCTGTGCCTACTGAGCCCCGCGATCAGGGCCTAATCAGCCGTGCAATATGTGCCTGACAGCCGAATGCGAAGTACTGTCAGCCGCTTGATCAGCGATCATCAGTCGCTAGATCAGCATCTGCCAACGGCTTTATCAGCACCTTTCAGCCGCTTGACCAGCGAGTATCAGCCGCTAGATCAACATCTGTCAACGACTTTATCAGCACCTGTCAGTTGCTTGATCAGCGCCTGTCAGCCGCTTTATCATCACCTAATCAGCTGCGCGATCAGCGCCTACTCAACCGCTTCATCACTACCTGGGAGCCACTTTATCAGCACCTGTCAGCCACTATATCAGCACCTGTCAACTGCTTGATCAGCGACCAATTTTCTGCGTGATCAGATCCTACTCAGCCACGTGATCAGATCCTACTCAGCCACGTGATCAGTGACCCTCAGCCGGTTGATCATTTCCTGCTCTGCTGGTCATTCAGCCCCTGGTCAACCACTTCATCAGTGCCTGTCAGCCACTTGACCAGTGGCCACTCAGCTGATTGAAAAGCGCCTACACAGCTGCGCGTTAAGTGTCTCTCAGCCGCTTGACAAGCACCTGTCAGAAGCTTGATCAGGGCCTATCAGCCACTTGAATACTACCTATCAGCCAGTTGATCAGCACCTGTCAGCGCCTTGATCAGCGCCTATCAGCCGCTTGATTAGCATCTGTCAGCTGCTTGATGAGCGCCTATCAGGCGCTTGATTAGCACCTGTCAGCAACTTGACCAGCACCTGTCAGCCGCTTGATCAGCGATTATCAGCCGCTAGATCAGCACCTGTCAACCACTTTATCATCACCTGTCAGCCGCTTGATCAGCGCCTGTTAGCCGCTTTATCATCGCCTAAACAGCAGCCTGATCAGCACCTACTCAGCCGCTTGATCAGTACCAGTCAGCCAGTTGATCAACACCTGTCAGCAGCTTGATCAGCGCCTATCAACTGCTTGATTAGCACCTGTCAGCCAGTTGATCAGCACCTCTCAGCCAGTTGATCAGCACCTGTAAGCCACTGGATCAGCGCCTGTTAGCCGCTTGATCATCGCCTTATCAGGTGCACGATCAGCGCCTACTCAGCTGCTTGATCAGAACCTGTCAGCCTGTTGATCGGCACCTGTCAGCCGCTTGATCAGCACCTGTCAGTAGCTTTATCAGCACTTATCAGCTGCTTGATTAGCACCTGTCAGCATGTTGATCAACACCTGTCAGCCGCTTCATTAGCACCTCTCAGCCAGTTGATCAGCACCTGTCAGCTGCTTGATCAGCACCTGTAAGCCGCTTAAACAGTGCCTGCCAGCCGCTTCATCAGTGCCTGTCACGTGCTTGATCATTGCCTTCTCAGCTGCGCGATCAGCGCCTACTCAGCCGCGAATCAGCCCCTCCACAACCGCGTGATCATAGTCTGTCTGCCTCTTTATCAGAGTCGGTGATCCGCTTGATCAGCACCTGTCAGCAAGTTGAAGAGTGCCTACTCAGCCGCGCGAATTGCATCTCTCAGCCAGTTGATGTGCACCTACTGAGCCCAGCAATCAGCGCCTACTCAGCCGCCCGATCAGTGCCTGTCAGCCGCTTGAGAAGTACCTGTCAGCCGCTTGATCAGCACCTATCAGCAGCTTGATCAGCGCCTATCAGCTACTTAATTAACACTTCTCAGCCAGTTGATCAGCACCTGTTAGCCGCTTGATCAGCACCTATCAGCCAGTTGGTCAGCACCTGTCAGCTGCTTGATCAGCACCTGTAAGCCGGTTAAACAGCGCCTGCCAGCCGCTTCATCAGTGCCTGTCAGCTGCTTGATCAGCGACCACTTTGCTGCATGATCAGATCCTACACAGCCACGTGGTCAGTGACCCTCAGCCTGTTGATCAGCGCCTGTCAGCCGCTTGATCATTTCCTGCTCTGCTGGTCATTCAGCGCCTGGTCAACCACTTCATCAGTGCCTGTCAGCCACTTGACCAGTGCCCACTCAGCTGATTGAAAAGCACCTATGCAGCCGCGTGATAAGTGCCTCTCAGCCGCTAGACAAGCACCTGTCAGAAGCTTGATCGGGGCCTGTCAGCCACTTGAATAGTACCTATCAGCCAGTTGATCAGCACCTGTCATCCGCTTGATCAGCACCTGTCAGCAGATTTATCAGCACCTACCAGCTGCTTGATTAGCACCTGTCAGCATGTTGATCAACACCTGTCAGCCGCTTCATTAGCAACTCTCAGCCAGTTGATCAGCAACTGTCAGCCAGTTGATCAGCACCTGTCAGCTGCTTGATCAGCACCTGTAAGCCGCTTAAACAGGGCCTGCCATCCGCTTGATCAGTGCCTTCTCAGCTGCGCGATCAATGCCTACTCAGCCGCGAAACAGCCCCTACACAGCCGCGTGATCATAGTCTGTCAGCCGCTTGATCAGAGACTGTCAGACGCTTGATCAGCGCCTAATCACCCCCTCGATCAGCGCCTATTGACCCGCGCGATCAGCACCTGTTAGCGGCTTGATCAGCACGTGTCAGCAGCTTTATCAGCACCTATCAGCTGCTTGATTAGCACCTGTCAGCATGTTGATCAACACCTGTCAGCCGCTTCATTAGCAACTGTCAGCCAGTTGATCAGCACCTGTCAGCTACTTGATCAGCACCTGTAAGCCACTTAAACAGCGCCTGCCAGCCGTTTGATCAGTGCCTTCTCAGCCCCGGAATCAGTGCCTACCCAGCCGTGCGATATGTGCCTGACAGCCGATTGCGAAGTACTGTCAGCCGATTGATCAGCGATTATCAGCCGCTAGATCAGCATCTGTCAACAACTTTATCAGCACATTTCAGCCGCTTGATCAGCGCCTGTCAGCCGCATGATCAGCGATTATCAGCAGCTAGATCAACATCTGTCAACCACTTTATCAGCACCTGTCAGCCACTTGATCAGCGCCTGTCAGCCACTTGTTCATTTCCTGCTCTGCTGGTCATTCAGCGCCTGGTCAACCACTTAATCAGTGCCTGTCAGCCACTTGACCAGTGGCCACTCAGCTGATTGAAAAGCGCCTATGCAGCTGCGCGTTAAGTGCCTCTCAGCCGCTTGACAAGCACCTGTCAGCGCCTTGATCAGCGCCTATCAGCCGCTTGATTAGCATCTGTCAGCTGCTTGATGAGCGCCTATCAGCCGCTTGATTAGCACCTGTCAGCAACTTGACCAGCACCTGTCAGCCGCTTGATCAGCGATTATCAGCCGCTAGATCAGCACCTGTCAACCACTTTATCATCACCTGTCAGCCGATTGATCAGCGCCTGTTAGCCGCTTTATCATCGCCTAAATTGCAGCCTGATCAGTGCCTACTCAGCCGCTTGATCAGTACCAGACAGCCAGTTGATCAACACCTGTCAGCCCCTTGATCAGCGCCTATCATCCGCTTGATCAGCTCCTGTCAGCCGCTTGATGAGCGCCTATCAGTGGCTTGATTATCCCCTGTCAGCCAGTTGATCAGCAATTGTCAGCCGCTTCTTAAGCACCTGTCAGCAGCTTGAATAGCGCTTGACCACTTTCCACTCAGCTGATTGAAAAGCACCGACTCAACCGCACGAATACAATCTTTCAGCCAGTTGATCTCTGCCTACTGAGCCCTGCAGTCAGGGCCTACACAGCCGCGCGATCAGTGTCTGTCAGCCGCTTGAGAAGTACCTGTCAGCCAGTTGATCAGCACCTGTAAGCCCCTTAATCAGCGCCTATCAGCCACTTGATCAGCACCTGACAGCCACTTGATCAGCACCTGTCAGCAGCTTGATAAACGCGTGTCAGCCTCTTGATCAGCACCTAATCTGCCAAGCGATGATCATTTTCTCAGCCGCGCGATCATCGCCTCAGCCTCTTGATCTGTGCCTACTCAGCCCTACGACAAGCGCTTCTCAGCCATGCGATCTGTGCCTGACAGCCACTTGATCAACGACTCTCAGCCGCTTGATCAGCACCTGTCAACCACTTTATCATCACCTGTCAGCCGCTTGATCAGCGCCTGTTAGCCGCTTTATCATCACATAATCAGCTGCATGATCAGCGCCTACTCAGCCGCTTGATCTGTACCAGTCAGCCAGTTGATCATCACCTGTCAGCACCTTGATCATCGCCTATAAGCTGCTTGATTAGCACTTGTCAGCCAGTTTATCAGCACCTCTCAGTCAGTTGATCAGAACCTGTAAGCCACTGGATCAGCGCCTGTTAGCAGCTTGATCATCGCCTTACCAGCTGCCAGATCAGCACCTACTCAGCCTCTTGATCAGAACCTGTCAGCCAGTTGATAAGCACTGTCAGCCGCTTGATCAGCAACTGTCAGCAGCTTTATCAGCACCTATCAGCTGCTTGATTAGCACCTGTCAGCATGTTGATCAACACCTGTCAGCCGCTTCATTAGCAACTGTCAGCCAGTTGATCAGCACCTGTCAGCTGCTTGATCAGCACCTGTAAGCCGCTTAAACAGTGCCTGCCAGCCACTTCATCAGTGCCTGTCACGTGCTTGATCATTGCCTTCTCAGCTGCGCGATCAGCGCCTACTCAGCCGCGAATCAGCCCCTCCACAGCCGCGTGATCATAGTCTGTCAGCCTCTTTATCAGAGTCGGTGATCTGCTTGATCAGCACCTGTCAGCAAGTTGAAGAGTGCCTGCTCAGCGCGCGAATTGCATCTCTCAGCCAGTTGATGTGCACGTACTGAGCCCAGCAATCAGCGCCTACTCAGCCGCCCGGTCCGTGCCTGTCAGCCGCTTGAGAAGTACCTGTCAGCCGCTTGATCAGCACCTATCAGCAGCTTGACCAGCGCCTATCAGCTACTTAATTAACACTTCTCAGCCAGTTGATCAGCACCTGAGTGCCGCTTGATCAGCGCCTATCAGCCAGTTCGTCATCACTTGTAAGCCACTGAATCAGCACCTGTCAGCGGCTTGATCAACACCTTTCAGCAGCTTGATCAGCGCCTATCAGCTGTTTAATTAACACTTCTCAGCCAGTTGATCAGCACCTGTTAGCCGCTTGATCAGCGCCTATCAGCCGCTTGATTAGCACCTGTCAGCAAGTTGATGAGCACCTGTCAGCCGCTTAATCAGCACCTGTCAGCAGCTTGATCCGCACCTGTCAGCATCTTTATCAGCACCTATCAGCTGCTTGATTAGCACCTGTCAGCATGTTGATCAATACCTGTCAGCCGCTTCATTAGCAACTGTCAGCCAGTTGATCAGCACCTGTAAGCTGCTTGATTAGCACCTGTAAGCCGCTTAAACAGGGCCTGCCATCCGCTTGATCAGTGCCTTCTCAGCTGCGCGATCAATGCCTACTCAGCCGCGAAACAGCCCCTACACAGCCGCGTGATCATAGTCTGTCAGCCGCTTGATCAGAGACTGTCAGACGCTTGATCAGCGCCTAATCACCCCCTCGATCAGCGCCTATTGACCCGCGCGATCAGCACCTGTTAGCGGCTTGATCAGCACGTGTCAGCAGCTTTATCAGAACCTATCAGCTGCTTGATTAGCACCTGTCAGCATGTTGATCAACACCTGTCAGCCGCTTCATTAGCAACTGTCAGCCAGTTGATCAGCAACTGTCAGACGCTTGATAAGCACCTTTCAGCCAGTTGATCAGCACCTGTCAGCTGCTTGATCAGCACCTGTAAGCCGCTTAAACAGCGCCTGCCAGCCGCTTCATCAGTGCCTGTCAGCTGCTTGATCAGCGACCACTTTGCTGCATGATCAGATCCTACACAGCCACGTGATCAGTGACCCTCAGCCTGTTGATCAGCGCCTGTCAGCCGCTTGATCATTTCCTGCTCTGCTGGTCATTCAGCGCCTGGTCAACCACTTCATCAGTGCCTGTCAGCCACTTGACCAGTGGCCACTCAGCTGATTGAAAAGCGCCTACGCAGCTGCGCGTTAAGTGCCTCTCAGCCGCTTGACAAGCACCTGTCAGAATCTTGATCAGGGCCTATCAGCCACTTAAATAGTACCTATCAGCCAGTTGATCAGCACCTGTCAGCGCCTTTATCAGCGCCTATCAGCCGCTTGATTAGCACCTGTCAGCATGTTGATCAACACCTGTCAGCCGCTTCATTAGCAACTGTCAGCCAGTTGATCAGCACCTGTAAGCTGCTTGATCAGCACCTGTAAGCCGCTTAAACAGGGCCTGCCATCCGCTTGATCAGTGCCTTCTCAGCTGCGCGATCAATGCCTACTCAGCCGAGAAACAGCCCCTACACAGCCGCGTGATCATAGTCTGTCAGCCGCTTGATCAGAGACTGTCAGACGCTTGATCAACGCCTAATCACCCCCTCGATCAGCGCCTATTGACCCGCGCGATCAGCACCTGTTAGCGGCTTGATCAGCACGTGTCAGCAGCTTTATCAGCACCTATCAGCTGCTTGATTATCACCTGTCAGCATGTTGATCAACACCTGTCAGCCGCTTCATTAGCAACTGTCAGCCAGTTGATCAGCAACTGTCAGACGCTTGATAAGCACCTTTCAGCCAGTTGATCAGCACCTGTCAGCTGCTTGATCAGCACCTGTAAGCCGCTTAAACAGCGCCTGCCAGCCGCTTCATCAGTGCCTGTCAGCTGCTTGATCAGCGACCACTTTGCTGCATGATCAGATCCTACACAGCCACGTGATCAGTGACCCTCAGCCTGTTGATCAGCGCCTGTCAGCCGCTTGATCATTTCCTGCTCTGCTGGTCATTCAGCGCCTGGTCAACCACTTCATCAGTGCCTGTCAGCCACTTGACCAGTTCCCACTCAGCTGATTGAAAAGCGCCTATGCAGCTGTGCGATAAGTGCCTCTCAGTCGCTTGACAAGCACCTGTCAGAAGCTTGATCAGGGCCTATCAACCACTTGAATAGTACCTGTCAGCCAGTTGATCGACACCTGTCAGCCACTTGATCAGCGCCTGTTAGCCACTTTATCATTCCCTAATCACCTGCATGATCAGCGCCTACTCAGCCGCTTGATCAGTACCAGTCAGCCAGTTGATCAGCACCTGTCAGCAGCTTGATCAGCGCCTATCAGCTGCTTGATTAGCACCTGTCAGCCAGTTGATCAACACCTGTCAGCCAGTTCATCTGCGCGTGTAAGCCACTGGATTAGCGCCTGTTAGCCGCTTGATCATCGCATTATCAGCTGCAGGATCAGCACCTACTCAGCCGTTTGATCAGAACCTGTCAGCCAGTTGATCAGAACCTGTCAGCTGCTTGATCAGCACCTGTCAGCAGCTTGATCAGCACCTATCAGCTGCTTGATTAGCACCTGTCAGCATGTTGATCAACACCTGTCAGCCGCTTCATTAGCACCTGTCAGCCAATTGATCAGCACCTGTCAGCTGCTTGATCAGCACCTGTAAGCCGCTTAAACAGCGCCTGCCAGCCGTTTGATCAGTGCCTGCTCAGCCGTGCGATATATGCCTGACAGCAGATTGAGAAGTACTCTCAGGCGCTTGATCAGCGATTATCAGCCGCTAGATCAGCATCTGTCAACGACTTTATCAGCACTTTTCAGCCGCTTGATCAGTGCCTGTCAGCTGCTTGATCAGCGATTATCAGCCGCTAGATCAACATCTGTCAACGACTTTATCAGCACCTGTAAGCCGCTTAAACAGCGCCTGCCAGCCGCTTCATCAGTGCCTGTCAGCTGCTTGATCATTGCCTTCTTAGCTGCGCGATCAGCGCCAACTCAGCCGCGAATCAGCCCCTACACAGCCACGTGATCCTAGTCTGTAAGCCTCTTTATCAGAGTCGGTCATCCACCTGATCAGCACCTGTCAGCAGGATGAAGAGTGCCTCCTCAGCCGTGCGAATTGCATCTCTCAGCCAATTGATCTGCGCCTACTGAGCCCTGCAATCAGCGCTCACTCAGCAGCCCAATCAGTGCCTGTCAGCTGCTTGAGAAGTACCTGTCAGCCAGTTGATCAGCACCTGTAAGCCACTGGATCAGCACCTGTCAGCCGCTTCATCAGCACCGTTCAGCATCTTGATCAGCACCTATCAGCTGCTTAATTAACACTTCTCAGCCAGTTGATCAGCACCTGTGAGCCGCTTGATCAGCGCCTATCAGCCGCTTATTTAGCACCTGTCTAGCCAGTTGATTAGCACCTGTTAGCCGCTTAATCAGCACCTGTCAGCAGCTTGATCAGCACATATCAGCTGCTTGATTTGCACCTGTCACCATGTTGATCAACACCTGTTAGCCGCTTCATTAGCAACTGTCAGCCAGTTGATCAGCACCTGTCAGCTACTTGATCAGCACCTGTAAGCCACTTAAACAGCGCCTGCCAGCCGTTTGATCAGTGCCTTCTCAGCCCCGGAATCAGTGCCTACCCAGCCGTGCGATATGTGCCTGACAGCCGATTGCGAAGTACTGTCAGCCGATTGATCAGCGATTATCAGCCGCTAGATCAGCATCTGTCAACGACTTTATCAGCACATTTCAGCCGCTTGATCAGCGCCTGTCAGCCGCATGATCAGCGATTATCAGCAGCTAGATCAACATCTGTCAACGACTTTATCAGCACCTGTCAGCCACTTGATCAGCGCCTGTCAGCCACTTGTTCATTTCCTGCTCTGCTGGTCATTCAGCGCCTGGTCAACCACTTAATCAGTGCCTGCCAGCCACTTGAACAGTGGCCACTCAGCTGATTGAAAAGCGCCTATGCAGCTGCGCGTTAAGTGCCTCTCAGCCGCTTGACAAGCACCTGTCAGAAGCTTGATCAGGGCCTATCAGCCACTTGAATAGTACCTATCAGCCAGTTGATCAGCACCTGTCAGCGCCTTGATCAGCGCCTATCAGCCGCTTGATTAGCATCTGTCAGCTGCTTGATCAGCACCTATCAGCCGCTTGATTAGCACCTGTCAGCCAGTTGATCAGCAATTGTCAGCCGCTTCTTAAGCACCTGTCAGCAGCTTGAATAGCGCTTGACCACTTTCCACTCAGCTGATTGAAAAGCACCGACTCAACCGCACGAATACAATCTTTCAGCCAGTTGATCTCTGCCTACTGAGCCCTGCAGTCAGTGCCTACACAGCCGCCCGATCAGTGTCTGTCAGCCGCTTGAGAAGTACCTGTCAGCCAGTTGATCAGCACCTGTAAGCCCCTTAATCAGCGCCTATCAGCCGCTTGATCAGCACCTGACAGCCACTTGATCAGCACCTGTCAGCAGCTTGATAAACGCGTGTCAGCCTCTTGATCAGCACCTAATCTGCCAAGCGATGATCATTTTCTCAACCGCGCGATCATCGCCTCAGCCTCTTGATCTGTGCCTACTCAGCCCTACGACAAGCGCTTCTCAGCCATGCGATCTGTGCCTGACAGCCACTTGATCAACGACTCTCAGCCGCTTGATCAGCACCTGTCAACCACTTTATCATCACCTGTCAGCCGCTTGATCAGCGCCTGTTAGACGCTTTATCATCACATAATCAGCTGCATGATCAGCGCCTACTCAGCCGCTTGATCTGTACCAGTCAGCCAGTTGATCAGCACCTGTCAGCAGCTTGATCATCGCCTATAAGCTGCTTGATTAGCACCTGTCAGCCAGTTTATCAGCACCTCTCAGTCAGTTGATCAGAACCTGTAAGCCACTGGATCAGCGCCTGTTAGCCGCTTGATCATCGCCTCACCAGCTGCAAGATCAGCACCTACTCAGCCTCTTGATCAGCATCTGTCAGCAGCTTTATCAGCACCTATCAGCTGCTTGATTAGCACCTGTCAGCATGTTGATCAACACCTGTCAGCCGCTTCATTAGCAACTGTCAGCCAGTTGATCAGCACCTGTCAGCTGCTTGATCAGCACCTGTAAGCCGCTTAAACAGTGCCTGCCAGCCGCTTCATCAGTGCCTGTCACGTGCTTGATCATTGCCTTCTCAGCTGCGCGATCAGCGCCTACTCAGCCGCAAATCAGCCCCTCCACAGCCGCGTGATCATAGTCTGTCAGCCTCTTTATCAGAGTCGGTGATCTGCTTGATCAGCACCTGTCAGCACGTTGAAGAGTGCCTGCTCAGCCGCGCGAATTGCATCTCTCAGCCAGTTGATGTGCACGTACTGAGCCCAGCAATCAGCGCCTACTCAGCCGCCCGGTCCGTGCCTGTCAGCCGCTTGAGAAGTACCTGTCAGCCGCTTGATCAGCACCTATCAGCAGCTTGATCAGCGCCTATCAGCTACTTAATTAACACTTCTCAGCCAGTTGATCAGCACCTGTTTGCCGCTTGATCAGCACCTATCAGCCAGTTGATCAGCACCTGTAAGCCACTGAATCAGCACCTGTCAGCTGCTTGATCAGCAGCTTTCAGCAGCTTGATCAGCGCCTATCAGCTGCTTAATTAACACTTCACAGTCAGTTAATCAGCACCTGTTAGCCGCTTGATCAACGCCTATCAGCCGCTTGATTAGCACCTGTCAGCAAGTTGATGAGCATTGTCAGCCGCTTGATCAGCACCTTTCAGCAGCTTTATCAGCACCTATCAGCTGCTTGATTAGCACCTGTTAGCATCTTGATCAGCACCTATCAGCTGCTTGATTAGCAACTGTCAGCCAGTTGATCAGCACCTGTCAGCTGCTTGATCAGCACCTGTAAGCCGCTTAAACAGCGCCTTCCATTCGCTTGATAAGTGCATTCTCAGCTGCGCGATCAACGCCTACTCAGCCACGAATCAGCCCCTGCACAGCCGCGTGATCGTAGTCTGTCAGCCATTTGATCAGAGACTGTCAGACGCTTGATCAGCGCCTAATCACCCCCTCCATCTGCGCCTATTGAGCGGCGCGATCAGCACCTGTCAGCCGCTTGATCAGCGATTATCAGCCTCTAGATCAACATCTGTCAACGACTTTATCAGTACCTGTCAGCCACTTTATCAGCACCTGTCAGCCACTATATCAGCACCTGTCAACTGCTGGATCAGCGACCACTTTGCTGCGTGATCAGATCCTACTCAGCCACATGATCAGTGCCCCTCAGCCGGTTGATCAGCGCCTGTCAGCCTCTTGATCATTTCCTGCTCTGCTGGTCATTCAGCGCCTGGTCAACCACTTCATCAGTGCCTGTCAGCCACTTGACCAGTGCCCACTCAGCTGATTGAAAAGCACCTATGCCGCTGCGCGATAAGTGCCTCTGAGCCGCTTGACAAGCACCTGTCAGAAGCTTGATCAGGGCCTATCAGCCACTTGAATAGTACCTATCAGCCAGTTGATCAGCACCTGTCAGCCGCTTGATGAGCGCCTATCAGCCGCTTCATCTGCACCTTTCAGCCGCTTGATGAGCACCTATCAGCTGCTTGATCAGCGCCTGTTAGCCACCTTATCATTGTCTAACCAGCTGCATGATCAGCGTGTACTCAGCAGCTTGATCAGTACCAGTCAGCCAGTTGATCATCACCTGTCAGCAGCTTGATAAACGCGTGTCAGCCTCTTGACCAGCACCTAATCAGCCACGCGATCATCATTTACTCAGCCGCACGATCATCACCTCAGCCGCTTGATCTGTGTCTACTCAGCCCCGCGATCAGCGCCTACTCAGCCGTGCGAGGTGCGCCTGACAGACACTTGAGAAGTACTGTCAGCCACTTTATCAGCGAATATCAGTCGCTTGATCAGCACCGTCAACGACTTTATGAGCACCTGTCAGCCGCTTGATTAGCGCCTGTCAGCTGCTTGACCACTACCCACTCAGCCGATTGAAAAGCGCCAATGCAGCCGCGCGATAAGCACCAGTCAGCCGCCTGAAAATCACCTGTCAGCAGCTTGATCAGGGCCTATTAGCCACTTGATTAGCAACTGTCAGCTAGTTGATCAGCACCTGTCAGCCAATTGATCAGCACCTGTCAGCCGCTTCATTAGCACCTGTCAGCCAGTTGATCAGCACCTGTCAGCCGCTTGGTCAGCGCCTATCAGTGGCCTGATTACCCCTGTCAGCTAGTTGATCAGCAATTGTCAGCCGCTTGTTAAGCACTTGTCAGTAGCTTGATCAGCGCTTGGCCACTTTCCACTCAGCTGATTGAAAAGCACCGACTCAGCCGCGCGAATAGCATCTTTCAGCCAGTTGATCTGTGCCTACTGAGCCCCGCAGTCAGTGCCTACACAGCCGCCCGATCAGTGCTCGTCAGCCGCTTGACAAGTACCTGTCAGCCACTTGATCAGCACCTGTCAGCAGCTTGATAAACGCGTGTCAGCCTCTTGATCAGCACCTAATCAGCCACGCGATGATCATTTACTCAGCCGCGTGATCATTGCCTCAGCCTCTTGATCTGTGCCTACTCAGCCCCACGACCAGCGCCTACTCAGCCGTGTGATCTGTGCCTGACAGCCACTTGATCAACGACTATCAGCCGCTTGATCAGCACCTTTCAAACACTTTATCATCACCTGTCAGCCACTTGATCAGCACCTTTTAGCCGCTTTCTCATCGCCTAATCAGCTGCCTGATCAGCGCCTACTCAGCCACTTGATCAGTACCAGTCATCCAGTTGATCAGCACCTATCAGCAGCTTGATCAGCGCCAATCAGCTGCTTGATTAGCACATGTCAGCTAGTTGATCAGCACCTGTAAGCCACTGGATCAGCGTCTGTTAGCCGCTTGATCATCGCCTTATCAGCTGCACGATCAGCGCCTACTCAGCCGCTTGATCACAATATGTCAGCCAGTTGATCGGCACCTGTCACCAGGTTGAAGAGTGCCTACTCAGCAGCGCGAATTGCATCTCTCACCCAGTTGATCTGCGCCTACTGAGCACCGCAATCAGCGCCTACTCAGCCGCCCAATAAGTGCCTGTCAGCCGCTTGAAAAGTACCTGTCAGCCAGTTGAACAGCACCTCTCAGCCAGTTGATCAACACCTGTAAGCCACTGGATCAGCACTTTTCAGCCGTTTGATCAGCACCTATCAGAAGCTTGATTAGCGCCTATCAGCTGCTTAATTAACACTTCTCAGCCAGTTGATCAGCTCCTGTTAGCCGCTTGATCAGCGCCTATCAGCCGCTTGATTAGCACCTGTCAGCCAGTTGATAAGCACCTGTCAGCCGCTTAATCAGCACCTTTCAGCAGCTTGATCAGCCCCTGTCAGCAGCTTGATCAGCACCTATCAGCTGCTTGATTAACACCTGTCAGCATGTTAATCAACACCTGTCAGCCGCTTCATTAGCAACTGTCAGCCAGTTGATCAGCAGCTGTCAGTCGCTTCATTAGCAACTGTCAGCCAGTTGATCAGCACCTCTCAGCCAGTTGACCAGCACCTGTAATCCACTGGGTCAGCGCCTGTTAGCCGCTTGATCATCGCCTTATCACCTGCACGATCAGCGCCTACTCAGACTCTTGATCAGAACCTGTCAGCCAGTTGATCGGCACCTGTCAGCCGCTTGATCAGCACCTGTCAGCAGCTTTATCAGAACCTATCAGCTGCTTCATTAGCACCTGTCAGCCTGTTAATCAACAACTGTCAGCTGCTGGATTAGCACCTGTCAGCCAGTTGATCAGCACCTGTCAGCTGCTTGATCAGCACCTGTAAGCCGCTTAAACAGCGCCTGCCAGCCGCTTCATCAGTGCCTGTCAGCTGTTGATCATTGCCTTCTCAGCTCCGCAATCAGCGCCTACTTAGCCGCGAATCAGCCCCTCCACAGCCGCGTGATCATAGTCTGTCAGCCTCTTTATCAGAGTCGGTCATCCGCTTGATCAGCACCTGTCAGCGGGTTGAAGAGTGCCTACTCAGCCGCACGAATTGCATCACTCAGCCAGTTGATCTGCGCCTACTGAGGCCCGCAATCAGCGCCTACTCAGCCGTGCGATCAGTTCCTGTCAGCCGCTTGAGAAGTACCTGTCAGCCAGTTGCTCAGGACCTCTCAGCCAGTTTATCACCACCTGTAAGCCACTGGATCAGCACCTGTCAGCCGCTTGATCATCACGTTTCAGGCGCTTGATCAGCGCCTATCAGCCGCTTGATCAGCACCTGTCAGCCGCGTGATGAGCGTCTATCTTCCGCTTGATTAGCACCTGTCAGCAGTTGACCAGCACCTGTCAGCTGCTTGATCATCGCCTTATCAGCTGCACGATCAGCGCCTACTCAGACTCTTGATCAGTACCATTCAGCCAGTTGACCAGCACCTGTCAGCAGCTTGATCAGCGCCTATCAGCTGCTTGATTAGCACCTGTCAGCATGTTGATCAACACCTGTCAACTACATTTTTAGCAACTGTCAGCCAGTTGACCAGCACCTGTCAGCGGCTTGATCAGCACCTGTCAGCAGATTTATCAGCACCTATCAGCTGCTTGATTAGCACCTGTCAGCATGTTGATCAACACCTGTCAGCCGCTTCATTAGCAACTCTCAGCCAGTTGATCAGCAACTGTCAGCCGCTGGATTAGCACCTGTGAGCCAGTTGATCAGCACCTGTCTACAGGTTGAAGAGTGCCTACTTAGCCGCGAGAATTGCATCTCTCACCCAGGTGATCTGCGCCTACTGAGACCATCAATGAACGCCTACTCAGCCGCCCGATAAGTGCCTGTCAGCCACTTGAATAGTACCTATCAGCCAGTTGATCAGCACCTGTCAGCTCGTTGATTGGCGCCTATCAGCCGCTTGATCAGCACCTGTCAGCCGCTTGATGAGCGCCTATCAGCCGTTGAGGAGCACACGACAGCCAGTTGACTAGCACCTGTGAGCCTCTTGATCAGCGCCTCTCAGTGGCTTGATTAGCCCCTGTCAGCCAGTTGATCATCAATTGTCAGCCGCTTGTTAAGCACCTGTCAGCAGCTTGATCAGCGCATGACCCCTTTCCACTCAGCCATTTGCAATGCACCGTCTCAGCCGCGCGAATAGCATCTTTCAGCCAGTTGATCTGTGCGTACTGAGCCCCGCAGTCAGTGCCTACACAGTCGCCCGAACAGTGCTTGTCAGCCGCTTGACAAGTACCTGTCAGCCTCTTGATCAGCACCTAATCAGCCACACGATGATCATTTACTCAGCCGCGCGATCATCGCCTCAGCCTCTTGATCTGTGCCTACTCAGCTCCACGACCAGCGCCTACTCAGCCATGCGATCTGCGGCTGACAGCCACTTGATCAACGACTCTCAGCCGCTTGATCAGCACCTGTCAACCACTTTATCATCACCTGTCAGCCTCTTGATCAGCGCCTGTTAGCCGCTTGATCATCACATAATCAGCTGCATGATCAGCGCCTACTCAGCCAGTTGATCAGCACCTGTCAGCCGCTTGATCAGCACCTTTCAGCAGCTTTATCAGCACCTATCAGCTGCTTGATTAGCACCTGTCAGCATGTTGATCAACACCTGTCAGCCGCTTCATTAGCAACTGTCAGCCAGGTGATCAGCACCTTTCAGCCGCTTGATTAGACCCTGTCAGCCAGTTGACCAGCACCTGTCAGCCGCTTGATCAGCGCTTGTCAGCTGCTTGATCAGTGATTAACAGCCGTTAGATCAACATCTGTCAATGAATATCAGCACCTGTCAGCCGCTTGATCAGCGCCTGTCAGCCACTTTATCATCGCCTAATCAGCTGCACGATCAGCACCTACTCAACGGCTTGATCAGTACCTGTCAGCCACTTTATCAGTACCTGTCAGCCACTATATCAGCACCTTTCAACTGCTTGATCAGAGACCACTTTGCTGCGTGATCAGATCCTACTCAGCTACGTGAACAGTGACCCTCAGCCTGTTGATCAGCGCCTGTAAGCCGCTTGATCATTTCCTGCTCTGCTGGTCATTCATCGCCTGGTCAACAACTTCATCAGTGCCTGTCAGCCACTTGACCAGTGCCCAGTCAGCTGATTGAAAAACGCCTACGCAGCCACGAGATAAGTGCCTCTCAGCCGCTTGATCAGGGCTTTCAGCCACTTGAAGAGTACCTATCAGCTAGTTGATCAGCACCTGTCAGCCCCTTGTTCAACGCCTATCAGCCGCTTGTCAGCACCTATCAGCCTCTTGATTAGCCCGTCAGCCAGGTGACGAGCAATTGTCAGCCGCTTGTTAAGCACCTGTCAGCAGCTTGATCAGCTCCTGTCAACAACTTGATAAACGAGTGTCAGCCTCTTGATCAGCACCTAATCAGCCACGCGATGATCATTTACTCAGCCATGCGATCTGCTCCAGACAGCCACTTGATCAACGACTATCAGCTGCTTGATCAGCTCCTGTCAACCACTTTATCAGCACCTGTCAGCCGCTTGATCAGCGCCTGTTAGCCGCTTTATCATCGCCTAATCAGCTGCATGATCAGCGCCTACTCAGCCGCTTGATCAGTACCATTCAGCCAGTAGACCAGCACCTGTCAGCAGCTTGATCAGCGCCTATCAGCTGCTTGATTAGCACCTGTCAGCATGTTGATCAACACCTGTCAACTACATTTTTAGCAACTGTCAGCCAGTTGACCAGCACCTGTCAGCGGCTTGATCAGCACCTGTCAGCAGATTTATCAGCACCTATCAGCTGCTTGATTAGCACCTGTCAGCATGTTGATCAACACCTGTCAGCCGCTTCATTAGCAACTCTCAGCCAGTTGATCAGCAACTGTCAGCCGCTGGATTAGCACCTGTGAGCCAGTTGATCAGCACCTGTCTACAGGTTGAAGAGTGCCTACTTAGCCGCGAGAATTGCATCTCTCACCCAGGTGATCTGCGCCTACTGAGACCATCAATGAACGCCTACTCAGCCGCCCGATCAGTGCCTGTCAGCAGCTTGAGAAGTACCTATCATTCAGTTGATCAGCACCTCTCAGCCAGTTGATCACCACCTGTAAGCCACTGGATCAGGACCTGTCAGCAGCTTGATCAGCGCGTATCAGCTGCTTAATTAACACTTCTCAGCCAGTTGTTCAGCACCTGTTAGCCCCTTGATCAGGGCCTATCAGCCGCTTGATTAGCACCTGTCAGCCAGTTGATGAGCAGCTGTCAGCCGCTAATCAGCACCTGTCAGCAGCTTGATCAGCACCTGTCAGCATCTTTATCAGCACCTATCAGCTGCTTGATTAGCACCTGTCAGCATGTTGATCAGCACCTGTCAGCAGCTTGATCAGCACCTATCAGCTGCTTGATTAGCACCTGTCAGCATGTTGATAAATAACTGTCAGCCGCCTCATTAGCAACTGTCAGCCAGTTGATCAGCGCCTGTCAGCTGCTTGATAAGCACCTGTAAGCCGCTTAAGCAGCTCCTGCCAGCCGCTTGATCAGTGCCTCTCAGCTGTGCGATCAATGCCTACTCATCCGCAAATCAGCCCCTACACATCCGTGTTATCATAGTCTGTCAGCCGCTTGATCAGAGACTGTCAGACGCTTGATCAGCGCCTAATCACCCCCTCCATCAGCGCCTATTGAGCGGCGATATCAGCACCTGTCAGCCGCTTGACAAGCACCTAAAAACCTCTTGTTCAACACCTAATTAGCTTGGCTATCAGTATTTACTGTTCCATGGGTTCAAAGCCTCAGCCGCATGATCTGTGCATACTCAGCCCCGCGATCAGTGCCTACTCAGCCGTGCGATATATGCCTGACAGCAGATTGAGAAGTACTCTCAGCCGCTTGATCAGCGATTATCAGCCGCTAGATCAGCATCTGTCAACGACTTTATCAGCACTTTTCAGCCGCATGATCAGTGCCTGTCAGCCGCTTGATCAGCGATTATCAGCCGCTAGATCAACATCTGTCAACGATTTTATCAGCACCTGTAAGCTGCTTAAACAGCGCCTGCCAGCTGCTTCATCAGTGCCTGTCAGCTGCTTGATCATTGCCTTCTCAGCTGGACTATCAGCACCTAATGAGACGCGAATCAGCCCCTACACAGCCGCGTGATCATAGTCTGTCACCGTTTGATCAGAGACTCTCAGGCGCTTGATCAGGGCCTAATCACCCCCTCCATCAGCCCCTATTGAGCGGGGCGATCAGCACCTGTCAGCCGCTTGACAAGCACCTATACACCACTTGATCAACATCTAATTAGCTTCACTCTCAGTATTTACTGAGCCATGCGATCATCGCCTCAGCCTCATGATCTGTGCATACTCAGCCCCGTGATCAGTGCCTACTCAGCCATGCGAAATGTGCCTGACAGCCGATTGAGAAGTACTGTCAGTCACTTGATCAGCGATAATCAGCCGCTAGATCAGCGATCATCAACCGCTAGTTCAGCATCTGTCAACGACTTTATCAGCACCTTTCAGCCGCTTGATCAGCGCCTTTCAGCCGCTTTATCATCGCCTAATCAGCTGCGCGATCAGCGCCTACTCAACCGCTTGATCAGTACCTGTCAGCCAATTTATCAGCACCTGTCGGCCACTATAACAGCACCTGTCAACTGCTTGATTAGCACCTGTCAGCATGTTGATCAACACCTGTCAGCCGCTTCATTAGCCACTGTCAGCCAGTTGATCAGCACCTGTCAGCTGCTTGATCAGCACCTGTAAGCCGCTTAAACAGTGCCTGCCAGCCGCTTCATCAGTGCCTGTCACGTGCTTGATCATTGCCTTCTCAGCTGCGCGATCAGCGCCTACTCAGCCGCGAATCAGCCCCTTCACAACCGCGTGATCATAGTCTGTCAGCCTCTTTATCAGAGTCGGTGATCCGCTTGATCAGCACCTGTCAGCAAGTTGAAGACTGCCTACTCATCCGCGCGAATTGCATCTCTCAGCCAGTTGATGTGCACCTACTGAGCCCAGCAATCAGCGCCTACTCAGCCGCCCGATGAGTGCCTGTCAGCCGCTTGAGAAGTACCTGTCAGCCGCTTGATCAGCACCTATCAGCAGCTTGATCAGCGCCTATCAGCTACTTAATTAACACTTCTCAGCCAGTTGATCAGCACCTGTTAGCCGCTTGATCAGCACCTATCAGCCAGTTGGTCAGCACCTGTCAGCTGCTTGATCAGCACCTGTAAGCCGGTTAACCAGCGCCTGCCAGCCGCTTCATCAGTGCCTGTCAGCTGCTTGATCAGCGACCACTTTGCTGCATGATCAGATCCTACACAGCCACGTGGTCAGTGACCCTCAGCCTGTTGATCAGCGCCTGACAGCCGCTTGATTATTTTCTGCTCTGCTGGTCATTCAGCGCCTGGTCAACCACTTCATCAGTGCTTGTCAGCCACTTGACCAGTGCCCACTCAGCTGATTGAAAAGCGCCTACGCAGCCGCGCGATAAGTGCCTCTCAGCCGCTTGACAAGAACCTGTCAGAAGCTTGATCAGGGCCTATCAGCCACTTGTATAGTACCTATCAGCCAGTTGATCAGCACCTGTCAGCCGCTTGATCAGCGCCTATCAGTGGCTTGATTAGCCCCTGTCAGCCAGTTGATCAGCAAATGTCATCCGCTTGTTAAGCACCTGTCAGCAGCTTGATCAGCGCTTGACCACTTTCCACTCAGCCGATTGAAAAGCACGGACTGAGCCACGTCGCTTAAACAGTGCCTGCCAGCCGCTTCATCCGTGCCTGTCAGCTGCTTGATCATTGCCTTCTCAGCTGCGCGATCAGCGCCTACTCAGCCGCGAATCAGCCCCTACACAGCCGCGTGATCATAGTCTGTCAGCCTCTTTATCAGAGTCGGTCATCCGCTTGATCAGCACCTGTCAGCAAGTTGAAGAGTGCCTACTCAGCCGCGCAAATTGCATCTCTCAGCCAGTTGATCTGCACCTACTGAGCCCAGCAATCAACGCCTACTCAGCCGCCCGATCCGTGCCTGTCAGCCGCTTGAGAAGTACCTGTCATTCAGTTGATCAGCACCTCTCAGCCAGTTGATCACCACCTGTAAGCCACTGGATCAGGACCTGTCAGCCGCTTGATCAGCGCGTATCAGCTACTTAATTAACACTTCTCAGCCAGTTGATCAGCACCTGTTAGCCGTTTGATCAGCACCTGTAAGCCAGTTGATCAGCACCTGTAAGCCACTGGATCAGCACCTGTCAGCCGCTTCATCAGCACCGTTCAGCATCTTGATCAGCACCTATCAGCTGCTTAATTAACACTTCTCATCCAGTTGATCAGCACCTGTGAGCCGCTTGATCAGCGCCTATCAGCCGCTTATTTAGCACCTGTCTAGCCAGTTGATTAGCACCTGTCAGCAGCTTAATCAGCACCTGTCAACAGCTTGATCAGCACCTGTCAGCAGCTTGATCAGCACATATCAGCTGCTTGATTTGCACCTGTCACCATGTTGATCAACACCTGTTAGCCGCTTCATTAGCAACTGTCAGCCAGTTGATCAGCACCTGTCAGCTACTTGATCAGCACCTGTAAGCCACTTAAACAGCGCCTGCCAGCCGTTTGATCAGTGCCTTCTCAGCCCCGGAATCAGTGCCTACCCAGCCGTGCGATATGTGCCTGACAGCCGATTGCGAAGTACTGTCAGCCGAATGATCAGCGATTATCAGCCGGTAGATCAGCATCTGTCAACGACTTTATCAGCACATTTCAGCCGCTTGATCAGCGCCTGTCAGCCGCATGATCAGCAATTATCAGCAGCTAGATCAACATCTGTCAACGACTTTATCAGCACCTGTCAGCCACTTGATCAGCGCCTGTCAGCCACTTGATCATTTCCTGCTCTGCTGGTCATTCAGCGCCTGGTCAACCACTTAATCAGTGCCTGTCAGCCACTTGACCAGTGGCCACTCAGCTGATTGAAAAGCGCCTACACAGCTGCGTGTTAAGTATCTCTCAGCCGCTTGACAAGCACCTGTCAGAAGCTTGATCAGGGCCTATCAGACACTTGAATACTACCTATCAGCCAGTTGATCAGCACTTGTCAGCGCCTTGATCAGCGCCTATCAGCCGCTTGATTAGCATCTGTCAGCTGCTTGATGAGCGCCTATCAGCCGCTTGATTAGCACCTGTCAGCAACTTGACCAGCACCTGTCAGCCGCTTGATCAGCGATTATCAGCCGCTAGATCAGCACCTGTCAACCACTTTATCATCACCTGTCAGCCGCTTGATCAGCGCCTGTTAGCCGCTTTATCATCGCCTAAACAGCAGCCTGATCAGCACCTACTCAGCCGCTTGATCAGTACCAGTCAGCCAGTTGATCAACACCTGTCAGCAGCTTGATCAGCGCCTATCAACTGCTTGATTAGCACCTGTCAGCCAGTTGATCAGCACCTGAGAGTCGCTTCATTAGCACCTGTCATCCGGTTGATCAGCACCTGTCAGCAGGTTGATCAGTGCGTATCAGCTGCTTGATTAACACCTGTCAGTCTATTGATCATCACCTGTCAACCGCTAGATCAGCACCCACTTTGCTGCATGAACAGAGCCTACTCAGCCACGCGGTCAGTGATGCTCAGCCGGTTGATCTTCTCCTGTCAGGCGCTTGATCATTTCCTGCTCTGCTGGTCATTCAGCGCCTGGTCAACCACTGGATCAGTGTCAGTCAGCCGCTTGACCACTGCCCACTCAGCAGATTGAAAAGCGCCTACGCAGCCGAGCGATAAGTGACTGTCAGCCGCTTTACAAGCACCTGTAAACCGCTTGATCAAGACTTACTGAGCTGCACTATCAGTGCTCAATCAGCCGTGATATCAGTGTCTGTCAGCTGCTTGATCAGCACCTGTCAGCCGGTTGAACAGTGCCTATTCAGCCGCGCAAATAGCATCTCTCAGCCAGTTGATCTGATCCTACTGAGAACCACGATCAGCGCCTACTCAGCTGCCCGATCAGTGCCTGTCAGCCGCTTGAGAAGTACCTGTCAGCCAGTAGATCAGCACCTCTCAGTCAGTTGATCACCAACTGAAAGCCACTGGATCAGCACCTTTCAGCAGCTAGATCAGCGCCTCTCAGCTGCTTAATTATCACTTCTCAGCCAGTTGATCAGCACCTGTTAGCCGCTTGATCAGCACCTATCGGCTGCTTGATTAGCACCTGTCAGCCAGTTGATTAGCACCTGTCAGCGGCTGGATTAGCACCTCTCAGCCAGTTGATCACCAACTGTAAGCCACTGGATCAGCACCTGTCAGCCGCTTGATCAGCAACTTTCTGCAGCTTGATCAGCGCCTATCAGCTGCTTAATTATCACTTCTCAGCCAGTTGATCAGCACCTGTCAGCCGCTTGATAAGCAACTGTCAGCAGCTTTATCAGCACCTATCAGCTGCTTGATTAGCACCTGTCAGCATGTTGATCAACACCTGTCAGCCGCTTCATTAGGAACTCTCAGCCAGTAGATCAGCAACTGTAAGCTGCTTGATCAGCACCTCTCAGCCGCTTGAACAGCACCTGTCAACCACTTTATCATCACCTGTCAGCCGCTTGATCAGCGCCTGTTAGCCGCTTTATCATCACATAATCAGCTGCATGATCAGCGCCTACTCAGCCGCTTGATCTGTTCCAGTCAGCCAGTTGATCAGCACCTGTCAGCACCTTGATCAGCGCCTATAAGCTGCTTGATTAGCACGTGTCAGCCAGTTTATCAGCACCTCTCAGCCAGTTGATCAGCACCTGTAAGCCACTGTATCAGCGCCTGTTAGCCGCTTGATCATCGCCTTATCAGATGCACGATCAGCGCCTACTCAGCTGCTTGATCAGAAGCTCTCAGCCAGTTGATCAGCACCTGTCTGCCGCTTGATCAGCACCTGTCAGCAGCTTTATCAGCACCTATCAGCCACTATATCAGCAACTGTCAACTGCTTGATCGGCGACCACTTTGCTGCGTGATCAGATCCTACTCAGACACGTGATCAGTGACCCTCAGCCGGTTGATCAGCGACTGTCAGCCGCTTGATCATTTCCTGGTCTGGTGGTCATTCAGCGCCTGGTCCACCACTTCATCAGTGCCTGTCAGCCACTTGACCACTGCTCACTCAGCTGATTGAAAAGCGGCTACAACGCCGCGCGATAAGTGCCTCTCAGCCGCTTGACAAGCACCTGTCAGAAGCTTGATCAGGGCCAATCTACCACTGGAATAGTACCTGTCATCCAGTTGATCGACACCTGTCAGCCGCTTGATCAGGACCTTTCAGCAGCTTTATCAGCACCTATCAGCTGCTTGATTAGCACCTGTCAGCTAGTTGATCAGCACCTGTCAGCCAATTGATCAGCACCTGTCAGCCGCTTCATTAGCACCTGTCAGCCAGTTGAACAGCACCTGTCAGCCCCTTGATCATCGCCTATCAGCCGTGTGATTAGCACCTGTCAGCCAGTTGATCAGCACCTGTCAGCCTCTTGATCAGAACCTGTCAGCAGCTTGATCATCGCCTATCAGCTACTTGATTAGCACTTGTCCGCCAGTTGATCAGCACCTGCCTACCGATTGATCAGTGCCTGTCAGCTGCTTGATCATTGCATTCTCAGCTGCGCAATCAGCACCTATCAGCTGCTTTTTTAGCACGTGTCAGCCAGTTGATCAGCACCTGTCAGCACCTTGATCATCGCCTATCAGCCGCTTGATTAGCACCTGTCAGCCAGATGATCAGCACCTGTCAGCAGCTTGAGCAGCGAGTATCAGCTGCTTGATCAGCACCTGTCAGCCAGTTGATCAGCACCTGTCAGCAGCTTGATGTGCACCTATCAGCCGCTTGATTAGCACCTGTCAGCCAGTTGACCAGCACCTGTCAGCCTCTTGGTCAGCGCCTATCAGTGGCTTGATTAGCCCCTGTCAGCCAGTTGATCAGCAATTGTCAGCCGCTTGTTAAGCACCTGTCAGCAGCTTGATCAGCCCTTGACCACTTTCCACTCAGCCGATTGAAAAGCACTGACTCAGCCGCGCGAATAGCATCTTTCCGCCAGTTGATCTGTGCCTACTGAGCCCTGCAGTCAGTGCCTACACAGCCGCCTGATCAGTGCTTGTCAGCCGCTTGACAAGTACCTGTCAGCCTCTTGATCAGCACCTAATCAGCCACACGATGATCATTTACTCAGCCGCGCGATCATCGCCTCAGCCTCTTGATCTGTTCCTACTTAGCCCCATGACCAGCGCCTACTAAGCCATGCGATCTGTGCCTGACAGCCACTTGATCAACGACTATCAGCCGCTTGATCATCGCCTTATCAGCTTCACGATCAGCACCTACTCAGCTGCTTTGTCAGAACCTGTCAGGCAGTTGATCAGCACCAGTCAGCCGCTTGATCATTTCCTGCTCTGCTGGTCATTCAGCTCCTGGTCATCCACTTGATCAGTGCCTGTCAGCCGCTTGAGAAGTACCTGGCAGCCACTGGACAAGCACCTAATCAGCCACGCGATCATCATTTTCTCAGCCGCACGATCATCGCCTCAGCCGCTTGATTTGTGTCTACTCAGCCCGGCGATCAACGCCTACTCAGCCGAGCGAGGTGCGCCTGACAGACACTTGAGAAGTACTGTCAGCCACTTTATCAGCGACTATCAGTCGCTTGATCAGCACCTGTCAACGACTTGATCAGCACCTGTCAGCCGCTTGATTAGTGCCTGTCAGCTGCTTGACCACTGCCCACTCAGCCGATTGAAAAGCGCCAATGCAGCCGCGCAATAAGCACCAGTCAGCCGCCTGAAAATCACCTGTCAGCAGCTTGATCAGTGCCTATTAGCCACTTGATTAGCACCTGTCAGCTAGTTGATCAGCACCTGTCAGCCAATTGATCAGCACCTGTCAGCCGCTTCATTAGCACCTGTCAGCCAGTTGAACAGCACCTGTCAGCCCCTTGATCATCGCCTATCAGCCGTGTGATTAGCACCTGTCAGCCAGTTGATCAGCAACTGTCAGCCTCTTGATCAGAACCTGTCAGCAGCTTGATCATCGCCTATCAGCTACTTGATTAGCACTTGTCAGCCAGTTGATCAGCACCTGCCTACCGATTGATCAGTGCCTGTCAGCTGCTTGATCATTGCATTCTCAGGTGCGCAAATAGCACCTATCAGCTGCTTTTTTAGCACCTGTCAGCCAGTTGATCAGCACCTGTCAGCAGCTTGAGCAGCGAGTATCAGCTGCTTGATCAGCACCTGTCAGCCAGTTGATCAGCACCTGTCAGCAGATTGATCAGGGCCTATCAGCCGCTTGATTAGCACCTGTCAGCCAGATGATCAGCACCTGTCAGCAGCTTGAGCAGCGAGTATCAGCTGCTTGATCAGCACCTGTCAGCCAGTTGATCAGCACCTGTCAGCAGATTGATCAGGGCCTATCAGCCACTTGATTAGCACCTGTCAGCCAGTTGATCAGCACCTGAGAGTCGCTTCATTAGCACCTGTCAGCCAGTTGACCAGCACCTGTCATCTGGTTGATCAGCACCTGTCAGCAGGTTGATCAGTGCGTATCAGCTGCTTGATGAAAACCTGTCAGTCTATTGATCATCACCTGTCAACCGCTAGATCAGCACCCACTTTGCTGCATGAACAGAGCCTACTCAGCCACGCGGTCAGTGACGCTCAGCCGGTTGATCTTCTCCTGTCAGGCGCTTGATCATTTCCTGCTCTGCTGGTCATTCAGCGCCTGGTCAACCACTGGATCAGTGTCAGTCAGCCGCTTGACCACTGCCCACTCAGCACATTGAAAAGCGCCTACGCAGCCGAGCGATAAGCGCCTGTCAGCCGCTTTACAAGCACCTGTAAACCGCTTGATCAACACTTACTGAGCTGCGCTCTCAGTGCTTAATCAGCCGCGAGATCAGTGTCTGTCAGCTGCTTGATCAGCACCTTTCAGCCGGTTGAACAGTGCCTATTCAGCCGCGCAAATAGCATCTCTCAGCCAGTTGATCTGCTCTTACTGAGCCCCATGATCAGCGCCTACTCAGCCACCCGATCAGTGACTGTCAGCCTCTTGAGAAGTACCTGTCAGCCACTTGATCAGCACCTGTCAGCCGCTTGATAAACGCGTGTCAGCAGCTTGATCAGTACCTGTCAGCCACTTTATCAGCACCTGTCAGCCAATATATCAGCAACTCTCAACAGCTTGATCAGTGCCCGCTTAGCTGCATAATCAGAGCCTACTCCGCCACAGGATCAGTGACCCTCAGCGGGCTGATCAGCGCCTGTCAGCGGCTTGATCATTTCCTGCTCTGATGGTCATTCAGCGCCTGGTCCACCACTAGATCAGTGCCTGTCAGCCCCTTGACCAGTGCCCACTCAGCTGATTGATAAACGCATACGCATCCACGCGATAAGCGCCTGTCAGGCACTTGAGAAGCATCTGTCAGCAACTTGATCAGGGCCTGAAAGCCAGTTGATCAGCACCTGTCAGCCACTTCATTTGCACCTGTCAGCCACTTTATCAGCAACTGTCAGGCGCAAGGGCAGCCCCTATAAGCAGCTTGATCATTAACTGTCAGCCACATTATCAGCACGTGTTAGCCGCTGTATCAGAACCTGTCAACCGCTTGATCAGCACCTGTCAGCAGCTTTATCAGCACCTATCAACTGCTTGATTAGCCCCTGTCAGCCACTTGATCAGCAATAGTCAGCCGCTTCTTATGCACCTGTCAGCAGCTTGATCAGCGCTTGACCACTTTCCACTCAGCCGATTGAAAAGCAAAGACTCAACCGCGTGAATATCATCTTTCAGCCAGTTGATCTGTGCTTACTGAGCCCCGCAGTCAGTGACTACACAGCTGCCCGATCAGTGCTTGTCAGCCGCTTGACAAGTACCTGTCAGCCACTTGATCAGCACCTGTCAGCAGCTTGATGTGCACCTATCAGCCGCTTGATTAGCACCTGTCAGCCAGTTGACCAGCACTTGTCAGCCGCTTGGTCAGCGCCTATCAGTGGCTTGATTAGCCCCTGTCAGCCAGTTGATCAGCAATTGTCAGCCGCTTGTTAAGCACCTGTCAGCAGCTTGATCAGCGCTTGACCACTTTCCACTCAGCCGATTGAAAAGCACTGACTCAGCCGCGCGAATAGCATCTTTCAGCCAGTTGATCTGTGCCTACTGAGCCCCGCAGTCAGTGCTTACACAGCCGCCTGATCAGTGCATGTCAGCCGCTTGACAAGTACCTGCCAGCCTCTTGATCAGCACCTAATCAGCCACACGATGATCATTTACTCAGCCGCGCGATCATCGCCTCAGCCTCTTGATCTGTGCCTACTCAGCCCCATGACCAGCGCCTAATAAGCCATGCGATCTGTGCCTGACAGCCACTTGATCAACGACTATCAGCCGCTTGATCATCGCCTTATCAGCTTCACGATCAGCGCCTACTCAGCCGCTTGGTCAGAACCTGTCAGGCAGTTGATCAGCACCAGTCAGCCGCTTGATCATTTCCTGCTCTGCTGGTCATTCAACTCCTGGTCATCCACTTGATCAGTGCCTGTCAGCCGCTTGAGAAGTACCTGGCAGCCACTGGACCAGCACCTAATCAGCCACGCGATCATCATTTACTCAGCCGCACGATCAACGCCTCAGCCGCTTGATGTGTGTCTACTCAGCCCCGCGATCAGCGCCTACTCAGCCGTGCGAGGTGCGCCTGACAGACACTTGAGAAGTACTGTCAGCCACTTTATCAGCGACTATCAGTCGCTTGATCAGCACCTGTCAACGACTTGATCAGCACCTGTCAGCCGCTTGATTAGTGCCTGTCAGCTGCTTGACCACTGCCCACTCAGCCGATTGAAAAGCGCCAATGCAGCCGCGCGATAAGCACCAGCCAGCCGCCTGAAAATCACCTGTCAGCAGCTTGATCAGGGCCTATTAGCCACTTGATTAGCTCCTGTCAGCTAGTTGATCAGCACCTGTCAGCCAATTGATCAGCACCTGTCAGCCAGTTGAACAGCACCTGTCAGCCCCTTGATCATCTCCTATCAGCCGTGTGATTAGCACCTGTCAGCCAGTTGATCAGCACCTGTCAGCCTCTTGATCAGAACCTGTCAGCAGCTTGATCATGGCCTATCAGCTACTTGATTAGCACTTGTCAGCCAGTTGATCAGCACCTGCCTACCGATTGATCAGTGCCTGTCAGCTGCTTGATCATTGCATTCTCAGCTGCGCAATCAGCACCTATCAGCTGCTTGTTTAGCACCTGTCAGCCAGTTGATCAGCACCTGTCAGCACCTTGATCATCGCCTGTCAGCCGCTTGATTAGCACCTGTCAGCCAGATGATCAGCACCTGTCAGCAGCTTGAGCAGCGAGTATCAGCTGCTTGATCAGCACCTGTCAGCCAGTTGATCAGCACCTGTCAGCAGATTGATCAGCACCTGAGAATCGCTTCATTAGCACCTGTCATACAGTTGATCAGCACCTGTCATCCGGTTGATCAGCACCTGTCAGCAGGTTGATCAGTGCGTATCAGCTGCTTGATTAACACCTGTCAGTCTATTGATCATCACCTGTCAACCGCTAGATCAACACCCACTTTGCTGCATGAACAGAGCCTACTCAGCCACGCGGTCAGTGACGCTCAGCCGGTTGATCTTCTCCTGTCAGGCGCTTGATCATTTCCTGCTCTGCTGGTCATTCAGCGCCTGGTCAAGCACTGGATCAGTGTCAGTCAGCCTCTTGACCACTGCCCACTCAGCATATTGAAAAGCGCCTACGCAGCCGAGCGATAAGCGCTTGTCAGCCGCTTTACAAGCACCTGTAAACCGCTTGATCAACACTTACTGAGCTGCTCTATCAGTGCTTAATCAGCCGCGAGATCAGTGTCTGTCAGCTGCTTGATCAGCACCTGTCAGCCGGTTGAACAGTGCCTATTCAGCCGCGCAAATAGCATCTCTCAGCCAGTTGATCTGCTCCTACTGATCCCCACGATCAGCGCCTACTCAGCCGCCCGATCAGTGCTTGTCAGCCGCTTGACAAGTACCTGTCAGCCACTTGATCAGCACCTGTCAGCAGCTTGATGTGCACCTATCAGCAGCTTGATCAGTACCTGTCAGCCACTTTACCAGCACCTGTCAGCCAATATATCAGCAACTCTCAACAGCTTGATCAGTGCCCGCTTAGCTGCGTAATCAGAGCCTACTCCGCCACAGGATCAGTGACCCTCAGCGGGCTGATCAGCGCCTGTCAGCAGCTTGATCATTTCCTGCTCTGATGGTCATTCAGCGCCTGGTCCACCACTAGATCAGTGCCTGTCAGCCCCTTGACCAGTGCCCACTCAGCTCATTGGTAAACGCATACGCATCCACGTGATAAGCGCCTGTCAGCCACTTGACAAGCATCTGTCAGCAACTTGATCAGTACCTGTCAGCCAGTTGCTCAGCACCTGTCAGCCACTTCATTTGCACCTGTCAGCCACTTTGTCAGCAACTGTCAGGCGCTAGGGCAGCCCCTATAAGCAGCTTGATGATTAACTGTCAGCCACATTATCAGCACGTCTTAGCCGCTGTATCAGAACCTGTCAACCGCTTGATCAGCACCTGTCAGCAGCTTTATCAGCACCTATCAGCTGCTTGATTAGCACCTGTCAGCATGTTGATCAACACTTGTCAGCTGCTGGATTAGCACCTGTCAGCCAGTTGATCAGCACCTGTCAGCTACTTGATCAGCACCTGTAAGCCGCTTAAACAGCACCTGCCAGCCGCTTCATCAGTGCCTGTCAGCTGCTTGTTCATTGCCTTCTCAGCTGCGCGATCAGCCCCTACACAGCCGAGTGATCATAGTCTGTCAGCCTCTTTATCAGAGTCGGTCATCCGCTTGATCATCACCTGTCAGCAGGTTGAAGAGTGCCTACTCAGCCGCGTGAATTGCATCTCTCAGCCAGTTGATCTGCGCCTGTAAGCCACTGGATCAGCACCTGTCAGCCGCTTGTTCAGCACCTTTCAGCCGCTTGATCAGCGCCTATCAGCCTCTTGATCAGCACCTGTCAGCCTCATGATGAGCGCCTAACAGCCTCTTGATCAGCACCTGTCAGCCGCTTGATCAGCACCTTTCAGCCGCTTGATCAGCGCCTATCAGCCTCTTGATCAGCACCTGTCAGCCACATGATCAGCGCCTATCAGCCGCTTGATCAGCACTTGTCAGCCGCTTGATGAGCACCTATCAGCCGCTTAATCAGTGCCTTCTCAGTTGCGCGATCAATGCCTACTCAGCCACGAATCAGCCCCTACACAGCCCGTAATCGTAGTCTGTCAGCCGCTTGATCAGAGACTGTCAGACGCTTGATCAGCGCCTAATCACCCCCTCGATCTGCGCCTATTGAGCGGCGCGATCAGCACCTGTCAGTGGCTTGATCAGCACCTGTCACCAACTTTATCAGCACCTATCAGCTGCTTGATTAGCACCTGTCAGCATGTTGATCAACACCTGTCAGCCGCTTCATTAGCAACTGTCAGCCAGTTGATCAGCAACTGTCAGCCAGTTGATCAGCACCTGTCAGCTGCTTGGTCAGCACCTGTAAGCCGCTTAAAGAGCGCCTGCCAGCCGCTTCATCAGTGCCTGTCAGCTGCTTGATCAGCGACCACTTTGCTGCATGATCAGATCCTACACAGCCACGTGATCAGATCCTATTCAGCCACATGATCAGTGACCCTCAGCCGGTTGATCAGCGCCTGTCAGCCGCTTGATCATTTCCTGCTCTGCTGGTCATTCAGCGCCTGGTCAAGCACTTCATCAGTGCCTGTCAGCCACTTGACCAGTGCCCACTCAGCTGATTGAAAAGCACCTGCGCAGCCGCGCGATAAGTGCCTCTCAGCCACTTGACAAGCACCTGTCAGAAGCATGATCAGGGCCTATCAGCCACTTGAATAGTACCTATCAGCCAGTTGATCAGCACCTGTCAGCCGCTTGATCTGCACCTGTCAGCCGCTTGATGAGCACCTATCAGCCGCTTGATCAGCGCCTGTTACCCACTTTATCATCGTCTAACCAGCTGCATGATCAGCGCCTACTCAGCCGCTTGATCAGTACCAGTCAGCCAGTTGATCAGCACCTGTCAGCAGCTTGATAAATGCGTGTCAGCCTCTTGACCAGCACCTAATCAGCCACGCGATCATCATTTACTCAGTCGCACGATCATCACCTCAGCCGCTTGATCTGTGCCTACTCAGCCCCACGATCAGCGCCTGACAGACACTTGAGAAGTACTGTCAGCCACTTTATCAGCGACTATCAGTCGCTTGATCAGCACCTGTCAACGACTTTATCAGCACCTGTCAGCCTCTTGATTAGTGCTTGTCAGCTGCTTGACCACTGCCCACTCAGCCGATTGAAAAGCGCCAATGCAGCCGCGCGATAAGCACCAGTCAGCCGCCTGAAAATGACCTGTCAGCAGCTTGATCAGCACCTATCAGCTGCTTAATTAACACTTCTCAGCCAGTTGATCAGCACCTGTTAGCCGCTTGATCAGCGCCTATCAGCCGCTTGATTAGCACCTGTCAGCCAGTTGATGAGCACCTGTCAGCCGCTTAATCAGCACCTGTCAGCAGCTTGATCAGCACCTATCAGCTGCTTGATTAGCACCTGTCAGCATGTTGATAAATACCTGTCAGACGCTTCATTAGCAACTGTCAGCCAGTTGATCAGCGCCTGTCAGCTGCTTGATAAGCACCTGTAAGCCGCTTAAAGAGCTCCTGCCAGCCGCTTGATCAGTGCCTCTCAGCTGTGCGATCAATGCCTACTCAGCCGAAAATCAGCCCCTACACAGCCGCGTTATCATAGTCTGTCAGCCGCTTGATCAGAGACTGTCAGACGCTTGGTCAGCGCCTAATCACCCCCTCCATTAGTGCCTATTGAGCGGCGCGATCAGCACCTGTCAGCCGCTTGACAAGCACCTAAAAACCTCTTGTTCAACACCTAATTAGCTTGGCTATCAGTATTTACTGTTCCCTGGGTTCAAAGCCTCAGCCGCATGATCTGTGCATACTCAGCCCCGCGATCAGTGCCTACTCAGCCGTGCGATATATGCCTGACAGCAGATTGAGAAGTACTCTCAGCCGCTTGATCAGCGATTATCAGCCGCTAGATCAGCATCTGTCAACGACTGTATCAGCACTTTTCAGCCGCTTGATCAGTGCCTGTCAGCCGCTTGATCAGCGATTATCAGCCGCTAAATCAACATCTGTCAACGACTTTATCAGCACCTGTAAGCCGCTTAAACAGCGCCTGCCAGCCGCTTCATCAGTGCCTGTCAGCTGCTTGATCATTGCCTTCTCAGCTGCGCGATCAGCGTCTACTCAGCCGCGAATCAGCCTCTACACAGCCGCGTGATCATAGTCTGTCAGCCTCTTTATCAGAGCCGGTCATCCGCTTAATCATCACCTGTCAGCAGCTTGATCAGCGCCTATCAGCTGCTTAATTAACACTTCTCAGCCAGGTGATCAGCACCTGTCAGCAGCTTGATAAATGCGTGTCAGCCTCTTGATCAGCACCTAATCAGCCATGCGATGATCATTTACTCAGCCACGCGATCATCGCTGCAGCCTCTTGATCTGTGCCTACTCAGCCCCACGACCAGCGCCTACTCGGCCATGCGATCTGCACCTGACAGCCACTTGATCAACGACTATCAGCCTCTTGATCAGCACCTGTCAACCACTTTATCATCACCTTTCAGCTGCTGGATCAGTGCCTGTTACCCGCTTTCTCATCGCCTAATTAGCTGCATGATCAGCGCCTACTCAGCCGCTTGATCAGTACCAGTCAGCCAGTTGATCAGCACCTGTCAGCAACTTGATCAGCACCTATCAGCTGCTTGATTAGCACCTGTCAGCCAGTTGATCTGCACCTGTCAGCCAGTTGATCAGCAACTGTAAGCCACTGGATCAGCGCCTGTTAGCCCCTTGATCATCACCTTATCACCTGCACGATCAGCGCCTACTCAGCCGCTTGATCAGAACCTGTCAGCCTGTTGATGAGCACCTGTCGGCTTCTTGATCAGCAACTGTCAGCAGTTTTATCAGCACCTATCAGCTGCTTGATTAGCACCTTTCAGCCTGTTGATCAACACCTGTCAGCCGCTTCATTAGCAACTGTCAGCCAGTTGATCACCAACTGTCAGCCGCTTGATTAGCACCTGTCAGCCAGTTGATCAGCACCTGTCAGCCGCTTGATCAGCACCTGTAAGCCGATTAAACAGCACCTGTCAGCCGCTTCATCAGTGCCTGTCAGCTGCTGGATCATTGCCTTCTCAGCTGCGCGATCAGCGCCTACTCAGCCGCAAATCAGCCCCTCCACAGCCACGTGATCATAGTCTGTCAGCCTCTTTATCAGAGTCAGTCATCCGCTTGATCAGCAACTGTCTGCAGGTTGAAGAGTGCCTACTCAGCCGCGCGAATTGCATCTCTCACCCAGTTGATCTGCGCCTACTGAGCCCCGCAATGAACGCCTACTCAGCCACCCGGTCCGTGCCTGTCAGCCGCTTGAGAAGTACCTGTCAGCCAGTTGATCAGCACCTCTCATCCAGTTGATCACCACCTGTAAGCCACTGCATCAGCACCTGTCAGCCGCTTGATCAGCACCATTCAGCAGCTTGATCAGCGCTTATCAGCTGCTTAATTAACACTTCTCAGCCAGTTCATCAGCACCTGTTAGCCGCTTGATCAGCCCCTATCAGCCGCTTGATTAGCACCTGTCAGCCAGTTGATTAACACCTGTCAGCCGCTAAATCAGCACCTGTCAGTAGCTTGATGAGCACCTGTCAGCAGCTTGATCAGCACCTATCAGCTGCTTGATTAGCACCTGTCAGCATGTTGATCAACACCTGTCAGCCGCTTCATTAGCAACTGTCAGCCAGTTGATCAGCACCTGTCAGCTGCTTGATCAGCACCTGTAAGCCGCTTAAACAGCGCCTGCCTGCGGCTTCATCAGTGCCTGCCAGCTGTTTGATCATTGCCTTCTCAGCTGCGCGATCAGCGCCTACTCAGCCGCGAATCAGCCCCTCCACAGTCGCGTGGTCAGAGTCTGTCAGCCTCTTTATCAGAGTCGGTCATCCGCTTGATCAGCACCTGTCAGCAGGTTGAAGAGTGCCTACCCAGCCGCGAGAATTGCATCTCTCAGCCAGTTGATCTGCTCCTACTGAGCCCCGCAATCAGCGCCTACTCAACCGCCCAATCAGTGCCTGTCAGCCTCTTGAGAAGTACCTGTCAGCCATTTGATCAGCACCTCTTAACCAGTTGATCACCACCTGTAAGCCACTGGATTATCAGCACTTGTCAGCCACTTGATCAGCACGTTTCCACGGCTTAATCAGCGCCTATCAGCTGCTTAATTAACACTTCTCAGCCAGTTGATCAGCACCTGTGAGCCGCTTGATCAGCGCCTATCAGCCACGTGATTAGCACCTGTCATACAGGTGATTAGCACCTGTCAGCCCCTTAATCAGCACATGTCAGCAGCTTGATCAGCAACTGTCAGCAGCCTTATCAATACATATCAGCTGCTTGATTAGCACCTGTCAGCATGTTGATCAACACCTTCAGCCGCTTCATTAGCAACTCTCAGCCAGTTGATCAGCCACTGTCAGCCGCTGGATTAGCACTTGTCAGACAGTTGATCAACACCTGTTAGCTGCTTGATCAGCACCTGTAAGCCGCTTAAACAGCGCCTGCCAGCCGCTTCATCAGTGCTTTTCACCCGCTTGGTCAGTGCCTTCTCAGCTGCGCGATCAATGCCTACTGAGCCGTGAATCACCCCTACACAGCCGCGTGATCATAGTCTGCCTGCCGCTTGATCAGAGACTGTCAGACGCTTGATCAGCGCCTAATCACGCCCTCCATCAGCGCCTATTGTGCGGCGCAATCAGCACCTGTCAGCTGCTTGACAAGCACCTATAAACCACTTGATCAACACCTAGTAAGATTCACTATGAGTATTTACTGAGCCATGTAATCATCGCCTCAGCCGCATGATCTGTGCCTACTGAGCCCCGCGATCAGGGCCTAATCAGCCGTGCAATATGTGCCTGACAGCCGAATGCGAAATACTGTCAGCCGCTTGATAAGCAATTATCAGCCGCTAGATCAGCATCTGCCAACTACTTTATCAGCACCTTTCAGCTGCTTAATCAGCGCTGTCAGCCTCTTGATCAGCGATTATCAGCTGCTAGATCAACATCTGTCAACGACTTTATCAGCACCTGTCAGCCGCTTCATCAGCACCTGTCAGCCGCTTTATCATCGCCTAATCAGCTGTGCGATCAGCGCCTACTCAACCGCTTGATGAGTACCTGTCAGCCACTTTATCAGCACCTGTCAGCCACTATATCAGCACCTGTCAACTGCTTGATCAGCGACCACTTTGCTGCGTGATCAGATCCTATTCAGCCACGTGATCAGTGACCCTCAGCCTGTTGATCAGCGCCTGTCAGCCGCTTGATCATTTCCTGCTCTGCTGGTCATTCAGCGCCTGGTCAACCATTAGATCAGTGCCTGTCAGCCACTTGATCAGCAACTTTCAGCAGCTTGATCAGCACCTATCAGCTGCTTAATTGACACTTCTCAGCCAGTTGATCAGCACCTGTAAGCCTCTGGATCAGCACCTGTGTGCCGCTTGATCAGCAACTTTCAGCAGCTTGATCAGCACCTATCAGCTGCTTAATTAACACTTCTCAGCCAGTTGATCAGCACCTGTTAGCCGCTTGATCAGCGCCTATCAGCCGCTTGATTAGCACCTGTCAGCCAGTTGATGAGCACCTGTCAGCCGCTTAATCAGCACCTGTCAGCAGCTTGATCAGGGCCTATCAGCCACTTGATCAGTACCTGTCAGCCAGTTGATCAGCACCTGTCAGCCACTTCATTAGCACCTGTCATCTGGTTGATCAGCACCTGTCAGCAGCTTTATCAGCACCTATCAGCTGCTTGATTAGCACCTGTCAGCATGTTGATCAACACCTGTCAGCCGCTTCATTAGCAACTGTCAGCCAGTTGATCAGCACCTGTCAGCTGCTTGATCATCACCTGTAAGCCGCTTAAACAGTGCATGCCAGCCGCTTCATCAGTGCCTGTCAGCTGCTTGATCATTGCCTTCTCAGGTGCGCGATCAGCGCCTACTCAGCCCCTATACAGCCACGTGATCAGAGTCTGTCAGCCTCTATATCAGAGTCGGTCATCCGCTTGATCAGCACCTGTCAGCAGGTTGAAGAGTGCCTACTCAGCCGCGCGAATTGCATCTCTCAGCCAGTTGATCTGCGCCTACTGAGCCCTGCAATCAGCACATACTCAGCCGCCCGATCAGTGCCTGTCAGCTGCTTGAGAAGTACCTGTCAGCCAGTTGAGCAGCACCTCTTAGCTAGTTGATCACCACCTGTAAGCCACTGGATCAGAACCTGCCAGCCGATTCATCAGCAACGTTCAGCATTTTGATCAGCACCTATCAGCTGCTTATTTAACGCTTCTCAGCCAGTTGATCAGCACCTGTTAGCCGCTTGATCAGCGCCTATCAGCCGCTTGATTAGCACCTGTCGAGCCAGTTGATTAGCACCTGTCAGCCGATAAATCAGCACCTGTAAGCAGCTTGATCAGCACCTGTCAGCATCTTTATCAGCACCTATCAGCTGCTTGATTAGCACCTGTCAGCATGTTGATCAACACCTGTCAGCTGCTGGATTAGCACCTGTCAGCCAGTTGATCAGCACCTGTCAGCTACTTGATCAGCACCTGTAAGCCGCTTAAACAGCGCCTGCCAGCCGCTTCATCAGTGCCTGTCAGCTGCTTGTTCATTGCCTTCTCAGCTGCGCGATCAGCCCCTACACAGCCGAGTGATCATAGTCTGTCAGCCTCTTTATCAGAGTCGGTCATCCGCTTGATCATCACCTGTCAGCAGGTTGAAGAGTGCCTACTCAGCCGCGTGAATTGCATCTCTCAGCCAGTTGATCTGCGCCTGTAAGCCACTGGATCAGCACCTGTCAGCCGCTTGATCAGCACCTTTCAGCCGCTTGATCAGCGCCTATCAGCCTCTTGATCAGCACCTGTCAGCCTCATGATGAGCGCCTAACAGCCTCTTGATCAGCACCTGTCAGCCGCTTGATCAGCACCTTTCAGCCGCTTGATCAGCGCCTATCAGCCTCTTGATCAGCACCTGTCAGCCACATGATCAGCGCCTATCAGCCGCTTGATCAGCACTTGTCAGCCGCTTGATGAGCACCTATCAGCCGCTTAATCAGTGCCTTCTCAGTTGCGCGATCAATGCCTACTCAGCCACGAATCAGCCCCTACACAGCCCGTAATCGTAGTCTGTCAGCCGCTTGATCAGAGACTGTCAGACGCTTGATCAGCGCCTAATCACCCCCTCGATCTGCGCCTATTGAGCGGCGCGATCAGCACCTGTCAGTGGCTTGATCAGCACCTGTCACCAACTTTATCAGCACCTATCAGCTGCTTGATTAGCACCTGTCAGCATGTTGATCAACACCTGTCAGCCGCTTCATTAGCAACTGTCAGCCAGTTGATCAGCAACTGTCAGCCAGTTGATCAGCACCTGTCAGCTGCTTGGTCAGCACCTGTAAGCCGCTTAAAGAGCGCCTGCCAGCCGCTTCATCAGTGCCTGTCAGCTGCTTGATCAGCGACCACTTTGCTGCATGATCAGATCCTACACAGCCACGTGATCAGATCCTATTCAGCCACATGATCAGTGACCCTCAGCCGGTTGATCAGCGCCTGTCAGCCGCTTGATCATTTCCTGCTCTGCTGGTCATTCAGCGCCTGGTCAAGCACTTCATCAGTGCCTGTCAGCCACTTGACCAGTGCCCACTCAGCTGATTGAAAAGCACCTGCGCAGCCGCGCGATAAGTGCCTCTCAGCCACTTGACAAGCACCTGTCAGAAGCATGATCAGGGCCTATCAGCCACTTGAATAGTACCTATCAGCCAGTTGATCAGCACCTGTCAGCCGCTTGATCTGCACCTGTCAGCCGCTTGATGAGCACCTATCAGCCGCTTGATCAGCGCCTGTTACCCACTTTATCATCGTCTAACCAGCTGCATGATCAGCGCCTACTCAGCCGCTTGATCAGTACCAGTCAGCCAGTTGATCAGCACCTGTCAGCAGCTTGATAAATGCGTGTCAGCCTCTTGACCAGCACCTAATCAGCCACGCGATCATCATTTACTCAGTCGCACGATCATCACCTCAGCCGCTTGATCTGTGCCTACTCAGCCCCACGATCAGCGCCTGACAGACACTTGAGAAGTACTGTCAGCCACTTTATCAGCGACTATCAGTCGCTTGATCAGCACCTGTCAACGACTTTATCAGCACCTGTCAGCCTCTTGATTAGTGCTTGTCAGCTGCTTGACCACTGCCCACTCAGCCGATTGAAAAGCGCCAATGCAGCCGCGCGATAAGCACCAGTCAGCCGCCTGAAAATGACCTGTCAGCAGCTTGATCAGCACCTATCAGCTGCTTAATTAACACTTCTCAGCCAGTTGATCAGCACCTGTTAGCCGCTTGATCAGCGCCTATCAGCCGCTTGATTAGCACCTGTCAGCCAGTTGATGAGCACCTGTCAGCCGCTTAATCAGCACCTGTCAGCAGCTTGATCAGCACCTATCAGCTGCTTGATTAGCACCTGTCAGCATGTTGATAAATACCTGTCAGACGCTTCATTAGCAACTGTCAGCCAGTTGATCAGCGCCTGTCAGCTGCTTGATAAGCACCTGTAAGCCGCTTAAAGAGCTCCTGCCAGCCGCTTGATCAGTGCCTCTCAGCTGTGCGATCAATGCCTACTCAGCCGAAAATCAGCCCCTACACAGCCGCGTTATCATAGTCTGTCAGCCGCTTGATCAGAGACTGTCAGACGCTTGGTCAGCGCCTAATCACCCCCTCCATTAGTGCCTATTGAGCGGCGCGATCAGCACCTGTCAGCCGCTTGACAAGCACCTAAAAACCTCTTGTTCAACACCTAATTAGCTTGGCTATCAGTATTTACTGTTCCCTGGGTTCAAAGCCTCAGCCGCATGATCTGTGCATACTCAGCCCCGCGATCAGTGCCTACTCAGCCGTGCGATATATGCCTGACAGCAGATTGAGAAGTACTCTCAGCCGCTTGATCAGCGATTATCAGCCGCTAGATCAGCATCTGTCAACGACTGTATCAGCACTTTTCAGCCGCTTGATCAGTGCCTGTCAGCCGCTTGATCAGCGATTATCAGCCGCTAAATCAACATCTGTCAACGACTTTATCAGCACCTGTAAGCCGCTTAAACAGCGCCTGCCAGCCGCTTCATCAGTGCCTGTCAGCTGCTTGATCATTGCCTTCTCAGCTGCGCGATCAGCGTCTACTCAGCCGCGAATCAGCCTCTACACAGCCGCGTGATCATAGTCTGTCAGCCTCTTTATCAGAGCCGGTCATCCGCTTAATCATCACCTGTCAGCAGCTTGATCAGCGCCTATCAGCTGCTTAATTAACACTTCTCAGCCAGGTGATCAGCACCTGTCAGCAGCTTGATAAATGCGTGTCAGCCTCTTGATCAGCACCTAATCAGCCATGCGATGATCATTTACTCAGCCACGCGATCATCGCTGCAGCCTCTTGATCTGTGCCTACTCAGCCCCACGACCAGCGCCTACTCGGCCATGCGATCTGCACCTGACAGCCACTTGATCAACGACTATCAGCCTCTTGATCAGCACCTGTCAACCACTTTATCATCACCTTTCAGCTGCTGGATCAGTGCCTGTTACCCGCTTTCTCATCGCCTAATTAGCTGCATGATCAGCGCCTACTCAGCCGCTTGATCAGTACCAGTCAGCCAGTTGATCAGCACCTGTCAGCAACTTGATCAGCACCTATCAGCTGCTTGATTAGCACCTGTCAGCCAGTTGATCTGCACCTGTCAGCCAGTTGATCAGCAACTGTAAGCCACTGGATCAGCGCCTGTTAGCCCCTTGATCATCACCTTATCACCTGCACGATCAGCGCCTACTCAGCCGCTTGATCAGAACCTGTCAGCCTGTTGATGAGCACCTGTCGGCTTCTTGATCAGCAACTGTCAGCAGTTTTATCAGCACCTATCAGCTGCTTGATTAGCACCTTTCAGCCTGTTGATCAACACCTGTCAGCCGCTTCATTAGCAACTGTCAGCCAGTTGATCACCAACTGTCAGCCGCTTGATTAGCACCTGTCAGCCAGTTGATCAGCACCTGTCAGCCGCTTGATCAGCACCTGTAAGCCGATTAAACAGCACCTGTCAGCCGCTTCATCAGTGCCTGTCAGCTGCTGGATCATTGCCTTCTCAGCTGCGCGATCAGCGCCTACTCAGCCGCAAATCAGCCCCTCCACAGCCACGTGATCATAGTCTGTCAGCCTCTTTATCAGAGTCAGTCATCCGCTTGATCAGCAACTGTCTGCAGGTTGAAGAGTGCCTACTCAGCCGCGCGAATTGCATCTCTCACCCAGTTGATCTGCGCCTACTGAGCCCCGCAATGAACGCCTACTCAGCCACCCGGTCCGTGCCTGTCAGCCGCTTGAGAAGTACCTGTCAGCCAGTTGATCAGCACCTCTCATCCAGTTGATCACCACCTGTAAGCCACTGCATCAGCACCTGTCAGCCGCTTGATCAGCACCATTCAGCAGCTTGATCAGCGCTTATCAGCTGCTTAATTAACACTTCTCAGCCAGTTCATCAGCACCTGTTAGCCGCTTGATCAGCCCCTATCAGCCGCTTGATTAGCACCTGTCAGCCAGTTGATTAACACCTGTCAGCCGCTAAATCAGCACCTGTCAGTAGCTTGATGAGCACCTGTCAGCAGCTTGATCAGCACCTATCAGCTGCTTGATTAGCACCTGTCAGCATGTTGATCAACACCTGTCAGCCGCTTCATTAGCAACTGTCAGCCAGTTGATCAGCACCTGTCAGCTGCTTGATCAGCACCTGTAAGCCGCTTAAACAGCGCCTGCCTGCGGCTTCATCAGTGCCTGCCAGCTGTTTGATCATTGCCTTCTCAGCTGCGCGATCAGCGCCTACTCAGCCGCGAATCAGCCCCTCCACAGTCGCGTGGTCAGAGTCTGTCAGCCTCTTTATCAGAGTCGGTCATCCGCTTGATCAGCACCTGTCAGCAGGTTGAAGAGTGCCTACCCAGCCGCGAGAATTGCATCTCTCAGCCAGTTGATCTGCTCCTACTGAGCCCCGCAATCAGCGCCTACTCAACCGCCCAATCAGTGCCTGTCAGCCTCTTGAGAAGTACCTGTCAGCCATTTGATCAGCACCTCTTAACCAGTTGATCACCACCTGTAAGCCACTGGATTATCAGCACTTGTCAGCCACTTGATCAGCACGTTTCCACGGCTTAATCAGCGCCTATCAGCTGCTTAATTAACACTTCTCAGCCAGTTGATCAGCACCTGTGAGCCGCTTGATCAGCGCCTATCAGCCACGTGATTAGCACCTGTCATACAGGTGATTAGCACCTGTCAGCCCCTTAATCAGCACATGTCAGCAGCTTGATCAGCAACTGTCAGCAGCCTTATCAATACATATCAGCTGCTTGATTAGCACCTGTCAGCATGTTGATCAACACCTTCAGCCGCTTCATTAGCAACTCTCAGCCAGTTGATCAGCCACTGTCAGCCGCTGGATTAGCACTTGTCAGACAGTTGATCAACACCTGTTAGCTGCTTGATCAGCACCTGTAAGCCGCTTAAACAGCGCCTGCCAGCCGCTTCATCAGTGCTTTTCACCCGCTTGGTCAGTGCCTTCTCAGCTGCGCGATCAATGCCTACTGAGCCGTGAATCACCCCTACACAGCCGCGTGATCATAGTCTGCCTGCCGCTTGATCAGAGACTGTCAGACGCTTGATCAGCGCCTAATCACGCCCTCCATCAGCGCCTATTGTGCGGCGCAATCAGCACCTGTCAGCTGCTTGACAAGCACCTATAAACCACTTGATCAACACCTAGTAAGATTCACTATGAGTATTTACTGAGCCATGTAATCATCGCCTCAGCCGCATGATCTGTGCCTACTGAGCCCCGCGATCAGGGCCTAATCAGCCGTGCAATATGTGCCTGACAGCCGAATGCGAAATACTGTCAGCCGCTTGATAAGCAATTATCAGCCGCTAGATCAGCATCTGCCAACTACTTTATCAGCACCTTTCAGCTGCTTAATCAGCGCTGTCAGCCTCTTGATCAGCGATTATCAGCTGCTAGATCAACATCTGTCAACGACTTTATCAGCACCTGTCAGCCGCTTCATCAGCACCTGTCAGCCGCTTTATCATCGCCTAATCAGCTGTGCGATCAGCGCCTACTCAACCGCTTGATGAGTACCTGTCAGCCACTTTATCAGCACCTGTCAGCCACTATATCAGCACCTGTCAACTGCTTGATCAGCGACCACTTTGCTGCGTGATCAGATCCTATTCAGCCACGTGATCAGTGACCCTCAGCCTGTTGATCAGCGCCTGTCAGCCGCTTGATCATTTCCTGCTCTGCTGGTCATTCAGCGCCTGGTCAACCATTAGATCAGTGCCTGTCAGCCACTTGATCAGCAACTTTCAGCAGCTTGATCAGCACCTATCAGCTGCTTAATTGACACTTCTCAGCCAGTTGATCAGCACCTGTAAGCCTCTGGATCAGCACCTGTGTGCCGCTTGATCAGCAACTTTCAGCAGCTTGATCAGCACCTATCAGCTGCTTAATTAACACTTCTCAGCCAGTTGATCAGCACCTGTTAGCCGCTTGATCAGCGCCTATCAGCCGCTTGATTAGCACCTGTCAGCCAGTTGATGAGCACCTGTCAGCCGCTTAATCAGCACCTGTCAGCAGCTTGATCAGGGCCTATCAGCCACTTGATCAGTACCTGTCAGCCAGTTGATCAGCACCTGTCAGCCACTTCATTTGCACCTGTCAGCCACATTATCAGCACCTGTTAGCCGCTGTATAAGAACCTGTCAACCGCGTGATCAGCACCTGTCAGCAGCTTTATCGGCACCTATCAGCTGCTTCATTAGCACCTGTCAGCATGTTGATCAACACCTGTCAGCCGCTTCATTAGCAACTGTCAGCCAGTTGATCAGCAATTGTCAGCCACTTGTTAAGCACCTGTCAGCAGCTTGATCAGCACTTGACCACTTTCCACTCAGCCAATTGAAAAGCACTGACTCAGCCGTGCGAGTTGCATCTTTCAGCCAGTTGATCTGTGCCTACTGAGCCCCGCAGTCAGTGCCTACACAGCCGCCCGATAAGTGCTTGTCAGCCGCTTGACAAGTACCTGTCAGCCTCTTGATCAGCACCTAATAGGCAACAAGATGATCATTTATTCAGCCGCGCGATCATCGCCTCAGCCTCTTGATCCGTGCCTACTCAGCCCCATGACCAGCGCCTACTCAGCCATGCGATCTGTGCCTGACAGCCACTTTATCAACGACTATCAGCCGCTTGATCATCGCCTTATCAGCTGCACGATCAGCGCCTACTCAGCCGCTTGATCAGAACCTGTCAGGCAGTTGATCAGCACCAGTCAGCCGCTTGATCATTTCCTGCTCTGCTGGTCATTCAGCTCCTGGTCATCCACTTGATCAGTGCCTGTCAGCTGATTGAGAAGTACCTGGCAGCCACTTGACCAGCACCTAATCAGCCACGCGATCATCATTTACTCAGCCGCACGATCATCGCCTCAGCCGCTTGATCTGTGTCTACTCAGCCCCGCGATCAGCGCCTACTCAGCCCTGCGATGTGCGCCTGACAGACACTTGAGAAGTACTGTCAGCCACTTTATCAGCGACTATCAGTCGCTTGATCAGCACCTGTCAACGACTTTATCAGCACCTGTCAGCCGCTTGATTAGTGCCTGGCAGCTGCTTGACCACTGCCCACTCAGCCAATTGAAAAGCGCCAATGCAGCCGCGCGATAAGCACCAGTCAGCCGCCTGAAAATCACCTGTCAGCAGCTTGATCAGGGCCTATTAGCCACTTGATTAGCACCTGTCAGCTAGTTGATCAGCACCTGTCAGCCAATTGATCAGCACCTGTCAGCCTCTTCATTAGCACCTGTCAGCCAGTTGAACAGCACTTGTCAGCAGCTTGATCATCGCCTATCAGCTACTTGATTAGCACTTGTCAGCCAGTTGATCAGCACCTGCCTACCGATTGATCAGTGCCTGTCAGCTGCTTGATCATTGCATTCTCAGCTGCGCAATCAGCACCTATCAGCTGCTTGTTTAGCACATGTCAGCCAGTTGATCAGCACCTGTCAGCACCTTGATCATCGCCTATCAGCTACTTGATTAGCACTTGTCAGCCAGTTGATCAGCACCTGCCTACCGATTGATCAGTGCCTGTCAGCTGCTTGATCATTGCATTCTCAGCTGAGCAATCAGCACCTATCAGCTGCTTGTTTAGCACCTGTCAGCCAGTTGATCAGCACCTGTCATCACCTTTATCATCGCGTATCAGCTGCTTGATCAGCACCTGTCAGCCAGTTGATCAGCACCTGTCCGCAGATTGATCAGGGCCTATCAGCCACTTGATTAGCACCTGTCAGCCAGTTGATCAGCACCTGAGAGTCGCTTCATTAGCACCTGTCATCTGGTTGATCAGCACCTGTCAGCAGCTTTATCAGCACCTATCAGCTGCTTGATTAGCACCTGTCAGCATGTTGATCAACACCTGTCAGCCGCTTCATTAGCAACTGTCAGCCAGTTGATCAGCACCTGTCAGCTGCTTGATCATCACCTGTAAGCCGCTTAAACAGTGCATGCCAGCCGCTTCATCAGTGCCTGTCAGCTGCTTGATCATTGCCTTCTCAGGTGCGCGATCAGCGCCTACTCAGCCCCTATACAGCCACGTGATCAGAGTCTGTCAGCCTCTATATCAGAGTCGGTCATCCGCTTGATCAGCACCTGTCAGCAGGTTGAAGAGTGCCTACTCAGCCGCGCGAATTGCATCTCTCAGCCAGTTGATCTGCGCCTACTGAGCCCTGCAATCAGCACATACTCAGCCGCCCGATCAGTGCCTGTCAGCTGCTTGAGAAGTACCTGTCAGCCAGTTGAGCAGCACCTCTTAGCTAGTTGATCACCACCTGTAAGCCACTGGATCAGAACCTGCCAGCCGATTCATCAGCAACGTTCAGCATTTTGATCAGCACCTATCAGCTGCTTATTTAACGCTTCTCAGCCAGTTGATCAGCACCTGTTAGCCGCTTGATCAGCGCCTATCAGCCGCTTGATTAGCACCTGTCGAGCCAGTTGATTAGCACCTGTCAGCCGATAAATCAGCACCTGTAAGCAGCTTGATCAGCACCTGTCAGCATCTTTATCAGCACCTATCAGCTGCTTGATTAGCACCTGTCAGCATGTTGATCAACACCTGTCAGCTGCTGGATTAGCACCTGTCAGCCAGTTGATCAGCACCTGTCAGCTACTTGATCAGCACCTGTAAGCCGCTTAAACAGCGCCTGCCAGCCGCTTCATCAGTGCCTGTCAGCTGCTTGTTCATTGCCTTCTCAGCTGCGCGATCAGCCCCTACACAGCCGAGTGATCATAGTCTGTCAGCCTCTTTATCAGAGTCGGTCATCCGCTTGATCATCACCTGTCAGCAGGTTGAAGAGTGCCTACTCAGCCGCGTGAATTGCATCTCTCAGCCAGTTGATCTGCGCCTGTAAGCCACTGGATCAGCACCTGTCAGCCGCTTGATCAGCACCTTTCAGCCGCTTGATCAGCGCCTATCAGCCTCTTGATCAGCACCTGTCAGCCTCATGATGAGCGCCTAACAGCCTCTTGATCAGCACCTGTCAGCCGCTTGATCAGCACCTTTCAGCCGCTTGATCAGCGCCTATCAGCCTCTTGATCAGCACCTGTCAGCCACATGATCAGCGCCTATCAGCCGCTTGATCAGCACTTGTCAGCCGCTTGATGAGCACCTATCAGCCGCTTAATCAGTGCCTTCTCAGTTGCGCGATCAATGCCTACTCAGCCACGAATCAGCCCCTACACAGCCCGTAATCGTAGTCTGTCAGCCGCTTGATCAGAGACTGTCAGACGCTTGATCAGCGCCTAATCACCCCCTCGATCTGCGCCTATTGAGCGGCGCGATCAGCACCTGTCAGTGGCTTGATCAGCACCTGTCACCAACTTTATCAGCACCTATCAGCTGCTTGATTAGCACCTGTCAGCATGTTGATCAACACCTGTCAGCCGCTTCATTAGCAACTGTCAGCCAGTTGATCAGCAACTGTCAGCCAGTTGATCAGCACCTGTCAGCTGCTTGGTCAGCACCTGTAAGCCGCTTAAAGAGCGCCTGCCAGCCGCTTCATCAGTGCCTGTCAGCTGCTTGATCAGCGACCACTTTGCTGCATGATCAGATCCTACACAGCCACGTGATCAGATCCTATTCAGCCACATGATCAGTGACCCTCAGCCGGTTGATCAGCGCCTGTCAGCCGCTTGATCATTTCCTGCTCTGCTGGTCATTCAGCGCCTGGTCAAGCACTTCATCAGTGCCTGTCAGCCACTTGACCAGTGCCCACTCAGCTGATTGAAAAGCACCTGCGCAGCCGCGCGATAAGTGCCTCTCAGCCACTTGACAAGCACCTGTCAGAAGCATGATCAGGGCCTATCAGCCACTTGAATAGTACCTATCAGCCAGTTGATCAGCACCTGTCAGCCGCTTGATCTGCACCTGTCAGCCGCTTGATGAGCACCTATCAGCCGCTTGATCAGCGCCTGTTACCCACTTTATCATCGTCTAACCAGCTGCATGATCAGCGCCTACTCAGCCGCTTGATCAGTACCAGTCAGCCAGTTGATCAGCACCTGTCAGCAGCTTGATAAATGCGTGTCAGCCTCTTGACCAGCACCTAATCAGCCACGCGATCATCATTTACTCAGCCGCACGATCATCACCTCAGCCGCTTGATCTGTGTCTACTCAGACCCGCGATCAGCGCCTGACAGACACTTGAGAAGTACTGTCAGCCACTTCATCAGCACCTGTCAGCCGCTTGATAAACGCATGTCAGCAGCTTGATCAGTACCTGTCAGCCACTTTATCAGCACCTGTCAGCCAGTATATCAGCAACTCTCAACAGCTTGATCAGTGCCCGCTTTGCTGCGTAATCAGAGCCTACTCAGCCACGTGATCAGTGACTCTCAGCCGGGTGATCAGCGCCTGTCAGTCGCTTGATCATTTCCTGCTCTGCTGGTCATTCAGCGCCTGGTCAACCACTTCATCAGTGCCTGTCAGCCCCTTGACCAGTGCCCACTCAGCTGATTTAAAAGCGCCTACGCAGCCGTGCCAAAAGTGCCTCTCAGCCGCTTGACAAGCACCTGTCAGAAGCTTGATCAGGGCCTATCAGCCACTTGAATAGTACCTGTCAGCCAGTTGATCGTCACCTGTCAGCCGCTTGATCAGGACCTTTCAGCAGCTTTATCAGCACCTATCAGCTGCTTGATTAGTGCCTGTCAGCATGTTGATCAACACCTGTCAGCCGTTTCATTAGCAACTCTCAGCCAGTTGATCAGCAACTGTCAGCCGCTTGATAAGCACCTGTCAGCCAGTTGATCAGCACCTGTCAGCTGCTTGATCAGCACCTGTAAGCCGCTTAAACAGCGCCTTCCATCCGCTTCATCAGTGCCTGTCAGGTGCTTGATCATTGCCTTCTAAGCTGCGGGATCAGCGCCTACTCAGCCACGAATCAGCCCCTACACTGCCACGTGATCATAGTCTGTCAGCCTCTTTATCAGAGTTGGTCATCCGCTTGATCAGCACCTGTCAGCAGGTTGAAGAGTGCCTACTCAGCCGCGCGAATTGCATCTCTCACCCAGTTGATCTGCGCCTACTGAGCCCCGCAATGAACGCCTACTCAGCCGCTCGGTCCGTGCCTGTCAGCTGCTTGAGAAGTACCTGTCAGCCAGTTGATCAGCACCTCTAAGCCAGTTGATCAGCACCTGTAAGCCACTGGATCAGCACCTGTCAGCCGCTTGATCAGCAACTTTCAGCAGCTTGATCAGCACCTATCAGCTGCTTAATTAACACTTCTCAGCCAGTTGATCAGCACCTGTTAGCCGCTTGATCAGCGCCTATCAGCCGCTTGATTAGCACCTGTCAGCCAGTTGATGAGCACCTGTCAGCCGCTTAATCAGCACCTGTCAGCAGCTTGATCAGCACCTATCAGCTGCTTGATTAGCACCTGTCAGCATGTTGATAAATACCTGTCAGACGCTTCAGTAGCAACTGTCAGCCAGTTGATCAGCGCCTGTCAGCTGCTTGATAAGCACCTGTAAGCCGCTTAAAGAGCTCCTGCCAGCCGCTTGATCAGTGCCTCTCAGCTGTGCGATCAATGCCTACTCAGCCGCAAATCAGCCCCTACACAGCCGCGTTATCATAGTCTGTCAGCCGCTTGATCAGGGACTGTCAGATGCTTGATCAGCGCCTAATCACCCCCTTCCTCAGCGCCTATTGAGCGGCGCGATCAGCACCTGTCAGCCGCTTGACAAGCACCTAAAAACCTCTTGTTCAACACCTAATTAGCTTGGCTATCAGTATTTACTGTTCCCTGGGTTCAAAGCCTCAGACGCATGATCTGTGCATACTCAGCCCCGCGATCAGTGCCTACTCAGCCGTGCGATATATGCCTGACAGCAGATTGAGAAGTACTCTCAGCCGCTTGATCAGCGATTATCAGCCGCTAGATCATCATCTGTCAACGACTTTATCAGCACTTTTCAGCCGCTTGATCAGTGCCTGTCAGCGGCTTGATCAGCGATTATCAGCCGCTAGATCAACATCTGTCAACGACTTTATCAGCACCTGTAAGCCACTTAAACAGCGCCTGCCAGCCGCTTCATCACTGCCTGTCAGCTGCTTGATCATTGCCTTCTCAGCTGCGCGATCAGCGTCTACTCAGCCGCGAATCAGCCCCTACACAGCCACGTGATCATAGTCTGTCAGCCTCTTTATCAGAGCCGGTCATCCGCTTAATCATCACCTGTCAGCATCTTGATCAGCGCCTATCAGCTGCTTAATTAACACTTCTCAGCCAGGTGATCAGCACCTGTCAGCAGCTTGATAAATGCGTGTCATCCTCTTGATCAGCACCTAAACAGCCACGCGATGATCATTTACTCAGCCGCGCGATCATCGCCTCAGCCTCTTGATCTGTGCCTACTCAGCGCCACGACCAGCGCCTACTCGGCCATGCGATCTGCACCTGACAGCCACTTGATCAACGACTATCAGCCTCTTGCTCTGCACCTGTCAATCACTTTATCATCACCTTTCTGCTGCTGGATCAGTTCCTGTTACCCGCTTTCTCATGGCCTAATTAGCTGCATGATCAGCGCCTACTCAGCCGCTTGATCAGCACCTATCAGCAGCTTGATCAGCACCTATCAGCTGCTTGATTAGCACCTGACAGCCAGTTGATCTGCACCTGTCAGCCAGTTGATCATCACCTGTAAGCCACTGGATCAGCGCCTGTTAGCCCCTTGATCATCGCCTTATCACCTGCACGATCAGCTCCTACTCAGCTGCTTGATCAGAACCTGTAAGCCTGTTGATCAGCACCTGTCAGATTCTTGATCAGCAACTGTCAGCAGTTTTATCAGCACCTATCAGCTGCTTGATTAGCACCTTTCAGCCTGTTGATCAGCACCTGTCAGATTCTTGATCAGCACCTGTCAGCAGCTTTATCAGAACCTATCAGCTGCTTCATTAGCACCTGTCAGCCTGTTAATCAACAACTGTCAGCTGCTGGATTAGCACCTGTCAGCCAGTTGATCAGCATCTGTCAGCGACTTGATCAGCACCTGTAAGCCGCTTAAACAGCGCCTGCCAGCCGCTTCATCAGTGCCTGTCAGCTGTTGATCATTGCCTTCTCAGCTCCGCAATCAGCGCCTACTTAGCCGCGAATCAGCCCCTCCACAGCCGCGTGATCATAGTGTGTCAGCCTCTTTATCAGAGTCCGTCATCCGCTTGATCAGCACCTGTCAGCGGGTTGAAGAGTGCCTACTCAGCCGCGCGAATTGCATCACTCAGCCAGTTGATCTGTGCCTACTGAGGCCCGCAATCAGCGCCTACTCAGCCGCGCGATCAGTTCCTGTCAGCCGCTTGAGAAGTACCTGTCAGCCAGTTGATCAGGACCTCTCAGCCAGTTTATCACCACCTGTAAGCCACTGATTCAGCACCTGTCAGCCGCTTGATCATCACGTTTCAGGCGCTTGATCAGCGCCTATCAGCCGCTTGATCAGCACCTGTCAGCCGCGTGATGAGCGTCTATCTTCTGCTTGATTAGCACCTGTCAGCAGTTGACCAGCACCTGTCAGCTGCTTGATCATCGCCTTATCAGCCGCACGATCAGCGCCTACTCAGACTCTTGATCAGAACCTGTCAGCCAGTTGATCGGCACCTATCAGCTGCTTGATCAGCACCTGTCAGCAGCCTTATCAGCACCTATCAGCTGCTTGATTAGCACATGTCAGCATGTTGTTCAACACCTGTCAGCCGCTTCATTAGCAACTGTCAGCCAGTTGATCAGCACCTGTCAGCTGCTTGATCAGCACCTGTAAGCCGCTTAAACAAGGGCTGCCAGCCGCTTGATCAGTGCCTTCTCAGCTGCGCGATCAATGCCTACTCAGCCGTGAATCACACCCTACACAGCCGCTTGATCAGAGGCTGTCAGCCGCTTGATCAGAGGCTGTCATACGCTTGATCAGCGCCTAATCACCCTCTCCATCAGCGCCTATTGAGCGGCACGATCAGCACCTGTGAGCCGCTTGACAAGGGCCTATACACCACTTGATCAACACCTAATTAGCTTCGCTATCAGTATTTACTGAGCCATGCGATCATCGCCTCAGCCGCATGATCTGTGCCTACTCAGCCCCTCGATCAGTGCCTACTCAGCTGTGCGATATGTACCTGACAGCCGATTGAGAAGTAATTTCAGCTGCTTGATCAGCGATTATCAGCCGCTAGATCAACATCTGTCTACGACTTTATCAGCACCTATCAGCCGCTTGATCAGCGCCTGTCAGCCGCTTTATCATCGCCTAATCAGCTGCACGATCAGCGCCTACTCAACCGCTTGATCAGTACCTGTCAGCCACTATATCACCACCTGTCAGCCACTATATCAGCACCTGTCAGCAGCTTGATCAGCGACCACTTTGCTGTGTGATCGATCCTACTCAGCCACATGATCAGTGACCCTCAGCCGGTTGATCAGCGCCTGTCAGCCGCTTGATCATTTTCTGCTCTGCTGGTCATTCAGCGCCTGGTCAACCACTTCATCAATGCCTGTCAGCCACTTGACCACTGCCCACAGAGCTGATTGAATAGCGCCTCCGCAGCCGCGCGATAAGTGCCTCTCAGCCGCTTGACAAGCACCTGTCAGAAGCTTGATCAGGGCCTATCAGCCACTTGAATAGTACCTATCACCCAGTTGATCAGCACCTGTCAGCTCCTTGATGAGCGCCTATCAGCCACTTGATCAGCACCTGTCAGCCGCTTGATGAGCGCCTATCAGCCGCTAGATTAGCAACTGCCAGCCAGTTGACCAGCACCTGTCAGCCGCTTGATCAGCGCCTATCAGTGGCTTGATTACCCCTGTCAGCTAGTTGATCAGCAATTGTCAGCCGCTTGTTAAGCACTTGTCAGTAGCTTGATCAGCGCTTGACCACTTTCCACTCAGCCGATTGCAAAGCAAAGACTCAACCGCATGAATATCATCTTTCAGCCAGTTGATCTGTGCCTACTGAGCCCCGCAGTCAGTGCCTACACAGCTGCCCGATCAGTGCCTGTCAGCCGCTTGAGAAGTACCTGTCAGCCAGTTGATCAGCACCTCTAAGCCAGTTGATCAGCACCTGTAAGCCACTGGATCAGCACCTGCCAGCCGCTTGATAAGCAACTTTCAGCAGCTTGATCAGCACCTATCAGCTGCTTAGTTAACACTTCTCAGCCAGTTGATCAGCACCTGTTAGCCGCTTGATCAGCGCCTATCAGCTGCTTGAATAGCACCTTTCAGCCAGTTTATCAGCACCTCTCAGCCAGTTGATCAGCAACTGTAAGCACTGGGTCAGCGCCTTTTAGACGCTTGATCATCGCGTTATCAGCTGCACGATAAGCTCCTACTCAGCCGCTTAATCAGAACCTGACAGTCAGTTGATCAGCACCTGTCAGCCCACTAATCAGCACCTGTCAGGAGCTTTATCAGCACCTATCAGCTGCTTGATTAGCACCTGTCAGCATGTTGATCAACACCTGTCAGCCAGTTCATTAGCAAGTGTCAGCCAGATGATCAGCGGCTGTCAGCCGCTTCATTAGCAACTGTCAGCCAGTTGATCAGCACCTGTAAATCACTGGATCAGCACCTGTCAGCCGCTTGATCAGCACCTTTCAGACGCTTGATCAGCGCCTATCAGCCGCTTGATTAGCACCTGTCAGCAGTTGACCAGCACCTGTCAGCCGCTTGATCAGCGCCTGTCAGCTGCTTGATCAGTGATTATCAGCCGCTAGATCAACATCTGTCAACGACTATCAGCACCTGTCAGCCGCTTGATCAGCGCCTGTCAGCCACTTGATCAGTGATTATCATCCGCTAGATCAACATCTGTCAACGACTATCAGCACCTGTCAGCAGCTTGATCAGCACCTGTCAGCCACTTTATCATCGCCTAATCAGCTGTGCGATCAGCGCCTTCTCAACCGCTTGATCAGTACCTGTCAGACACTTTATCAGCACCTGTCAACTACTTCATCAGCGACCACTTTGCTGCGTGATCAGATCCTACTCAGCCACGTGATCCGTGACCCTCAGCCTGTTGATCAGCGTCTGTCAGCCGATTGATCATTTCCTGCTCTGCTGGTCATTCAGCGCCTGGTCAAACACTTCATCTGTGCCTGTCAGCCGCTTCATCAGCGCCTGTTAGCCGCTTTATCATTGCTTAATCAGCTGCATGATCAGTGCCTACTCAGGCGCTTGATCAGTACCAGTCAGCCAGTTGATCAGCACCTGTAAGCAGCTTGATCAGCGCCTATCAGCTGCTTGATTAGCACCTGTTAGCCAGTTGATCAGCACCTCTCAGCCAGTTGATCAGCACCTGTAAGCCACTGGATCCGCGCCTGTTAGCCGCTTGATCGTCACCTTATCAGCTGCACAATCAGCGCCTACTCAGCCGCTTGATCAGAACCTGTCAGCCAGTTGATCGGCACCTGTCAGCCTCTTGATCAGCACCTGTCCGCAGCTTTATCAGCACCTATCAGCTGCTTGATTAGCACCTGTCAGCATGTTGATCATCACCTGTCAGCCGCTTCATTAGCACCTGTCAGCCAGTTGATCAGCAACTGTCAGCCGCTGGATTAGCACCTGTCAGCCAGTTGATCAACACCTGTCAGCTGCTTAAACAGCGCCTGCCTGCGGCTTCATCAGTGCCTGCCAGCTGTTTGATCATTGCCTTCTCAGCTGCGCGATCAGCGCCTACTCAGCCGCAAATCAGCCCCTCCACAGTCGCGTGGTCAGAGTCTGCCAGCCTCTTTATCAGAGTCGGTCATCCGCTTGATCAGCACCTGTCAGCAGGTTGAAGAGTGCCTACCCAGCCGCGAGAATTGCATCTCTCAGCCAGTTGATCTGCTCCTACTGAGCCCCGCAATCAGCGCCTACTCAGCCGCCCAATCAGTGCCTGTCAGCCGATTGAGAAGTACCTGTCAGCCAGTTGATCAGCACCTCTTAACCAGTTGATCACCACCTGTAAGCCACTGGATCAGCACTTGTCAGCCACTTGATCAGCACGTTTCCACAGCTTGATCAGCGCCTATCAGCTGCTTAATTAACACTTCTCAGCCAGTTGATCAGCACCTGTTAGCCGCTTGATCAGCGCCTATCAGCCACGTGATTAGCACCTGTCATACATGTGATTAGCACCTGTCAGCCGCTTAATCAGCACATGTCAGCAGCTTGATCAGCAACTGTCAGCAGCCTTATCAACACCTATCAGCTGCTTGATTAGCACCTGTCAGCATGTTGATCAACACCTTCAGCCGCTTCATTAGCAACTCTCAGCCAGTTGATCAGCCACTGTCAGACGCTGGATTAGCACTTGTCAGACAGTTGATCAACACCTGTCAGCTGCTTGATCAGCACCTGTAAGCCGCTTAAACAGCGCCTGCCAGCCGCTTCATCAGTGCCTTTCACCCGCTTGATCAGTGCCTTCTCAGCTGCGCGATCAATGCCTACGGAGCCGTGAATCAGCCCCTACACAGCCTAGTGATCATAGTCTGCCTGCCGCTTGATCAGAGACTGTCAGACTCTTGATCAGCGCCTAATCACCCCCTCAATCACGGCCTATTTAGCGGCACAATCAGCACCTGTCAGCTGCTTGACAAGCACGTATAAACCACTTGATCAACACCTAATTAGATTCACTATCAGTATTTACTGAGCCATGTGATCATCGCCTCAGCCGCATGATCTTTGCCTACTGAGCCCCGCGATCAGGGCCTAATCAGTCGTGCAATATGTGCCTGACAGCCGAATGCGAAGTACTGTCAGCCGCTCGATCAGCGATCATCAGCCGCTAGATCAGCATCTGCCAACTACTTTATCAGCACCTTTCAGCCACTTAATCAGCGCTGTCAGCCTCTTGATCAGCGATTATCAGCTGCTAGATCAACATCTGTCAACGACTTTATCAGCACCTGTCAGCCGCTTAATCAGCACCTGTCAGCCGCTTTATCATCGCCTAATCAGCTGTGCGATCAGCGCCTGCTCAACCTCTTGATCAGTACCTGTCAGCCACTTTATCAGCACTTGTCAGCCACTATATCAGCACCTGTCAACTGCTTGATCAGCGACCACTTTGCTGCATGATCAGATCCTACTCAGCCACGTGATCAGTGACCCTCAGCCGGTTGATCAGCACCTGTCAGCCGCTTGATCAGTGCCTCTCAGTGGCTTGATTAGCCCCTATCAGCCAGTTGATCATCAATTGTCAGCCGCTTGTTAAGCACCTGTCAGCAGCTTGATCAGCGCATGACCACTTTCCACTCAGCCATTTGAAATGCACCGTCTCAGCCGCGCGAATAGCATCTTTCAGCCAGTTGATCTGTGCGTACTGAGCCCCGCAGTCAGTGCCTACACAGTCGCCCGAACAGTGCTTGTCAGCCGCTTGACAACTACCTGTCAGCCACTTGATCAGCACCTGTCAGCAGCTTGATAAACGCGTGTCAGCCTCTTGATCAGCACCTAATCAGCCACGCGATGATCATTTACTCAGCCGCGCGATCATAACCTCAGCCTCTTGATCTGTGCCTACTCAGCCCCATGACCAGCGCCTACACAGCCATGCGATCTGCGCCTGACAGCCACTTGATCAACGACTATCAGCCGCTTGATCAGCACCTGTCAACCACTTTATCATCACCTGTCAGCCGCTTGATCAGCGCCTGTTAGCCGCTTGATCATCACATAATCAGCTGCATGGTCAGCGCCTACTCAGCCGCTTGATCAGTACCAGTCAGCCAGTTGATCAGCACCTGTCAGCACCTTGAACAGCGCCTATAAGCTGCTTGATTAGCACCTGTCAGCTAGTTGATCAGCAACTCTCAGCCAGATGATCAGCACCTGTAATCCAGTGGATCAGCGCCTGTTAGCTGCTTGATGATCACATTATCAGCTGCACGATCAGCGCCTACTCAGCTGCTTGATCAGAAGCTGTCAGCCAGTTGATCAGCACCTGTCAGCCGCTTGATCAGCACCTGTCAGCAGCTTTATCAGCACCTATCAGCTGCTTGATTAGCACCTGTCAGCATGTTGATCAACACCTGTCAGCCGCTTCATTAGCTCCTGTCAGCCAGTTGATCAGCACCTGTCAGCTGCTTGATCAGCACCTATAAGCGGCTTCATCAGTGCCCATCAGCTGCTTGATCATTGCCTTCTCAGCTGGGCTATCAGCGCCTACTCAGCCGCGAATCAGCCCCTACACAGCCGCGTGATCATAGTCTGTCAGCCGCTTGATCAGAGACTGTCAGGTGCTTGATCAGCGCCTAATCACCCCCTGCATCAGCGCCTATTGAGCAGGGCGATCAGCACCTGTCAGCCACTTGACAAGAACTTATACACCACTTGATCAACACCTAATTAGCTTCACTCTCAGTATTTCCTGAGCCATGCGATCATCGCCTCAGCTGCATGATCTGTGCCTACTCAGCCCCGCGATCAGTGCCTACTCAGCCGTGCCATATGTGCCTGACATCCGATTGAGAAGTACTGTCAATCGCTTGATCAGCGATAATCAGCCGCTAGATCAGCGATCATCAACCGCTAGATCAGCATCTGTCAACGACTTTATCAGCACCTTTCAGACGCTTGATCAGCGCCTATCAGCTGCTTAATTAACACTTCTCAGCCAGTTGATCAGCACCTGTTAGCCGCTTGATCAGCGCCTATCAGCCGCTTGATTAGCACCTGTCAGCCAGTTGATTAGCACCTGTCAGCCGCTTAATCAGCACCTTTCAGCAGCTTGATCAGCACCTGTCAGCAGCTTGATCAGCACCAATCAGCTGCTTGATTAGCACCTGTCAGCATGTTGATCAACACCTGTCAGCTGCTTCATTAGCAACTGTCACCAGTTGATCAGCAGCTGTCAGTCGCTTCATTAGCAACTGTCAGCCAGTTGATCAGCACCTCTCAGCCAGTTGACCAGCACCTGTAATCCACTGGGTCAGCGCCTTTTAGCCGCTTGATCATCGCCTTATCACCTGCACGATCAGCGCCTACTCAGACTCTTGATCAGAACCTGTCAGCCACTTGATCGGCACCTGTCAGCCGCTTGATCAGCACCTGTCAGCAGCTTTATCAGAACCTATCAGCTGCTTCATTAGCACCTGTCAGCCTGTTAATCAACAACTGTCAGCTGCTGGATTAGCACCTGTCAGCCAGTTGACCAGCACCTGTCAGCTGCTTGATCAGCACCTGTAAGCCGATTAAACAGCACCTGCCAGCCGCTTCATCAGTGCCAGTCAGCTGCTGGATAATTGCCTTCTCAGCTGCGTGATCAGGGCCTCCTCAGCTGCGAATCAGCCCCTCCACAGCCACGTGATCATAGTCTGTCAGCCTCTTTATCAGAGTCAGTCATCCGCTTGATCAGCAACTGTCTGCAGTTTGAAGAGTGACTACTCAGCCGCGCGAATAGCATCTTTCAGCCAGTTGATCTGCGCCTACTGAGCCCCGCAATGAACGCCTACTCAGCCCCCCGGTCCGTGCCTGTCAGCCGCTTGAGAAGTACCTGTCAGCCAGTTGATCAGCACCTGTAAGCCACTGGATCAGCACCTGTCAGCCGCTTGATCAGCAACTTTCAGCAGCTTGATCAGCACCTATCAGCTGCTTAATTAACACTTCTCAGCCAGTTGATCAGCACCTGTCAGCTGCTTGATCAGCACCTGTAAGCCGCTTAAACAGCGCCTGCCAGCCGCTTCATCAGTGCCTGTCAGCTGCTTGATCATTGCCTTCTCAGCTGCCCGATCAGCGCCTACTCAGCCGCAAATCAGCCACCACACAGCCGCGTGATCATAGTCTGTCAGCCTCTTTATCAGAGTCGTTCATCAGCTTGATCAGCACCTGTCAGCAGGTTGAAGAGTGCCTACTCAGCCGCGCGAATTGCATAACTCAGCCAGTTGATCTGCGCCTACTGAGCCCCGCAATCAGCACCTACTCAGCCACCCGATCAGTGCCTGTCAGCCGCTTGAGAAGTAACTGTCAGCCAGTTGATCAGCACCTCTCAGCCAGTTGATCACCACCTGTAAGCCAATGGATCAGCACCTGTCAGCTGCTTGATCAGCACCTTTCAGCCGCTTGATCAGCGCTTATCAGCCGCTTGATCAGCACCTGTCAGACGCTTACTGAGCGCCTATCATCCGCTTGATTAGCACCTGTCACCAGTTGACCAGCACCTGTCAGCCGCTTGATCAGCCCCTGTCAGCCTCTTGATCAGTGATTATCAGCTGCTAGATCAACATCTGTCAACGACTATCAGCACCTGTCAGCCGCTTGATCAGCGCCTGTCAGCCACTTTATCAGCAACTGTCAGCCTCTATATCAGCCCCTGTCAACTGCTTGATCAGCGACCACTTTGCTGCGTGATCAGATCCTACTCAGCCACGTGATCAGTGACCCTCAGCCGGTTGATCAGCGCCTGTCAGCCGCTTGATCATTTCCTGCTCTGGTGGTCATTCAGCGCCTGATCAACCACTTCAGCAGTGCCTATCAGCCACTTGACCAGTGCCCACTCAGCTGATTGAAAAGGGCCTACGCAGCCATGTGATAAGGGCCTCTCAGCCTCTTGACAAGCACCTGTCAGAAGCTTGATCAGGGCCTATCAGCCACTTGAATAGTACCTGTCAGCCAGTTGATCGGCACCTGTCAGCCGCTTGATCAGGACCTTTCAGCAGCTTGATAAACGTGTGTCAGCCTCTTGATCAGCACCTAATCAGCCATGCAATGATCATTTACTCAGCTGCGTGATCATCGCCTCAGCCTCTTGATCTGTGCCTACTCAGCCATGCAATCTGCTCCAGACAGCCACTTGATCAATGATTATCAGCTGCTTGATCAGCTCCTGTCAACCACTTTATCAGCACCTGTCAGCCGCTTGATCAGCGCCTGTGAGCCACTTTATCGTCGCCTAATCAGCTTCATGATCAGCGCCTACTCAGCCGCTTGATCAGTACCAGTCAGCCAGTTGATCAGCACCTGTCAGCAGCTTGATCAGCGCCTATCAGCTGCTTCATTAGCACCTGTCAGTATGTTGATCAACACCTGTCAACTGCTTTTTTAGCAACTGTCAGCCCGTTGATCAGCAAATGTGAGCCGCTGGATTAGCATCTGTCAGCCAGTTGATCAGCACCTGTCAGCTGCTGGATCATCAACTCTAAGACGCTTAAACACCGCCTGCCAGCCGCTTCATCCGTGCCTGTCAGCTGCTTGATCATTGCCTTCTCAGCTGCGCGATCAGCGCCTACTCAGCCGCGAATCAGCCCCTACACAGCCGAGTGATGATAGTCTGTCAGCCTCTTTATCAGAGTAGGTTATCCGCTTGATCAGCACTGTCAGCAGGTTGAAGAGTGCCTACTTAGCTGCGCGAATTGCATCTCTCAGCCAGTTGATCTGCGCCTACTGAGCCCCTCAAACAGCACCTACTCAGCCAACCAATCAGTGCCTGTCAGCCGCTTGAGAAGTACCTGTCAGCCAGTTGATCAGCACCTCTCAGCCAGTTGATCTCCATCTGTTAGCCATTGGATCAGCACCTCACAGGCGCTTGATCAGCACCTTTCAGCAGCTTGATCAGGGCCTATCAGCTGCTTAATTAACACTTCTCAGCCAGTTGATCAGCACCATTTAGCCGCTTGATCAGCGCCTATCAGCCGCTTGATTAGCACTTGTCAGCCAGTTGATTAGCACCTGTCAGCCGCTTCATTAACAACTGTGAGCCAGTTGATCAGCACCTGTCAGCCTCTTAATTAGAACCTGTCAGCAGCTTGATCATCGCCTATCAGCTACTTGATTAGCACTTGTCAGCCAGTTGATCAGCACCTGCCTACCGATTGATCAGTGCCTGTCAGCTGCTTGATCATTGCATTCTCAGCTGCGCAATCAGCACCTATCAACCGCTTGATTAGCCCCTGTCAGCCAGTTGATCAGCACCTGTCAGCCGCTTGATCAGCCCCTATCAGTGGCTTGATTAGCCCCTGTCAGCCATTTGACCAGCACCTGTCAGCCGATTGTTAAGCACCTGTCAGCACCTTGATCAGCGCTTGACCACTTTCCGCTCAGCCGATTGAAAAGCAAAGATTCAACCGCGTGAATAGCATCTTTCAGCCAGTTGATCTGTGCCTACTGAGCCCCGCAGTCAGTGCCTACACAGCCGCCCGATCAGTGCTTGTCAGCCGCTTGACAAGTACCTGTCAGCCACTTGATCAGCACCTGTCAGTAGCTTGATGTGCGCCTATCAGCAGCTTGATTAGCACCTGTCAGCCAGTTGACCAGCACCTGTGGGCCGCTTGACCAACGCATATCAGTGGCTTGATTAGCCCCTGTCAGCCAGTTGATCAGCAATTGTCAGCCGCTTGTTAAGCACCTGTCAGCAGCTTGATCAGCGCTTGACCACTTTCCACTCAGCCGATTGAAAAGCACCGACTCAGCCGCACGAATAGCATCTTTCGGCCAGTTGATCTCTGCCTACTGAGCCCCGCAGTCAGCGCCTACTCAGCTGCCCGATCAGTGTCTGTCAGCTGCTTGAGAAGTACTGTCAGCCAGTTGATCAGCACCTGTCAGCCCCTTAATCAGCGCCTATCAGCCGCTTGATCAGCACCTGTCAGCCACTTGATCAGCACCTGTCAGCAGCTTGATAAACGCGTGTCAGCCTCTTGATCAGCACCTAATCTGCCAAGTGATGATCATTTACTCAGCCCCGCGTTCATCGCCTCAACCTCTTGATCTGTGCCTACTCAGCCCCACGACCAGCGCAGACTCAGCCACGCGATCTGCGCCTGACAGCTACTTAATCAACGACTATCACCCGCTTGATCAGAACCTGTCAACCACTTTATCATCACCTGTCAGCCGCTTGATCAACGCCTGTTATCCGCTTTATCATCACATAATCAGCTGCATGATCAGCGCCTACTCAGCTGCTTGATCAGAACCTGTCAGCCAGTTGATCAGCACCTGTCAGCAGCTTTATCAGCACCTATCAGCTGCTTGATTAGCACCTGTCAGCATTTTGATCAACATCTGTCAGCCGCTTCATTAGCACCTGTCAGCCAGTTGATCAGCACCTGTCAGCTGCTTGATCAGCACCTGTAAGCCGCTTAAACAGCGCCTGCCAGCCGTTTGATCAGTGCCTTCTCAGCTCGCGTTCAGCACCTTCTCAGCCATGAATCAGCCCCTACACAGCCACGTGATCATAGTCTGTCAGCCTCTTTATCAGAGTCGATCATCCACCTGATCAGCACCTGTCAGCAGGTTGAAGAGTGCCTCCTCAGCCATGCGAATTGCATTTCTCAGACAGTTGATCTGTGCCTACTGAGCCCTGCAATCAGCGCTCACTCAGCTGCCCAATCAGTGCCTGTCATCTGCTTGAGAAATACCTGTCAGCCAGTTGATCAGCACCTGTAAGTCACTGGATCAGCACCTGTCAGCCGCTTCATCAGCACCGTTCAGCATCTTGATCAGCAACTTTCAGCTGCTTAATTAACACTTCTCAGCCAGTTGATCAGCACCTGTGAGCCGCTTGATCAGCGCCTATCAGCCGCTTATTTAGCACCTGTCTAGCCAGTTGATTAGCACCTGTCAGTCGCTTAATCAGCACCTGTCAGCAGTTTGATCAACACCTGTCAGCAGCTTGATCAGCACCTGTCAGCAGCTTGATCAGCACATATCAGCTGCTTGATTTGCACCTGTCACCATGTTGATCAACACCTGTTAGCCGCTTCATTAGCAACTGTCAGCCAGTTGATCAGCACCTCTCAGCCAGTTGATCAGCACCTGTAAGCCACTGGATCAGCGCCTGTTAGCCGCTTGATCATCGCCTTATCAGGTGCACGATCAGCGCCTACTCAGCTGCTTGATCAGAACCTGTCAGCCAGTTGATCGGCACCTGTCAGCCGCTTGATAAGCACCTGTCATCAGCTTTATCAGCACTTATCAGCTGCTTGATTAGCATCTGTCAGCATGTTGATCAACACCTGTCAGCCGCTTCATTAGCAACTGTCAGCCAGTTGATCAGCACCTGTCAGCTGCTTGATCAGCACCTGTAAGCCGCTTAAACAGTGCCTGCCAGTCGCTTCATCAGCGCCTGTCACGTGCTTGATCATTGCCTTCTCAGCTGCGCGATCAGCGCCTACTCAGCCGCGAATCAGCCCCTCCACAGCCGCGTGATCATAGTCTGTCAGCCTCTTTATCAGAGCCGGTCATCCGCTTAATCATCACCTGTCAGCATCTTGATCAGCGCCTATCAGCTGCTTAATTAACACTTCTCAGCCAGTTGATCAGCACCTGTTAGCCGCTTGATCAGCACCTATCAGCCAGTTGGTCATCACTTGTAAGCCACTGAATCAGCACCTGTCAGCGGCTTTATCAACACCTTTCAGCAGCTTGATCAGCGCCTATCAGCTGCTTAATTAACACTTCTCAGCCAGTTGATCAGCACCTGTTAGCCGCTTGATCAGCGCCTCTCAGCCGCTTGATTAGCACCTGTCAGCCAGTTGATGAGCACCTGTCAGCCGCTTATTCAGCACCTGTCAGCAGCTTGATCCGCACCTGTCAGCATCTTTATCAGCACCTATCAGCTGCTTGATTAGCACCTGTCAGCATGTTGATCAACGCCTGTCAGCCGCTTCATTAGCAACTGTCAGCCAGTTGATGAGCACCTGTAAGCTACTTGATCAGCACCTATAAGCCGCTTAAACAGGGTCTGCCAACCGCTTGATCAGTGCCTTCTCAGTTGCGCGATCAATGCCTACTCAGCCGTGAAACAGTCCCTACACAGCCGCGTGATCATAGTCTGTCAGCCGCTTGATCAGAGACTGTCAGACGCTTGATCAGCGCCTAATCACCCCCTCGATCAGTGCCTATTGAGCAGCGTGATCAGCACCTATCAGCTGCTTGATTAGCACCAGTCAGCATGTTGATCAAAACCTGTCAGCCGCTTCATTAGCAACTGTCAGCCAGTTGATCAGCAACTGTCAGACGCTTGATAAGCACCTGTCAGCCAGTTGATCAGCACCTGTCAGCTGCTTGATCAGCACCTGTAAGCCGGTTAAACAGCGCCTGCCAGCGGCTTCATCAGTGCCTGTCAGCTGCTTGATCAGCGACCACTTTGCTGCATGATCAGATCCTACACAGCCACGTGATCAGTGACACTCAGCCTGTTGATCAGCGCCTGTCAGCCGCTTGATCATTTCCTGCTCTGCTGGTCATTCAGCGCCTGGTCAACCACTTCATCAGAGCCTGTCAGCCACTTGTCCAGTGCCCACTCAGCTGATTGAAAAGCGCCTACGCAGCTGTGCGATAAGTGCCTCTCAGCCGCATGACAAGCACCTGTCAGAAGCTTGATCAGGGCCTATCAACCACTTGAATAGTACCTGTCAGCCAGTTGATCGACACCTGTCAGCCGCTTGATCAGGGCCTGTTAGCCACTTTATCATTCCTTATCAGCTGCATGATCAGCGCCTATGCAGCCTCTTTATCAGTACCAGTCAGCCAGTTGATCAGCACCTGTCAGCAGCTTGATCAGCGCCTATAAGCCGCTTGATTAGCACCTGTCAGCCAGTTGATTAGCACCTGTCAGCCGCTTAATCAGCAACTCTCAGCAGCTTGATCAGCACCTGTCAGCAACTTGATCAGCACTTTTCAGCCGCTTGATCAGCACCTTTCAGCAGCTTATCAGCACCTATCAGCTGCTTGATTAGCACCTGTCAGCATGTTGATCCACACCCTTCAGCCTCTTCATTAGCAACTCTCAGCCAGTTGATCAGCGGCTGTCAGCCGCTTCATTAGCAACTGTCAGCCAGTTGATCAGCACCTGTCAGCTGCTTGATCAGCACCTGTAAGCCGCTTAAACAGCGCCTGCCAGCCGCTTGATCAGTGCCTTCTCAGCTGTACGATCAATGCCTACTCAGCCGTGAATCAGCCCCTACACAGCAGCGTGATCATAGTCTGTCAGCCGCTTGATCAGAGGCTGTCAGACGCTTGATCAACGCCTAATCACCACCTCCATCAGCGCCTATTGAGCGGCTCGATCAGCACCTGTCAGCTGCTTGACAGTCACCTATAAACCACTTGATCAACACCTAATTAGCTTCGCTATCAATATTTACTGAGCCATGCGATCATCGCCTCAGCCGCATGATCTGTGCCTACTCAGCCCCGCGATCAGTGCCTACTCAGCTGTGCGATATGTACCTGAAAGCCGATTGAGAAGTACTGTCAGCCGCTTGATCATCGCCTAATCAGCTGCACGATCAGCGCCTACTCAAGTGCTTGATCAGGACCTGTCATCCACTTTTCAGCAACTGTCAGCCACTATATCAGCACCTGTCAACTGCTTGATCAGCGACCACTTTGCTGCGTGATCAGATCCTACTCAGCCACGTGATGCGTGACCCTCAGCCGGCTGATCAGCGCCTGTCAGCGGCTTGATCATTTCCTGCTCTTCTGGTCATTCAGCGCCTGGTCAACCACTTCATCAGGGACTGTCAGCCACTTGACCAGAGCCCACTCAGCTGATTGAAAAGCGCCTATGCAACCATGCCCTAAGTGCCTCTCAGCCGCTTGATCAGGGCTTACAGCCACTTGAAGAGTACCTATCAGCCAGTTGATCAGCACCTGTCAGCCCCTTGATCAGCGCCTATCAGCCGCTTGATCAGCACCTGTCAGCTGCTTGATGAGCACCTATCAGCCTCTTGATTAGCCCCTGTCAGCCAGTTGACCAGCAATTGTCAGCCGCTTGTTAAGCACCTGTCAGCAGGTTGATCAGCACCTGTCAGCAACTTGATAAAAGCGTGTCAGCCTCTTGATCAGCACCTAATCAGCCACGCAATGATCATTTACTCAGCCCCATGATCATCGCCTCAGTCTCTTGATCTGTGCCTACTCAGCCATGCGATCTGCTCTAGACAGCCGCTTGATCAACGACTATCAGCTGCTTGATCAGCTCCTGTCAACCACTTTATCAGCACCTGTCAGCCGCTTGATCAGCGCCTGTTAGCCGCTTTATCATCGACTAATCAGCTGCATGATCAGCGCCTACTCAGCCGCTTGATCAGAACCTGTCAGCCGCTTGATCAGCACCTGTCAGCAGATTTATCAGCACCTATCAGCTGCTTGATTAGCACCTGTCAGCATGTTGATCAACACCTGTCAGCCGCTTCATTAGCAACTCTCAGCCAGTTGATCAGCAACTGTCAGCCCCTGAATTAGCACCTGTCAGCCAGTTGATCAGCACCTGTCAGCTGCTTGATCAGCACCTTTAAGCCGCTTAAACAGCGCCTGCCAGCCGCTTCATCAATGCCTGTCAGTGCTTGATCAGTTCCTTCTCAGTTGTGCGATCAATGCCTACTGAGCCTCCAATCAGCCCCTACACAGCCGCGTGATCATAGTCTGCCTGCCGCTTGATCAGAGACTGTCAGACGCTTGATCAGCGCCTAATCACCCCCTCAATCAGCACCTATTGAGCGGCGCAATCAGCGCCTATCAGCTGTTTGACAAGCACCTATAAACCACTTGATCAACACCTAATTAGATTCACTATGAGTATTTACTGAGCCATGCGATCATCGCCTCAGCCCCATGACCTGTGCCTACTGAGCCCCTCAATCAGTGCCTAATCAGCCGTGCGATATGTGCCTGAGAGCCGAATGTGAAGTACTGTCAGACGCTTGATCAGTGATCATCAGCCGCTAGATCGGCATCTGCCAAAAACTTTATCAGCACCTTTCAGGCGCTTGATCAGCGCCTGTCAGCCGCTTGATCAGCGATTATCAGGCGTTAGATCAACATCTGTCAACGACTTTATCAGCACCTGTCAGCTGCTTGATCAGCGCCTGTTAGCCACTTTATCATCACTTAATGAGCTGCATGATCAGCGCCTACTCAGCCGCTTGATCAGTACCAGTCATCCAGTTGATCAGCACATGTCAGCAGCTTGATTAGTACCTGTCAGCATGTTGATCAAAACCTGTCATCCGCTTTTTTAGCACCTGTCAGCCAGTTGATCAGCACCTGTCAGCTGCTTGATCAGCACCTGTAAGCCGATTAAACAGCGCCTGCCAGCCGCTTCATCAGTGCCTGTCAGCTGCTGGATATTTGCCTTCTCAGCTGCGCGATCAGCGCCTACTCAGCCGCGAATCAGCCCCTCCACAGCCACGTGATCATAGTCTGTCAGCCTCTTTATCAGAGTCGGTCATCCACTTGATCAGCACCTATCTGCAGGTTGAAGAGTGCCTACTTAGCCGAACGAATTGCATCTCTCACCCAGGTGATCTGCGCCTACTGAGCCCCGCAATGAACGCCTACTCAGCCGCCCGATCAGTGCCTGTGAGCAGCTTGAGAAGTAACTGTCAGCCTCTTGATCAGCACCTAATCAACCACACGATGATCATTTACTCAGCCGCGCGATCATCGCCTCAGCCTCTTGATCTGTGCCTACTCAGCCCCATGACCAGCGCCTACTCAGCCATGCGATCTGTGCCTGACAGCCACTTGATCAACGACTATCAGCGGCTTGATCATTGCCTTATCAGCTGCACGATCAGCACCTACTCAGCCGCTTGATCAGAACCTGTCAGGCAGTTGATCAGCACCAGTCAGCCGCTTGATCATTTCCTGCTCTTCTGGTCATTCAGCTCCTGGTCATCCACTTGATCAGTGCCTGTCAGCCGCTTGAGAAGTACCTGGCAGCCACTGGACCAGCACCTAATCAGCCACGCGATCATCATTTACTCAGCCGCACGATCATCGCCTCAGCCGCTTGATCTGTGTCTACTCAGCCCCGCGATCAGCGCCTACTCAATAGTGGGAGGTGCGCCTGACAGACACTTGAGAAGTACTGTCAGCCACTTGATCAGCGACTATCAGTCGCTTGATCAGCACCTGTCAACGACTTTATCAGCACCTGTCAGCCGCTTGATTAGTGCCTGTCAGCTGCTTGATCACTGCCCACTCAGCCGATTGAAAAGCGCCAATGCAGCCGCGCGATAAGCACCAGTCAGCCGCCTGAAAATCACCTGTCAGCAGCTTGATCAGGGCCTATTAGCCACTTGATTAGCACCTGTAAGCTAGTTGATCAGCACCTGTCAGCCAATTGATCAGCACCTGTCAGCCAGTGGAACAGCACCTGTCAGCCCCTTGATCATTGCCTATCAGCCGTGTGATTAGCACCTGTCAGCCAGTTGATCAGCACCTGTCAGCCTCTTGATCAGAACCTGTCAGCAGCTTGATCATCGCCTATCAGGTACTTGATTAGCACTTGTCAGCCAGTTGATCAGCACCTGCCTACCGAATGATCAGTGCCTGTCAGCTGCTTGATCATTGCATTCTCAGCTGCGGAATCAGCACCTATCAGCTGCTTGTTTAGCACCTGTCAGCCAGTTGATCAGCACCTGTCAGCACCTTGATCATCGCCTATCATCCGCTTGATTAGCACCTCTCAGCCAGATGATCAGCACCTGTCAGCAGCTTGAGCAGCGAGTATCAGCTGCTTGATCAGCACCTGTCAGCCCGTTGATCAGCACCTGTCATCCGGTTGATCAGCACCTGTCAGCAGGTTGATCAGTGCGTATCAGCTGCTTGATTAACACCTGTCAGTCTATTGATCATCACCTGTCAACCGCTAGATCAGCACCCACTTTGCTGCATGAACAGAGCCTACTCAGCCACGCGGTCAGTGACGCTCAGCCGGTTGATCTTCTCCTGTCAGGCGCTTGATCATTTCCTGCTCTGCTGGTCATTCAGCGCCTGGTCAACCACTGGATCAGTGTCAGTCAGCCGCTTGACCACTGCCCACTCAGCAGATTGAAAAGCGCCTACGCAGCCGAGCGATAAGCGCCTGTCAGCCGCTTTACAAGCACCTGTAAACCGCTTGATCAACACTTACTGAGCTGCGCTATCAGTGCTTAATCAGCAGCGAGATCAGTGTCTGTCAGCTGCTTGATCAGCACCTGTCAGCCGATTGAACAGTGCCTATTCAGCCGCGCAAATAGCATCTCTCAGCCAGTTGATCTGCTCCTACTGAGCCCCATGATCAGCGCCTACTCAGCCGCCCGATCAGTGACTGTCAGCCTCTTGAGAAATACCTGTCAGCCACTTGATCAGCACCTGTCAGCCGCTTGATAAACGCATGTCAGCAGCTTGATCAGTACCTGTCAGCCACTTTATCAGCACCTGTCAGCCAATATATATGCAACTCTCAACAGCTTGATCAGTGCCCGCTTAGCTGCGTAATCAGAGCCTACTCTGCCACAGGATCAGTGACCCTCAGCGGGCTGATCAGCGCCTGTCAGCGGCTTGATCATTTCCTGCTTGATGGTCATTCAGCGCCTGGTCCACCACTAGATCAGTGCCTGTCAGCCCCTTGACCAGTTCCCACTCAGCTGATTGATAAACACATACGCATCCACGCGATAAGCGCCTGTCAGCCACTTGAGAAGCATCTGTGAGCAACTTGATCAGTACCTGTCAGCCAGTTGATCAGCACCTGTCAGCCACTTCATTTGCACCTGTCAGCCACTTTATCAGCAACTGTCAGGCGCTAGGGCAGCCCCTAGAAGCAGATTGATCATTAACTGTCAGCCACATTATCAACACGTGTTAGCCGCTGTATCAGAACCTGTCAACCGCTTGATCAGCACCTGTCAGCAGCTTTATCAGCACCTATCAGCTGCTTGATTAGCCCCTGTCAGCCACTTGATCAGCAATTGTCAGCCGCTTGTTATGCACCTGTCAGCAGCTTGATCAGCGCTTGACCACTTTCCACTCAGCCGATTGAAAAGCAAAGACTCAACAGCGTGAATATCATCTTTCAGCCAGTTGATCTGTGCCTACTGAGCCCCGCAGTCAGTGCCTACACAGCAGCCCAATCAGTGCTTGTCAGCCGCTTGACAAGTACCTGTCAGCCACTTGATCAGCACCTGTCAGCAGCTTGATGTGCACCTATCAGCCGCTTGATTAGCCCCTGTCAGCCAGTTGATCAGCAATTGTCAGCCGCTTGTTAAGCACCTGTCAGCAGCTTGATCAGCGCTTGACCACTTTCCACTCAGCCGATTGAAAAGCACTGACTCAGCCGCGCGAATAGCATCTTTCAGCCAGTTGATCTGTGCCCACTGAGCCCCGCAGTCAGTGCCTACACAGCCGCCTGATCAGTGCTTGTCAGCCGCTTGACAAGTACCTGTCAGCCTCTTGATCAGCACCTAATCAGCCACACGATGATCATTTACTCAGCCGCGCGATCATCGCCTCAACCTCTTGATCTGTGCCTACTCAGCCCCATGACCAGCGCCTACTCAGCCATGCGATCTGTGCCTGACAGCCACTTGATCAACGACTATCAGCCGCTTGATCATCGCCTTATCAGCTTCACGATCAGCACCTAGTCAGCTGCTTGGTCAGAACCTCTCAGGCAGTTGATCAGCACCAGTCAGCCGCTTGATCATTTCCTGCTCTGCTGGTCATTCAGCTCCTGGTCATCCACTTGATCAGTGCCTGTCAGCCGCTTGAGAAGTACCTGGCAGCCACTGGACCAGCACCTAATCAGCCACGCGATCAACTCAGCTGCACGATCATCGCCTCAGCCGCTTGATCTGTGTCTACTCAGCCCCGCGATCAGCGCCTACTCAGCCGTGCGAGGTGCGCCTGACAGACACTTGAGAAGCACTGTCAGCCACTTTATCAGCGACTATCAGTCGCTTGATCAGCACCTGTCAACGACTTTATCAGCACCTGTCAGCCGATTGAAAAGCGCCAATGCAGCCGCGCGATAAGCACCAGTCAGCCGCCTGAAAATCACCTGTCAGCAGCTTGATCAGGGCCTATTAGCCACTTGATTAGCACCTGTCAGCTAGTTGATCAGCACCTGTCAGCCAATTGATCAGCACCTGTCAGCCAGTTGAACAGCACCTGTCAGCCCCTTGATCATCGCCTATCAGCCGTGTGATTAGCACCTGTCAGCCAGTTGATCAGCACCTGTCAGCCTCTTGATCAGAACCTGTCAGCAGCTTGATCAACGCCTATCAGCTACTTGGTTAGCACTTGTCAGCCAGTTGATCAGCACCTACCTACCGATTGATCAGTGCCTGTCAGCTGCTTGATCATTGCATTCTCAGCTGCGCCATCAACACCTATCAGCTGCTTGTTTAGCACCTGTCAGCCAGTTGATCAGCACCTGTCAGCACCTTGATCATCGCCTATCAGCCGTTTGATTAGCACCTGTCAGCAGCTTGAGCAGCGAGTATCAGCTGCTTGATCAGCACCTGTCAGCCAGTTGATCAGCACCTGTCAGCAGATTGGTCAGGGCCTATCAGCCACTTGATTAGCACCTGTCAGCCAGTTGATCAGCACCTGAGAGTCGCTTCATTAGCACCTGTCAGCCAGTTAATCAGCACCTGTCATCCGGTTGATCAGCACCTGTCAGCAGGTTGATCAGTGCGTATCAGCTGCTTGATTAACACCTGTCAGTCTATTGATCATCACCTGTCAACCGCTAGATCAGCACCCACTTTGCTGCATGAACAGAGCCTACTCAGCCACGCGGTCAGTGACGCTCAGCCGGTTGATCTTCTCCTGTCAGGCGCTTGATCATTTCCTGCTCTGCTGGTCATTCAGCGCCTGGTCAGCCACTGGATCAGTGTCAGTCAGCCACTTGACCACTGCCCACTCAGCAGATTGAAAAGCGCCTACGCAGCCGAGCGATAAGCGCCTGTCAGCCGCTTTACAAGCACCTGTAAACCGCTTGATCAACACTTACTGAGCTGCGCTATCAGTGCTTAATCAGCCGCGAGATCAGTGTCTGTCAGCTGCTTGATCAGCACCTGTCAGCCGGTTGAACAGTGCCTATTCAGCCGCACAAATAGCATCTCTCAGCCAGTCGATCTGCTCCTACTGAGCCCCATGATCAGCGCCTACTCAGCCGCCCGATCAGTGACTGTCAGCCTCTTGAGAAGTACCTGTCAGACACTTGATCAGCCACTGTCAGCCGCTGGATTAGCACCTGTCAGCCACTTGATCAGCATCTGTCGGCCGCTTGATAAACGCGTGTCAGCAGCTTGATCAGTACCTGTCAGCCACTTGATCAGCACCTGTCAGCCAATATATCAGCAACTCTCAACAGCTTGATCAGTGCCCGCTTAGCTGCGTAATCAGAGCCTACTCAGCCACAGGATCAGTGACCCTCAGGCGGCTGATCAGCGCCTGTCAACGGCTTGATCATTTCCTGCTCTGATGGTCATTCAGCGCCTGGACAACCACTAGATCAGTGCCTGTCAGCCCCTTGACCAGTGCCCACTCAGCTGATTGATAAACGCATACGCATCCACGCGATAAGCGCCTGTCAGCCACTTGAGAAGCACCTGTCAGCGGCTTGATCAGGGCCTATCAGCCACTTGATCAGTACCTGTCAGCCAGTTGATCAGCACCTGTCAGCCACTTCATTTGCACCTGTCAGCCACTTTATCAGCAACTGTCAGGCGCTAGGGCAGCCCCTATAAGCAGCTTGATCATTAACTGTCAGCCACATTATCAGCACCTGTTAGCCGCTGTATCAGAACCTGTCAACCGCTTGATCAGCACCTGTCAGCAGCTTTATCAGCACCTATCAGCTGCTTGATTAACACCTGTCAGCATGTTGATCAGCGCCTATCAGCCGCTTGATTAGCACCTGTCAGCCAGTTGATTAGCACCTGTCAGCCGCTTCATTAACAACTGTGAGCCAGTGGATCAGCACCTGTCAGCTGCTTTATCGGCACCTGTAAGCCGCTTAAACGACGCCTTCCAGCTGCTTGATCAGTGCCTTCTCAGCTGCGCGATCAATGCCTACTCAGCCATGAATCAGCCCCTACACAGCCGCGTGATCATACTCTGTCAGCCGCTTGGTCAGAGGCTGTCAGACGCTTGATCAGCGCCTAATCACCCCCTCCATCAGTGCCTATTGAGCGGCGCGATCAGCACCTGTCAGCCGCTTGACAGGCACCTATAAACCACTTGATCAACACCTAATAGCTTCGCTATCAATATTTACTGAGCCAAGCGATCATCGCCTCAGCCGCATGATCTGTACCTACTCAGCCCCGCGATCAGTGCCTACTCAGCTGTGCGATATGTACCTGACAGCCGTTTGAGAAGTACTGTCAGCCACTTGATCAGCACCTGTCAGCAGCTTGATAAACGCGTGTCAGCCTCTTGATCAGCACCTAATCAGCCACGTGATGATCATTTACACAGCTGCGTGATCATCGCCTCAGCCTCTTGATCTCTGCCTACTCATCCCCACCACCAGCGCCCTCTCAGCCATGCGATCTGTGTCTGACAGCCAATTGATCAACGACTATCAGAGGCTTGATCAGCACCTGTAAACCACTTTATCATCACCTGTCAGCCAATTGATCAGCCCCTGTAAGCCGCTTTATCATCGCCTAATCAGCTGCATAATCAGTGCCTATCAGCCACTTGATTAGCACCTCTCAGCCAGTTGATTAGCATCTGTCAGCCACTTAATCAGCACGTGTCAGCAGCTTGATCAGCACCTATCAGCAGCTTTATCAGCGCCTATCAGATGCTTGATTAGCACTTGTCAGCTGTTTGATCAACACCTGTCAGCCGCTTCATTAGCAACTGTCAGCCAGTTGATCAGCGGCTGTCAGCCGCTTCATTAGTAACTGTCAGACAGTTGAACAGCACCTGTCAGCAGCTTGATAAACGCGTGTCAGCCTCTTGATCAGCACCTATTCTGCCAAGCGATGATCATTTACTCAGCCCCGCGTTCATCGCCTCAGCCTCTTGATCTGTGCCTACTCAGCCCCACGACCAGCGCCTACTCAGCCACGCGATCTGCGCCTGACAGCTACTTAATCAACGACTATCAGCCGCTTGATCAGCACCTTTCAACCACTATATCATCACCTGTCAGTCGCTTGATCAGCGCCTGTTAGCCGCTTTATCATCACATAAACAGCTGCATGATCAGCGCCTACTCAGCTGCTTGATCAGTACCAGTCAGCCAGTTGATCGGCACCTATCAGCTGCTTGATTAGCCCCTGTCAGCCACTGGATCAGCAATTGTCAGCCGCTTGTTATGCACCTGTCAGCAGCTTGATCAGCGCTTGACCACTTTCCACTCAGCCGATTGCAAAGCAAAGACTCAACCACGTGAATAGCATCTTTCAGCCAGTTGATCTGTGCCTACTGAGGCCCGCAGTCAGTGCCTACACAGCCGCCCGATCAGTGCTTGTCAGCCGCTTGACAAGTACCTGTCAGCCACTTGATCAGCACCTGTCAGCAGCTTGATGTGCGCCTATCAGCAGCTTGATTAGCACCTGTCAGCCAGTTGACCAGCACCTGTGGGCCTCTTGACCAACGCATTTCAGTGGCTTGATTAGCCCCTGTCAGCCAGTTGATCAGCAATTGTCAGCCGCTTGTTAAGCCCCTGTCAGCAGCTTGATCAGCGCTTGACCACTTTCCACTCAGCCGATTGAAAAGCACCGACTCAGCCGCACGAATAGCATCTTTCGGCCAGTTGATCTCTGCCTACTGAGCCCCGCAGTCAGCGCCTACTCAGCTGCCCGATCAGTGTCTGTCAGCCGCTTGAGAAGTACTGTCAGCCAGTTGATCAGCACCTGTCAGCCCCTTAATCAGCGCCTATCAGCCGCTTGATCAGCACCTGTCAGCCACTTGATCAGCACCTGTCAGCAGCTTGATAAACGCGTGTCAGCCTCTTGATCAGCACCTAATCTGCCAAGCATTGATCATTTACTCAGCCCCGCGTTCATCGCCTCAACCTCTTGATCTGTGCCTACTCAGCCCCATGACCAGCGCCTACTTAGCCACGTGATCTATGCCTGACAGCCACTTAATCAACGACTATCAGTCGCTTGATCAGCACCTGTCAACCACTTTATCATCACCTGTCAGCCGCTTGATCAGCGCCTGTTAGCCGCTTTATCATCACATAATCAGCTGCATGATCAGCGCCTAATCAGCTGCTTGATCAGTTCCAGTCAGCCAGTTGATCACCACCTGTCTGCACCATGATCAGCGCCTATAAGCTGCTTGATTAGCACCTGTCAGCTAGTTGATCAGCACCTGTCAGCCAATTGATCAGCACCTGTCAGCCGCTTCATTAGCACCTGTCAGCCAGTTGATCAGCACCTGTCAGCCTCTTAATTAGAACCTGTCAGCAGCTTGATCATCGCCTATCAGCTACTTGATTAGCACTTGTCAGCCAGTTGATCAGCACCTGCCTACCGATTGATCAGTGCCTGTCAGCTGCTTGATCATTGCATTCTCAGCTGGGCAATCAGCACCTATCAACCGCTTGATTAACACCTGTCAGCCAGATGATCAGCACCTGTCAGCAGCTTGAGCAGCGAGTATCAGCTGCTTGATCAGCACCTGTCAGCCAGTTGATCAGCACCTGTCAGCAGATTGATCAGGGCCTACCAGCCACTTGATTAGCACCTGTCAGCCAATTGATCAGCACCTGAGAGTCGCTTCATTAGCACCTGTCAGCCAGTTGATCAGCAACTGTCATCCGCTTCATCAGCACCTGTCAGCAGGTTGATCAGTGCGTATCAGCTGCTTGATTAACACCTGTCAGTCTATTGATCATCACCTGCCAACCGCTAGATCAGCGCCCACTTTGCTGCATGAACAGAGCCTACTCAGCCACGCGGTCAGTGACGCTCAGCCGGTTGATCTTCTCCTGTCAGGCGCTTGATCATTTCCTGCTCTGCTGGTCATTCAGCGCCTGGTCAACCACTGGATCAGTGTCAGTCAGCCGCTTGACCACTACCCACTCAGCAGATTGAGAAGCGCCTACGCAGCCGAGCGATAAGCGCCTGTCAGCCGCTTTACAAGCACCTGTAAACCGCTTGATCAACACTTACTGAGCTGCGCTATCAGTGCTTAATCAGCCGCGAGATCAGTGTCTGTCAGCTGCTTGATCAGCACCTGTCAGCCGGTTGAACAGTGCCTATTCAGCCGCGCAAATAGCATCTCTCAGCCAGTTGATCTGCTCCTACTGAGCCCCACGATCAGCGCCTACTCAGCCGCCCGATCAGTGACTGTCAGCCTCTTGAGAAGTACCTGTCAGCCACTTGATCAGCACCTGTCGGCCGCTTGATAAACGCGTGTCAGCAGCTTGATCAGTACCTGTCAGCCACTTGATCAGCACCTGTCAGCCAATATATCAGCAACTCTCAACAGCTTGATCAGTGCCCGCTTAGCTGCGTAATCAGAGCCTACTCAGCCACAGGATCAGTGACCCTCAGGCGGCTGATCAGCGCCTGTCAGCGGCTTGATCATTTCCTGCTCTGATGGCCATTCAGCGCCTGGACAACCACTAGATCAGTGCCTGTCAGCCCCTTGACCAGTGCGCACTCAGCTGATTGATAAACGCATACGCATCCACGCGATAAGCGCCTGTCAGCCACTTGAGAAGCACCTGTCAGCGGCTTGATCAGGGCCTATCAGCCACTTGATCAGTACCTGTCAGCCAGTTGTTCAGCACCTGTCAGCCACTTCATTTGCACCTGTCAGCCACTTTATCAGCAACTGTCAGGCGCTAGGGCATCCCCTATAAGCAGCTTGATCATTAACTGTCAGCCACATTATCAGCACCTGTTAGCCACTGTATCAGAACCTGTCAACCGCTTGATCAGCACCTGTCAGCAGCTTTATCAGCACCTATCAGCCGCTTGATTAGCACCTGTCAGCCAGTTGATTAGCACCTGTCAGCCGCTTCATTAACAACTGTGAGCCAGTGGATCAGCACCTGTCAGCTGCTTTATCGGCACCTGTAAGCCGCTTAAACGACGCCTGCCAGCTGCTTGATCAGTGCCTTCTCAGCTGCGCGATCAATGCCTACTCAGCCATGAATCAGCCCCTACACAGCCCCGTGATCATACTCTGTCAGCCACTTGGTCAGAGGCTGTCAGACGCTTGATCAGCGCCTAATCACCCCTTCCATCAGCGCCTATTGAGCGGCGCGATCAGCACCTATCAGCTGCTTGATTAGCCCCTATCAGCCACTGGATCAGCAATTGTCAGCCGCTTGTTATGCACCTGTCAGCAGCTTGATCAGCGCTTGACCACTTTCCACTCAGCCGATTGCAAAGCAAAGACTCAACCACGTGAATAGCATCTTTCAGCCAGTTGATCTGTGCCTACTGAGCCCCGCAGTCAGTGCCTACACAGCTGCCCGATCAGTGCTTGTCAGCCGCTTGACAAGTACCTGTCAGCCACTTGATCAGCACCTGTCAGCAGCTTGATGTGCGCCTATCAGCAGCTTGATTAGCACCTGTCAGCCAGTTGACCAGCACCAGTGGGCCGCTTGACCAACGCATATCAGTGGCTTGATTAGCCCCTGTCAGCCAGTTGATCAGCAATTGTCAGCCGCTTGTTAAGCACCTGTCAGCAGCTTGATCAGCGCTTGACCACTTTCCACTCAGCCGATTGAAAAGCACCGACT